>NC_138769.1:321524926-321729926 GCF_965119305.1 Pelophylax lessonae
GAAAGGAGAGAAGAGAGAGAGAAAGGGAGAGAAGAGGAGAGAGAGGGGAGAGAGAAAGAGAGAGAGAGGGGGAGAAAGAGAGAGAGAGGGGGAGAAAGAGAGAGGGGGAGAAAGAGAGAGAGGGGGAGAAAGAGAGAGAGGGGGAGAAAGAGAGAGAGGGGGAGAAAGAGAGAGAGGGGAGAAAGAGGGGGGGGAGATAGAGAGGTGGGGAGAGAGAGATAGAGAGGGGGAGAATATAAATAAATGAGAGCTAAGTGTTGTGTATCCTTCTGTTATTATTTCGTCCACATCCCTGTCAGCTGTCCATTATAAACTAGACTGTCCTTCTCACAGCACTTGTTACTACACATGTAGCAGTGACTTTCCTTATGACCACAGAACAAGTAGTAAAGTTATCAAGCGCAGACCCTCCTAAGAAGTCTGGTGTGCAGGCGTATTAGCTTAATTTCTGATAAAACAAACGTTCCCCCACTTATTCCAATCTACAGCTCTGTGTTCATACAAGTAACCTAAAGTTATCCCCCTCACCTTATCCCCGGGGTGTCAGCGCCTTTCACCGGGGAAAAAAGCAACACAGACCACTTGGACAGCGCCCCTCCAGAACCCTCCCCATGCGCATACTGATTGGTCAGGATTGTTCCATCCCCACCGATGATTGGCTACGTCTACTTCTGCGTGGCTTTGGATTGGTTGCAAACACTTCCGTCATAGTTCTGATAGGCTAGACTTTGCTTCCTTCCTGGGCACAGAGCACAGCACGTCTTCATAGAGGACGCGTATGAAAATATCACCGTGGCCTTTCTTCAGCGAGGGCTGTAGTATGAGGCGACCATGTCTTCGTAGCTCAAGCGTGATAGGCTGGTGAGGCATGAGCGCCGATAAAATGACGGCTGAATTGGAGACATAAACGAGTCGTGTGGGTCAGCTCATGGTAATCCTATTGGGTGCACGTTGTCACATTATAAGGCCGTGTGCTTTATCAACATTGTGCAAAAGAATTTTGGCTGACATGCTGAGACTTCTTCACTAAAATGTGTGGAATTCCACTTTCTGTCCCTTCCTCTTATTTTTAGAGAGCAAATGTATTTTGAACTGTTTTAAGCTGGCATAAATACAATTTTCTTTTTCAAACTCCTTTAGGCTCTTCCACACGGGTGTTACTTGGGACTGCAAAGCCGCATGACAAGTCGTACTTCATGATTTCCAATAGTACCGTTCATATCTCTGTGACTTCAGAGTAGTCCCTACACTACTTTGGTCCTGCTTTGATGTGACGAATTCCATACACGCTTCAAGTTGCATCAAAGTCGTGCGATTTTAGGTTGCACAAGTGTGAAAGAGTCCTTGCATTTACCTTCAACTATGTAGTGCAAGGGCCTGCCTGACTGCATACAAATAGAAAGGGTTTAAGTTTGACCTCATATTATATGGTTTTGTTAAGGAAAATTGTATAAGGTATGGCCAGCCTAATCTATTCTAGTTTTAGGCTGTATTCACACCATGTTTCTGGTTCGCACATTTTTAAATGTATTATGAAAGCACTTCACCAACGCCATACAACCAACACATTAAAACACTGCGTGATGCTCCATCCCTTAAAAAGTTATTGAGCTCATTTGGCGTGTTTGTCTTGCATAATGGGCTGGTCTATGCACGTCGTGCAAAAACGCATCCAAAAAGATGCTCTTGGAAATGCAGGTTCCTGCTATTTTAAGGTGTAAATGGGGCCTTAGGCTCTGTTCACACTGCGGCGACATGGAATCCAACTTGTGAGAGCCCAAGTTGTATGACGTGTCAAATTCAATGTTTCCCTATGAGAGCCATCTTAAAGCGGAGTTCCACCCAAAAGTGGAACTTACGCTTTAAATAGTCCTAACCCCCTGACATGCCACATTTGGCATGTCATTTTTTTTGGGGGGGGAGCGGGTACCTAGTTTTAATAGGTACCCGCTCCCACTTCCGCTCGGAGCGCCGCGGCGCCCTGAGCGGAAGTTCTCCTCTCTCCCTCCCTCCCTGCAATCTTCTGGGACATGTCAGAGGTCCCAGAAGATTGCCGGCCAATCACGACGCATAGCGCAACTCGCGCATGCGCAGTGCGTATCCGGCTGTGAAGCCGCAAACTGTCACAGCCAGGTGCCCACATCAGTGATGCCGGCGCCGCAGAGCAGAGAGGAAGAAGAGGGTGCATCGCTGGACCGTGGGACAGGTGAGTGTGCGGTTAGGCTGGAACTCCGCTTTAACTGATACTACACCAGTTGCTCTGACTTTGGAAGAGGTTCCTTCACTACTTTGGTCTGACTTGGGTGCGATTTCAGCCATTGTACAGGCTCCTAAATAGCATCCAAGTCAGAAGGAAGTCTCATATGACTTTGCCGTCGCAGCAGTGTGAACCGAGCCTTTAAGTGGAGCTCCACCCAAAAGCAGATGTTCAGCTTTAAGCATTCCTCCCCTCTCCTATGCCACATTTTGGCATGTCATTTTATTTTTTTATTTTTTTTTTGGGGGGGGGGGGGTTGGGAGCAGGTACCTAGTTTTGACAGGTACCCCCTCCCACTTCAGGTTGGCCCTCCTAGGCAATCTGGCAGAAAGTTCTCCTCTCCCCCTCCCTCCCTGCAATCTTCTGGGACACGTACCAGGAGATTGCCGGACCATTAAGGAGGCGCAGCACAACTCGCGCAGTGTGCCACCCGGCTGTGAAGTCACAAGCTGTCACAGCAGGGTGCCCTCAGTTGTATTGCCGGGGTTCTATCAGAATACCACTACCTATCAGATTCTGCAACCGGAAGTGACGTACGGACTAGAACAACTTACTGCGCAGGGGCCATGCGTTCCAACTTCCAACATGGCCGCTATGCATTCCAATAGGTTTCCTAATGTGACAGAATACGAAGCAGCAGCAGACATCTTCTTACACCCACGCAAGTCTTGAATTTTACACTTATTTTAGCAGTAAACTCACCTTATATACTGAAATAGACTATTTCACCGCAACCGAGTGAAATAGTCTATTTCACTATATAATCAGTTTGTAGCTGAGCAGTGAGGGGTGTACCAAGATGGCCATCACCACCTTCTACCTGCAGGATTCTCGCTATACTTACTAGAATACAATAATACTACAAATGTAATACTGTGAATCAGTATATAAGGTGAGTTTACTGCTAAAAGAAATGTAAAATTCAAGACTTTCGTGGGTGTCAGAAGATTTCCGCCTCTGCTTCGTGTTCTGTTACATTAGGAAACCTATTGGAACGCATAGCGGCCATGTTGGAATGCATGCGCAATAAGTTGTTCTGGTCCGTACTTCACTTCCGGTTGCAGAATCTGATAGGTAGCGGTATCCTGATAGAACACCAGCGCCAGGGAGAGAAGCGAGGGTTCTGGCAGCCATATCACTGGATCATGGGACAGGTGAGTGTGCGTTTATTCAGGTGAGTGCGTGTTTTTTCAGGCTTAGCTATAGTTGGTAAATGTCAATATTCTTATATTTTTCAAAGCTCTAAAGTGGAACTTCAGTCATTTTTCCATCTTTCCATCTATTATATCCTCTGCCCTTGTTGCTTTACCTTTGGATAGTAAACATTTTTTTCTGCCAGTAAATACCTTATACAGCCCACTTCTTTTTTTCTTGTCTGGTCATTAGCCTAGGCAGTGTGCACAGCTCTCTCTCTCTAAATCTCATGAGAGTTTGCGAGCAGGGGGGTGGGCCGGAAAGTGGAGGAGGGATGAGCCATAGGTGAGCCAAGGAGAGCTGCAGAGCTAGAGGAGGCTGGATGAGGGCGGAGATAACAGGAGAGTGCAGAGATCCATGAGTATTCACCGAGAGAGGAGAAATGTGCAGGCAAGCAGTGGTGTGTGTGTGTGTGTGTCTATATGTGTATGTGTGTCTGTGTAAATCCAGGAAGTGAACAGGCAGCAGCTTCAGCTGCCCACAGACTTAGTGAAGAGAGATTTCTGCAGCATATTTGGCAAGTACAGAATCACAATATATATAAAATAATATCAAAAGTGGGTGGACGGAAGCTTCCGAATGGCAAAGATGTTTTTATTTCAAATTATGTGAGCAGACTGTAGTTCCTCTTAAACCACCTGACCTCCGGAAGACCCCCCCCTTCATGACAAGGTCACTTTTTGCGATACGGCACTGCGTTACTTTAACTGACAATTGCGCGGTCATACCTAAATAAAATTTATGTAATTTTTTTCCCACAAATAGAGCTTTCTTTTAGTGGTATTTGATCACCACTGCGTTTTTTATTTTTTGTGCTATAAACAAAAATATACCAACACATTTGGAAAAAAAACAAAAAAACTTTCTGCTATAAAACATATCCAATAAAAAAAATTGAAAAAGAAATCAAATTTCTTCATAAATTTAGTCCAATATGTATTCTGCTACAAGTTTTTGGTTAAAAAAAAAAATCCCAATAAGTGTATATTGATTGGTTTACGTGAACATTATATATACTGCCATTTCTTTGTATTTTTTTACAAATGGTAGCGATCGGTGACATATAGTGGGACTGCGATATTGCGGCAGCAAACTGGAAACTGACACTTTTGACACTTTGTGGGAACCAGTGACACCAATACAGTGACCAGTGCTAAAAAATGTGCACTGTCACTGTACTGATGACATAGACTGGGAAGGGGTTGAACATCTAGGACGGTCAAAGGGTTAACTGTGTACCTAGCTAGTGTTTTGGTGTACACTCTGTGCTGTTTTTGCTAGGGGAAGAAATGGATTTGATTCCCTGCTTTGCAGGAACACAGAATCCATGCCTTCCCTCCCTATCAGAACAACAATCTGCCTTGTTCACATAGGCAGGGTCGCCATTCTGTGTTCTTCATCGATGATCGGCGGGTGCTGGAGGACATTGAGTGCCCGGCACCTGCAGACAGGCTTTTGTGAATATTCACAGCAGAAGCGGCGCTCACCCTGCAGGCAGAAATGCTAAATCATGTGTATATATATATATATATATATGTGATCCGGTGCAAGCTGCGGCCCAGTAGTAGCAATACTGCTTCAGGGCAATCAGCAAGTGGTTAAAGTCCAATTCCATATATGTTTTCTTTTTTCTTGCACAGTCACATTGGTTGAGCTTGGCCCAATGTAAGTATACATGTAAAGGGGCCCTTATTTGTTGACTATGGATGCCATGTGGGGGATGGACCCACCTCTCTTCTTGCATCGGACAGTGACTCTCCTGTAATTTTAGATAAACTCTGCCATTTTGTGTCATCTTCTTCTGGCCTGAAGCCCACTCACATACATATTCCCCCTGAGGCTTGTTACCTAGAATAAACAAATGTCCAGACAAGTTGCCTTTTCACTACTTTTCTGCATAGACGTCACTTTACCCCAATTCTTCAGTTACAGGAGCATTGTAGCACATTGACAGTTCAGACTCAACTGATAACAGTTCACAGTGCAGAGCACTCTCCTCCTTCTCATGACTTACTATACAGTGGTCACACAACTGCAGAACACCTAATAGTTTCCCTAGTCAGTAAAGCCATCTTCCCCAGATGTTACAGGCTTTTTAGGTGTTAATCACTCAAGGTGTTTCTTTGTCCCACTCAAAGGAGATCCTCCATAGGTCCAGAGGCCACTGTAATCTGCAACACAGAGAAACCCTTTAAATAACTCTCCAGTCTCAGGGAACCCCTGCTAAAAATGACTTTACGTACATCTCATGATACATTCGTGTGCTGGTCAGTGAAAAGAATGTTTGTTACACTTGTGGATATTGGGAATAATTCCCCCCTTACAAGTAGCTAAAAAGATCAATGGTGAACTCCTAGCAAACTCTAGAGGAACCCTGGTTGAGAAACCCCGGTCTAGGGGGTCAAGGTTTCTCTGTCTGTCTGTAATATGTCCTCTCTCTTTAACCTGGCAGTACAGCACAGCAGAGGGCTCTTTAGCTCAGCACTACATCTTGCTTTATCAAGTGTGTCCTGCTCCCATTACTTAAAGCGGAGTTCCACCCTGGGAAAGCTTTTTTTAATAAAAATACCCCCTGGACAGTCAGGGCTAGTACATTCCACAATGGCTAGCCTCTGATCTGTCCCGGGTTGCACTTACCTTTTCGAAGAAATACTTACCTTGAAAAAGTATTGTCCAGCGCTGCCATCTCAGGTGTGGGCAGCTTGAAGCCAGCGCGATCCTCTTCTGTGTCCTCTTGTCCTCTTCCGTCTTCTTCGGTCCCACGATGCACTGCACCGGCCCCGCCGTCACTTCCGGTGCCACAGCGTCATCCCTGCACAGCTTCTGGGCAGGCCCAGAAGCTGTTTAGCAAGGTATGACGGCGCCTGCACCGGAACTGACGTCGGGGCCGGTGCAGGGGCATTGATTCTTGGGAGCGATGACGTTCAGCTTCCAGGAATCATTGCAAGCCCGGAAGTGACGAATCGCCGTGGCCGCCGAGGGGAGGAAGAGGAAGTAAGGTAAGTATATTTTCTTCTAAACCAGGTAAGTAAAAAAAAAATTGCGATTATCCATTTGTTTTTCAGGTGACCCCGGGCATGAAGATGGAGGTAAGTTTAATTTTAGGGTGGAACTCCGCTTTAAGGGCACTAGGCCCACACCACAGCTGGCATATAAAGTTAAATCCACAAGTGCTTTTTTTTTACCACTTCTTTTCCTTTATACTGGCTTTTGACATTTACAAATGCAGAAAGTTAGATATAAATTGGATAAAAGGTTTAGCACTGGGAAACATTTTTTGAAAGATAAAAAGGGCATTTTACATACAACTCTATAGATCAGACCAAAATAGGGGACAAATGAGGAGGAAAGAGTCACAGAGGGACAGTCCCTCAAAGTCAGGGACAGTCCCTTAAATCCGGGATGGTTGTGAGCTATGTCTATGGTACCATACACAACTGAACATTAAAGTGGAACTTCACTCTCTCAATCAACATCGATTATTTTTAACCCTCATGCTGCTAGCATTAGTAAATATATAAGAAAATATAAATCCTATTTACTTGTTTAAACTTTTTAACTTTTTTTTTTTCTTTTTTACATTTCTTCAGCTACTTCCTGGTTTCTTGCCTAGGCAAATTATGTCATACATTCCAGGAGTCTTCAGAAGGGTCAACAACTGGGATACTTTTTAGGTAATCCAGGAGTCTTCAGGAGGGGAGGAGAGGAGACTGGGTTTTCTCAGCTAAGCGCACTCTCCTGCATGCATGCATGCTTGCACTAAGGGCGGATGGATTCCAGGACGTAAATGCTACATTAATAATTTGCCCTTACTCAAGATGGCCACAGGCAGAAATTCTAGGCTAGGGGGTTGTTTTTCAAAGTGATTTTTTAACAAAATAAAGCAAACCGACAGCAATGGATGGTGGAGTTTTATGTATGCGCTCCTAGGTCGCAGGGTGCCTAGGCGCAAAATAAAAGGAGGGGGTAATTAGGGGTGCCATATCCTGAATCGTTGAATAGAGGAAATAGAAGAAAAGGAATTTGGACTTTATTGGCACCAATATTAAAATTGTATATTTTTATTGAAAAATTCACAAAAAAACATTTATGACAGAGAAGCATGATGTGTTGGGTCTCTGTCATAAATGTTTTTTTGTGAATTTTTCAATAAAAATATACAATTTTAATATTGGTGCCAATAAAGTCCAAATTCCTTTTTCTTCTATTTCCTGCTTTTAATATTAAATATTAATTAAATATTGTTTTTGATTTATGATGCTCAGATGCAGTGAAGATCCGCTTTAACCACTTCCCACAAACCAACGTACCTTTATGTCAGCTTGAAGAAAAGGTTGTATCGGGAATCGGGATGATGCCTGCAGCTGCAGGCAGCAACCCAAGCCAGCGGTCGGCTTTCAGGAGATAACAACCAATGCAGCTCAGCAGCCACTTGGCCGTTATCCCAGCGAGCGGGAGGGGGCGTCTTCCTCCAGCTGCCCTGCCCGGGTCTCCCATCCCACCCGGAGACCCCAGCAACCATCTGGCACGTCCCCTGGCTGGTTTAAGTCCCGAACAAAGCCGGATTTGGTTTTGATTCGGTCTCCGATCATGTAACCCAGAAACGACATCACAACATCAGAAAGTAAAAAAAATATTGTGTTTTTTTTTTCAAAATTATCAGTCATTTTTGTTTATAGCGCAAAGAAATAAAAAAACAAAGAGGTGTTTAAATACTAGCAAAGAAAGCTCAATTTGTGGGGAAAAAATTACGTAACTTTTATTTGGGTACATGGTTGCACAACCCCACAATTTTTTTGCTAGAAAACTACTTAGAACCCCCAAACATTATATTTTCTTTTTTCCAGAGACCCTATAGAATAAAATTGAGATCGTTGCAATATTTTTTATCACACCGTATTTGCGCAGCGGTCTTCCAAACGCAATTCACTTTTTTTTAATTAAAAAATAAGAAACCAGTAAAGTTAGCCCAATTTTTTCCATAATGTGAAAGATAATGTTACGCTGAGTAAATAGATACCCAACACATCATGCTTCAAAATTGCGCACGCTCACGGAATGGCGACAAATTTCGGCACTTAAAAATCCCCCATAGGCGACACTTTAAAAATAAGCAAAAAATTGGGGGAGCAAACCATGAACATGTATATCTAAAGCCGGTGCAGCTATGGACCAAGCAACATGTATATTAAAAAAGAATAGCGCAACCATGCAAAAGAAATGACTATTAAATATGGAGACAATCCATAAATAAAAATGGGGGTTTAGTCCCACCATATGGCCATATCGTGCTCAAGCCCACCACTGCGTCAAAGTACCCCATTATCAGTGGGTCCTACACTATCCATAAAAAAGGGGTGAATCCAGCCTCTCTTAACCTACAGACATTTTTTAATAGACACTTTAAAAATGTCTGTAGGTTACCAGCTTAGATATACAGAGGAGATCTAGAGTTTAAATGATTGCTCTCGCTCTAACGATCGCGGCGATACCTCACGTGTAGTTTGAACACCTTTTACATATGTGGGCGGGACTTGCATATGCGTTCGCTTCTGCGTGCGAGCTAACGGGACAGGGCGCTTTAATTTTTTTCCCCTATTTATTTTATTTATTATTTTTGATTTTTACACAGTTTAAAAAAAAAAAAAAAAAAAATTGATCATTTTTATTCCTATTACAAGGAATGTAAACATTCCTTGTAATAGAAAAAGCCATGACAGGACCTCTTTATTGTGAGATCGGGGATCAAAAAGTCCTCAGATCTCACAAGGACACAAAAAAAAAAAAAAAAAAAAAGGGGTTTAAAAAAAATCGACTCTTTAAGCCGGTTGCTAGGCAACAACGTTTGACGTCGCTGTGGTCCTCCAAGACCATAAAGTCAAGTGAGGGCCATCTTGCCCTCACTCGACTTCCTGTCTGTGTGGAGAGAGGACCGGATTGTTTTCTCCTGCTGCTGGCGGTTCAGGTAAGTGGGGAAAACGGCCGGGGCGCGGCGGGAGAAGGGGGGTTATCCCGCGGTGAATCTGCCGCTGGGGCCACCCTTACCTGAAAGCCGATCGCCCACCGATTTAAAAAATACCAGGGTTATGGCAGCTATCTGCTGCCATTACCCCGATATTTAGCGTCAAAGTACCGACTTACAACTGCGGCGGGCGGTCGGTAAGTGGTTAAAGTAACGCAGTGCCATATCGCAAAAATTGGCCTGGTTATGAAGGGGAGTAAATCTTCCGGAGCTGAAGTGGTTAACACCGCAATACCATCAGTATGGTATACAAAAACTTTACAACAGTAATCAGTAATGCCGTAAAGTTATAAATAATATAGACGATCATGGGTACTCCCTCCACTTCCCAGTCTCTGGATGCTGTCTGACAACATAATAATAGGTGCTCTTGCTTCCAAGGCATGATATATGGATTTTTTCTACAGCCTATCTCTAAAATCCATTTCTTAGAGTACATCAAGGGACACAGAGCCATATTCGTTACTATATGGGTTATAGCCCACCTTCAGGTGAATGGACACTGGCAAACAATCAGACAGGAAGTCCACCTATATAACCCCTCCTACACAGGAAGTACCTTTTGTAGCAAGCAATAAATACCCCATACAAGAGGGAAGGGACCTATGTGTCCCGTGATGTACTCCAAGAAATTGATTTTACAGGTAATCTGTAGAAAAAAATCCATATTTCTTTATCGTACATCACGGGACACAGAGCCATATTCATTACTATATGGGATGTCCCAAAGCAATGCATCTGAGGGGAGGGGGACACCATCAATCCCACCATCAGAACACAAAAGATCTACATGGCTGCCTGCAGAACACTGCCGCCAAATGCAGACTGCTCCTGGGTCCCAACATCCACTTGATAGAATCTAGTGATTGTATGCACCGACGACCAAGTCGCAGCTTTGCAAATCCGAGCCATAGAAGTTTGATGGCGATCAATTTGATCCATATTACAGGTCAAGAATTGTGAACTTTGAGACCTCAAATGACCTTGTCACTGATTCAGTCAAAATCCCTTCAGTTTCAAGCACACATTGTGTCAATTGTTGAATTTGTTTTATTTACATGTCCTTGAGATGAGAAGCTATGTCGTCTGCCCCCAAAAGGAAATTGTGTTAAGTAAAAATATAATGCTCTGGCATTAAATGTCTCCACACAATGGCAGATATTCAGCTAGTTTCATGATCACACCTGTGTCCACCCATTCCCTAGCAAATAAACTATTGTTTCTACCCTGAAAAGTCAAACAAACTTAATACAGCCTGGACAAAGACAAGAACGTGTAATTCATTAACCTACACCAAGATGTTGGTAGAAATTGTGCCATACAGACAATTGCCCAAAGGAAGCTACAGGGTGTCAAACATTAGATAAACATTGTTCACTTAGACTGATTAGAACTGCATCTTCAAATGAATTTAATATAATCATAAGCTTATACAACATCCTTGTCCCATCATATACCAAGGGGGGTGTGGAACTTATGATTTTATGGACAATCTTCTATTGAAAATTACATTATATCTATTATAAAGTAGTTTATAATGGTCAGACTACATCCCATATTTAATATCCAATCCCAAGTCATGATTGTATTGTCTGTTAAGCCTAATAATGCCCTAGTAGGTAATATTCTGATTGGAAATAACCCATGTGTAGAAAAGTTTACATATACAAGTTGTTGTGTAGCAATATATACTATAACTGTATATGTATCCATATAGTTTTTGCTGCTACTATATGTAAATATATAGTATCTGGGTAAATCAGTCATTTCCAATCGATATATATCGTATTAATAATATATCCTTATTAAACAGCGTTACCAGGTCCAATCCTTACCTAGATACATGACGGAAATATTAGATGGCCACGTATGTACCATGAGAGTATGAACAGATTCTCATATTGTTTTTATGATTATTATTAATTGAAGAACTTATCATATAATTCTAATATCCAATATACTGGAGGACTAGTAGAGGTGTCGCCCAGTGACCTCACCAGTTAATTGTTAAAGTAATCCCAACCAATGGGAATAAAGTACCTCCTTCTGGGTTCGGGTTATTGATTTTTACAGCCCTTTTGTTCAACACAAAATAAAAAGGAACCCCAGATGTGAGAGGACACACACATTGCAACAACACTCATTACACTTCAACACACACGCTACTTACATCTATACTCCTACTCACCTATACATACTCCATCTTGCTCCATCCCTTATCTGAAACTTTGAAGGACGCCAGACGAAACTCCTCCCTAACCGGCCACCATTTTGGGAAAGGCAGCCATCTTAAGGACTCTGGTAATTACCATTTTAAGCTAGCAGCCATTTTAAGTGTGGTATATATCCATTGCTGTTTATCTGATTATGATTTTCTGATTATCATTTATTTCCTTCCTCATATGTTTTGAATTTCATGCTAAAGGGTAACGAGATTACAGTCCCAGCCGTATTAACCATATTAGATTTTTCTCTAACAACTGATTTTTGTTTTTATACGTTTTTATTAGTATCAAGTTTAGCGCAATATTAGCGATTTAGTCTCCCCTTTTGCATAGCCTATTCTCACTCTAACTGCAGCGGAGTGACTGTTGGCTGCGCAATTCCCAGACAATTTTTGGTCTGATTATATAGAATACTTATCTATGGTTTCCACTATACCTGGGAAAACGTAATCTTGCTTTCTTTTTAATTTTATCATTGAACTACATATCCCATTGCATTTATCGTTTTAAGTTTGTATTTTATGTAAAAGTTATCTCTTTGTGTCACCTCAAGTCTAACTATTTATTGTGAATACATGTCGTGTGAATAAATATACTTATATATTCCCTACTGTAGTCTGTATTGACTAAGATTGGTATATGCTGTTAAAAATAAATTAATCGATTAAAAAGAACTCGTTATATTCATTCAGAATAATATTTTCGAACGTGTAAAAAGCACAACAGCTCACAATGAACCCTTTGATCACCCGTAGGTTAACCCCTTCCCTGCCAGTGTCATTATTACAGTAACAGTGCATATTTTTAGCACTGATTACTGTAGTAGTGTCGCTGGTCCCCCCAAAAGTGTCAAAAATGTGTCTGATCTGTCCACCGCAATGTTGCAGTCTCGCTAAAAATCGCAGATTGCCGCCATTACTAGTAAAAAATAAATAAATAAATAAATAAAAATGACAAATCTTTCACCTAGTTTGTAGATGCAATAACTTTTGCACAAACCAATCAAAATACGCTTATTGCAATTTTTTTTTACCAAAAATATGTAGCAGAATACCAATTGGCCTAAAAGTGTGATTTTTTTTTTTTTTTTTTTGATTTTTGATTTTTTTTTGGGGGGGGAATGTTTTATATAGCAGAATGTGAAAAATATTGTTTTTTTTTTCAGAATTGTCGATCTTTTTTTATTTATAGCGCAAAAAAATAAAAATCACACAGGTGATCAAATACTACCAAAAGAATGCTCTATTTGTGGGAAAAAAGGCATCAATTTTATTTCGGTACAGCATCGCACGACAGTGCAATTGTCCATGAAAGTAACGCAGTGCCAAATCCCAAAAAATGGCCTGGTCATTAAGGGGGCAAATCCTTCCAGTTCAGAACTGGTTAGTGCCTAAGGCTAATTTCATACCTATCCCTACTTGCGAGAAGGCTAGAATTCTCTCGATTATATATCTGCGGGATGCCATTTCCTGGCCTCACACCAGGTAATATAAGATTTCCAGACTCTGTAATAAATGCTTCTAGAGACTGGTTTCCTAGCATTTATCAGGGTAGAAACTGCAGGGCCAGATATACCCAGCTCCTTCAAAATCAAGGCTTCAATAGCAAAGCCATCAAATTTAGAGACTGCAAAGCAGGGTAGACTGTAAAGCAAGGACCATTCCCCCAGAAATATCTGTTGACGACTCATAAAGTCTGCCTGCCAGTTTTCTATTCCTGGAATGAAAACCGCTGATAGGAACAAATGTTTCTGCCCAGGATAGGATCATATCCACCTCCTTCTGGGCTGACTGACTTTTGGTGTCTCACTGATGGTTGATATAAGCCACAATTGTGACATTGTCTTGGCGTCCAGTACTTTAAAGCCAGACAAACTGCTTGCATTTCCAAGACATTGATGGGATGACTTTTCTCTGCTCAGACCACTTTCCCTGGACAGTGGCTTCCTCCAGAACCGTTTCCCAACCGGAGAGACTGGCTTCTCTAGTCACTATTTTCCAGACTACTGGAAGAAAGGATTTCCCGTTTTCTAAATTTCTGGTTAAAAACTACCAATTTAGACTCGGACCTACTCCTTGGTACCAGAGACATGCACCAGTCTAGGGACTGGACCTTTCTGGTCCACGCTGACAGAATGTTGTTCTGTAAGGATCTGGCATGGAACTGAGCATAGGGAACTGCTCCGAATGAGGACACCATCTTCCCTAATACAGGGCTTGACAAATTTGCCTGAAATCTAGGAGCCAGCTAAAAAGGTTATGAGCCAGTTCTTTTTTTTTTTTAAACTAACAACCAAGCTTTATTTAAAAAAAATACTGATACTAAATTTACACATAAATACAACTAGAACCCCGATCTCCTCTATAGGGCAATCGGATGGAAACAGATCGTCTGTCTGTTTCCATCCGATACCATCTGATCTGATCCACGGGATGGATAGAAAATAGAACCACCATCCGTCTGTTTTTGGGGGACAGGATCAGATGGCGGCAGATTACCACTCCATAGAGGAGACTGAAGGGTCCGATCAGGTCTGCCTGAGAAACTGACAGGCGGACCTGATCAGACAGCCTGTGTGAAAGGGGTCTTCGGCTGTGTGGCTGTGGCATGGCAGGGAGATGATAAAAAATATATATATATATTTTTTTTTTTTTCAATAATTGAAAAAAAAAAGAATTATTATTATTATTATTATTATTATTATTATTTTTTTTTTTTTTTAAATAATTAAAAAAATAGATAAATAATAATAACCACACTCCCTGTCCACTTACCTTTAAGCAAAGGTAAGTGGACAGGGAGATGAAGCCTGCCAAAACTTCCATTTCATCTCCTCTTGGGAAGGAGATGGGCAGGCATTGAGAACAGGCAGTGGAAACAGTCATTAGTGACTGCTTGTGAAACTCCCGGCCACCACAAGAGGGCGCCAGTTCCCCGTTGGAAGCCTCTCTCATCTCACAGAAGAAGGCCGAAAAGCCAGGGCCTCAATTTTCGGACGGCGCGGTAGTCCGTGCACTCAAGGAGGAGGTGGGGGGGCGCAAAAGGGACAGGACACTTCCTGCAGGGCACCCCAGGCGCCAGGTCACTAATTCTAGTCGCCAATGCGACCTGGCGCCCAGGGTTTGTCGAGCCCTGCCCTAATAACTTCATGCAAACATGTACAGAAGGATACCTTTGCCTTCTTACGGATCAAATCAGATCCTTCAGGTCTGTGACCTTTTTTGATGTATCGTATCGTGTCCACAAGGAAACCCAGATATTCCAGACACTGGACCGGCTGTAATGCTGACTTTGCCAAGTTCAGAATCCAACCCAGACATTCTAAGAACCATGTTATCTGGAAAACATTTAGACTTAGAGCCGAAGCCAATTGATCTATTAGCCATAGATCTTCTAGATATCCTATTACTGATATCCCTTGAGACCTTAGAGCGGTCAATACTGGAGCTAGGATCTTTGTGAACAGTCTTGGAGCCGTGGCCAACCTGAAGGGCAGGGCCATAAACTGAAAATGACGGTTTTCTACTGCAAAACGTAAAAACCTTTGATGGGCCTGAAAAATAGGCACATAAAGGTATGCATCCTTGTTGTCTATGGATCCTCTCCCTGGAGGAGGCCATGACTGCACGAATTGACTCCATAAAGAAAGTATGAATGTTCAGAAACTGGTTCAGAGCTTTGAGATCCAGAATAGGTCTCACATCTCCGTTCTGCTTGGGGACTAAGAAAAGGTTTGAGTAAAAACCCCTGAATCTTTCGTCCTCTGGAACCTCTGTAATCACTCTTTGGGATCTTAAATGGTCCAGAGCCAGAAAGAGAGATCTTCTTTTTAGAGGATTTGCAGGTATGTTTGACTTTACAAACCGAGGATGCGGGAACACCCAAATTTCCAGTTTGTATCCCTGCGAGATAGTGTAAATAACCCAGTTGTCCTGGATTATTTCTACCCAGACTTTCGAGAACCAAAGCAGCATTCTCTCCACCCAATTGAGTGGGAGGGCCCCTTCACAAAGTAGGCTTAGAGGTAGACTTGGTAAATCTCTGGGCCCAGGGTTTCTCCTCCCTTGCCCTGAAGGCTTGGTTCGACGGCTGAGGCCGTCGCAACTACCTGGGAATAGCAGCACTGGGGGGTCTGAGTGTATCTTAAAAGAAGGACGCTTACTTTTCCTCTTAACAGGTAGCAACATACTCTCCCCCCTCCCCCCTGAAATCTTTTGTATATATTTACCCAGATCATCACCAAATAGGCTATCTCCATGAAAGGGAAAGCCAGCTAGCAACTTTTTACACGGTAATTCCGCAGACCAGCTTTTTAGCCATAGGACTCTGCGCATAGGCACTGTCGAAAGAGCAAATGTGACATTTGCTGTATGGAATCTTTAAGAGCATCCACTGCAAACCAAAGTGTGAGGTAGATCTGTCAATTCTTCCACAGACTCTCATGGAGAAGAAACCATTGTGGAAACTCGCTTAACACGGTATTTTAAAGACTGACAAACTCCTATAGCTGCTACTGCTGGTTGTATCGCAAACCCTGCAACAACAAAGGAGGCTTTTACCAAAGATTCCAACTTCTTATCAGCTGACACGCCCCAACTGCTCCAAGCGTATGCAAAAAGTGAGTTTTTGTCACTTGCTGACCTTCAAGGACCGGGTCCCCTTGTTTTGAGGGGCTACTCCTTTGGACCTGTAGAGCACTCTGCCGGAGCACCTTTGGGATTGGTTTTACCAAGGGTCCGGATGTCATGGTCCAGTGCCTAAAAAGGACAATGTTACAGGAAAAACCTTGTATCTTCTTTCCCGAGGCTCAGGTACCATCCTTTTAGTCTTTTACTTTTTTGGATGGAGCTGATTGGTAACCCCTTCGATTTAGAGATATTTGATCAGGGTTTGTAGCATAATCTTCTTTCTTTTTCTTTGAAAAAACATAAAAATGTGGAGAGCTTCTCCACAGTGACTATCACCTTTAAGAAACTGGCAAAAAAACTGGGCTACTTCCTGTGTAGGGGGGGTTATATAGGGGGACTTCCTATCTGATTGGTTGCCAGTGTCCATTCACCTGAAGGTGGCCTATAACCCATATAGTAATGAATATGGCTCTGTGACCCGTGATATACGATAAAGAGATCAAAATGTTATGAAAATCATTGAGCTGTCCATAATTCGGCTCTCAATATACCCAATGCAACTCATTACTAGCACAAGAACCCTCAAACAATGTTTGGTATCGCTTAGGCACCCGCAGATGCTCCCAGACAGTACACTCATATTTTAGGCTGCTCATTCTCCAACCTCCTAAACATGGCCTCAGGGACATATGGGAACTCTAGAGCATATAGTTCCCGCATGTGTGCACGGTACAAAGTACCTGTAGAGCTGAAAAAGCTGAGTCAGGTGTTAATGTTGCCCCAACCCTGGAGGCAGATATGAAACCAGCCGCTGAGCTGCAGGCTGCTGACCACTGAAAGATTCCTCCTCATTATCCCTAGTAATTAGGGGCTCTTCTGTTTTCATGCATTAGGGACTTTCCTGTATTGTCAATTTTCAACTGCCTCTTCTCCCACAGTGGCACTCCCTGACTCTTCTGCTGACTCTTTCCTGGGCTCCCCAGCTGGGTCTGCGCCCCTCCCGCCATCCCACAAAACCCCTGGCCAGTTCTTGGATGCAGCTGTATCTTGAACAACAGGCACTTGTCACAACTGCGGGGCAGGACTCTGTCACCGATGCTGCTTCGTTTCCAAAGATGGTCAGGTGTGCGACTGCAGGTAAAGTAGTGGTGATGACACGATCCTCTTTTTCAAGCTCAACCCCACTGTACCTGTTGGATCTCTGGTGTAGGATCTCCTTCACCTGTGGCACCAGTTGCTTAAAGCGGTATTAAACCCAAAACAAACAATTATTATATTGGCAATTCTTATATGTGATGGCTGCATTAGTTTTCTTTTTTTAGGCTTTCTTTCTTTTATATTCACCTGGTGATCTGGCCAGTAAGTCTGTTGTTTTTCAACAGAACAAGCTGTTCAACAGATGTAACAGTTAGAGGATTGGGACAAATCATTCACCACCGGCAGGGGTACTTACAATTCTCAGCTTTTATTTATTTATTTACTTTATTTATTTACTTATTCATTTATGTAAAACCTTTATGAACAAAGCTACTGTTTGTAACTGCTTATTCAGTATTAGCTGGTGTCTGGCTTCAATTTGTTAGAGTATTGAAATCAGTGCATCAAACATTAACCCCCCCCAGTGTATACACCGATTCACTGGGTTAAAACATAGGGATAAAATGCCTAAAAAGAGAAAACTAACACAGCTACAACATTTTATAAGCTGACATATATTATATTTTTTTTGTTTTGGGTTTAATACTGCTTTAAGGCTCTGCAGCATTTAAAGGAGAAGTAGGGCCAAAGCTCTTTTGACCCTGCTTCTCCCATAGGTAACAGGTGTGCATTTCGTTCTACACTCCTGTGAACTGTATTTAGCTGACAGTGGGACATCACTCAGTCGGTCCAGACTCTGGAGAGATCCTGACTTTAATGTAGGGATCCACCGAGATACCTGAACCAGCAGTTGGCTCAGCTTCTCAGACGCTCCCTGTTCCCTCCACAGCCCAGCGCTCCAGTGAGCACTGGAGGGGCAGAGAAGAGAGTGCCGGCTCTCTGATTACTGAATACTGGGAACTGACCGATCAGTGGTCTTTGATCGCTCAGTTCTCAGGCGTAGAGGAAGTGGGAGACAGATTCAGGAGTGATCCAATCCACCTAGGTGAGTATGTATGTTTTTTTCTTTAATCCTGAACTTCTCTTTAAACGCTACTGGGAGTGTCGGATGTCTGTGTTTCCTCTCTATGTGCTGTGGTTCTGTTCTCTGACCTCTATGTCACTGCCGAGTCTTATAGTGATGTCGGGGTCAGAGGATGAAACTACAGTGCTTAGAGGGGCACACAGACATCCGACACTCCTGCAAGAATCAAATGTCGAAGAGTCTTGCCGAGGCTGCAGCATTAGCACACAGAGAAGGAAGAAGACGATGCCAAAAAGGTGAGTTTAAAAATGTGTTTTTTTCTGTAATCTGACAGAATTGATTTTAACGGTATCTAAGCCCAAAAAACAAAAATATGATCTATTGCAGTTTACCAGTCCTTAGATGACGTGGCTGCATTGTTTTTTTTTTTGTTTTTTTTTTTGGTTTTTTTACAGCAATGCGACTGTCTGCACGGGGATGCACGAAACACTGCCCTGCATTAAAGATAGACAGACAGCACCGCCAGCATGGTGACCTGGCTTTTCTTTGCCCCTTGCCTGTGACTGGACTGCGAAGGAGCTGCAATATACTTACTAAATAATTTATCTGCTCTCTCTTTTTAGCATGTTCTTTGTCAGTAGATGTGAATGTTAATTCAATTCAAACACAAGTATTAGTATTAGTTGTATTTAAATACATTTAAAGATTAAAAAATACTCTATTTCATTTATTTATTTTTTATCGTCCTGGAATTCAGTAGATCTGGCATGTAAGTGCATACATACTTCATTGCGAGGATAACTTATTAATTTTAATTCATTTATGTAAAATGAAAATTCCTGGTTACTTATTTCATCTGTGCATGATTGGTTAAGTGAAGTGAAGGGATTTTTAAAAATAAATTTTCAGACTTCAAGATCATTTAGAAATATTCGAAATTCAGTTTGGAAATGAATATAAAATTTTAACATTAGATACACTTTAATATAACCCCCTTACTGATGCTCACCTTTGCTGGTCTACCCCACTTCTACATTCGTCTGTAGGCGCTCCTGAAAATACCTGATACTTCTGGTTATGGCCTTCCTGAATGTCCAAATACCAGCCCTATACCAGCCAGCCGGCGCCAGCCAACGCTCACTGACTCTGAGAACTCTCTGTGTAACCAAAGAAGTGTTGAATCCCCGACTTATAGTCCTGTAGATCCAAGACTGACAGCTGTAGAACTCCTGACACTGCTGTGCTGTGGAAGTCACTAAATACTGTCCCTCGCTTGGTACAGCTTGAGATAGTACCTTGTAGAACTTTGTGTAACTGTCTCTTCAACGACACTCTCTGTACAATTCAGGGCCCAGACTGCCAGTACCCCCTTTACAACTGCAGGGTCCTCAACCTAGGCACCCCTTTTACAGCTAGCTGACACTGGATCCCAGAACCTCTTCCAGATTGGTCCCCTCTAACACTTCAGGTGAACCCCCAGGGGCAATCCTCAGTACTCACGACCTGTGTAGGCTTTCCTGGGACTGGACCCCTCTCTCTCTCCGCAGGCTCTCGGCACACTGGATCCCCTCAGCTCAACTCGGCACTCTCTGGATTCTCAGGCGACACCCCGAGACATCCTCTTCCCTCAGACAGGAGGAGAGACAGCCGGACTCTCCATCCTGGGACTCTGCTCCCACCAAAGATATTGTGTCATGTGCCACCCCCAAACTTATACCCACTCTTAGAATCCTTTGCAGCACAATCTGCTAGGATAGTTACAAGCCTGGGTAGTTACAAGCCTGGATGTGTCCCCTGATTGGGTTTCCTCCACCGCCCTATGAGAAGCCTCTCACAGGAGCCAGTGGGGAGACTCCACTCTCAGCAGACACACCTGGAAACCATGACAAATAAATCACAGCCCTGCTGTTAGGCAGACAAGGCCCACTATACCTTTACCTAGCACCTACCTGTAGGGTGCTACACAAATCTTAAACATATGCAGTACAGCTTCTCTAGTTGTTGTGCAGAATGACCCCTTAAGTAGTGTGGCAAGCTAAAATTTAATTCTCAGGTTTTGGTTCTTGGTGTACAGTGGGGTGAAAAATAAGTTGGCCGCCAGTCACTTTAGTGTTTTTAATGTTTGTTGCTGAAATCATCTATAGGAGAGAGGCCATAGGAGTGCAGAATAACCAAATATAGGACAAGTAGGTTTAAGTAGCTGTAGTCGTAGGTCCTTAAAGAGCAAACTCTTGTTAATTGCTCCTTAGAGAGCAGCCATCCATATCTATGGTCCTGTAGGAGCAAGTCATAGGGGTTGAATTACTAAAGGCAAATAGACTGTGCGCTGTGCAAGGGAATTATCCCTAGAGATTGGTAAATGAGAATTGTGGCTAAAGGTGACGTCACCGGAAGCCGAAAATCATCAGCCACATGGGTTTGTTGAGACACACCAGAAGACCCATAAACAGAACTGGTAGCTAGTATGACATGTTTCAGGGAACGTCTTCTGTTGCTTCATCTTCTAGTGTGTCTCAACAAACCCATGCTGAGCGGCTGATGATTTTCAGCTTCCAGTGAGGTTCTTCTTCGATCACAATTCTTCCTGGGCCTCTCCGATGCAGCTGGCGGATCTCTGTCACACTGGGACCTCTGTTCACCTGGAATCGGCACATTACACCTGCCTCAGCCAGCTTCCATTCACCTGCTTTGGTATTCCAGCACTGCACCATCTAAGAATCTTTTATTGTGTTATTAATAAATTGTGGCTCTTTCTTTGGACATCATGGTTCGGTGTGAATTTATGAGCCTAAGACTTGTATTTATGGGTGTCTGTCTAGCCTAGTATTTATTGCTATTAATATGTTCTCTCGGCAGCATTTTGGAGCGCCTTTATTGTGTGTGCATTCACCTGTCTTACCACCCCAGTGGTCACTTCTGAAGGCTGCCTGTTATTACCCATGCACCTGGCTCTGCATTTGCACCTGGCTGCGGATATACAATTGTGCTGCAGCTTAGCGCCTAGCCTCCTATTCAGCTATTTCTGCCCCAAATATTTATCATCTCTGAACAAGAACATCAGGGATTGGACTGGGTCAGTTACATATTTATAACTCTGTGTCTCTCCTTAACACACTAATTACTGGAACCTCCTTCACAGTAACAAGCAAATGCAAGCAAGCCCATTGAGCTTGGGGAACGCTCACAAGAGGGGCTCACAAGAAAGTAAACAAAAGCTCAGTCTGGTTACATCTTAACAATAACAACTTCAATGCAACCACTTTAAGTCTGCCCCGTAACAGTTCTACTGCTACAGGGCGGCACCTGTGTGCGGGATCATGTGTGTATATATATATATATATATATATATATATATATATATATATATATATATTACACATGATCAAGCTAATCCGGGTAGGGTACGCTTGTGTGCGCTGCCGGGAGCTCGCCTCCACTGTGATCGCACACAGCTGGAGCCCAGCAGCAGGTACGCAGACTCGATGTCCGCCGGCACCCACCGATTGTTCAGTACACAGGCTGAACAGTGATCTGCCTGTGTAAACAAGGCAGATTGCCGTTCTGTCAGTAGGGAGGACATTAATCCTGTGTTCCTGCAAACCAGAGACATGTATCTATGCCTTCCCTTAAAAAAAACACTTCCCACAGTACACAAAATCACTAGCTAGGCACACAGTTAACCCCTTGATCACCCCTGATATTAACCCCTTTCCAGCCAGTGTCATTTTCTACAGTAACAGTCCATTTTTTTTTAGCACCGATCACTGTAATAATGTTACTGTTCCCCAAAAAAGTGTCAAAAGTGTAATTTAGTGTCCAAATTGTCTGCCACAATAGCTCAGTCCTGCTATAGGCTGCTGATTGCCGCCATTATTAGTAATAAATAAATAAATTCCCATTGTTTTGTAGACGCTACAAATTTTGGGTTTTTCTTTTACCAAAAATATGTAGCAGAATACATATTGGCCTAAATTGATGAAGAAATTAGATTTTTTTTTTTTTTACATTTTTTTTATTGAATATGTTTTATAGCAAACAGTAAAAAATACTGTTTTCTTTTTAAAATTGTTGGTCTTATTTTGTTTATAGCGCAAAAAAAAATTTAAAAATAAAAATGCACAGGTGATCAAATACCACGAAAAGAAAGCTTCTATTATATTTGGGTACAGCGTCGCACGATCGCGCAATTGTCAGATAAAGTAATGCAGTGCCATGTCGCAAAAAATGGCCTGGTTAGGAAGGGGGGTAAATTCTCTGGAGGTCAAGTAGTTAAAGATGGACACATTAGAATAGGGCAGGATCCCTACACTTAAAAATAGGTGTTCTCAGATTTATGGAGACAGCGCCCCCCAAATTGTGTTTCTTCAGGAAACTAATTTTCAAGCAGATAGAATTCTGAAACTGTACAGTAAGCATTTCCCAATGGCCTATCATTGTGTGTCTCCCTAGTCCAGATCAAAAGGAGCCAGTATCCTCCTGTCTAATACTCTTCCTTGGCGATATCTAAACCTACACAGTGATCAGAAGGGCAGATACATTTTTTTATGAGGCAAAATCCAGTCACAAACTCTCACTTTAGTTAATGTGTATCTACCAAACATAGATTATCTCTGTGCTTTAATCGTGCCTTTCCTCCCTGGAATTCTTTGCTGAGGGTATTCTCATATTAGGTGAAGATTTCAATTTTTCACATGATCCACATTCATCAAGGATTCATCAATGGGCTCTTCTGCCCTACCCCAGAAAAACAGAAACAATAAAAGGATTACACCTTTTTCTCATCGCCCCATGGATCATATTCAAGGATAGATCTTTTCCTTGTCTCCCATGCCACGATTCCACTAGTCTCTAGTGCCCACATTGACCATATTGCACTCTCAGATCATGCCCCGATCTTGTTAGAAATTGCTGTACAACACTGGATGCCTAGGTCTACTACCTGGCATCTAAATGAAACTCTTTTACAGGACCCTGAAATTAAAACCGATGTTTAAGTGAACTGCTACTCTTCTTTGAGACCAGTAAAGACTCAATATCTAGCCCTCTTCTCCTTTGGTCAGGACACAAAAGTGCTATATATGAGGGGTTCTCAATAAACACGGCCACAGAGTTAAACAAGACAAGGCGATGACATTAGCCAGTTTATTATCCAAATTAAAGACCTTGAAAAACACCATAGATCTTGCCCTGACCACCTTATGAAAGCAGAGCTCAAACGGCTTCGGGAGCAAATCAGGGACCTCTTGTTATTCCAGGCCAAAAACAAACTTTTGAAGGCCCATAGAGCGTTCTACAAATTTGGAGATGAGTGTAGTAGGTCTCTGTGGAACGCTATATGAACTCGTCCTAAATTGCAGCTATATCTATGCCCCCAGACCTTCTAAGTACAAGCATGTTGGTTATTCCCAAGCCAGGCAAAGATTCACTCTCCTGTGCCAACTATAGACCCATTTCCCTAAATTGTTCACAAAAATCTTGGCTGAGAGACTGGGTTCCATTCTTCAGCGTATCATCCCCCTTGATCAGATTGTTTTTATCCGTAACAGAGAGGCCCGAGATAACACGATTAGAACTATAAACGTTATAGCAAGAGCCAAGTATCTTAACACACCGTTCATTCTGCTTTCAACTGACGCTGAAAAAGTGTTTGACAGAGTGAACTGGGCCTTCCTCCAGGCCACCTTATGACACATTGGGATGCCAAGCTCTGTCTTATTTTGGATTTCAGCCCTGTACTCGATCCCCACAGCCATGGTCAAAGTGAACAGAGTAGTCTCCAAATCCTTTATTATTGGAAATGGAATGAGACAGGGCTGTACCCTCTCCCCGCTTCTATTTATTCTTTTATTAGAACATCGGCTGTAGCAAATTTGGATTCACAAAGACATTAGTGGTCTTGAAACTAGTATGTATCCTCACAAAGTCGCTGCTTATGCAGACAACTTATTGTTCTATTTATCAAATCAAGCTAAAAAGGAAATCTAGCGCCAAAGATATCAATGGAGAATCGAGGGATTAAACATTATCGCAGTCACCTTGATTCTGGTGAATCACCAAAAATCTTATAAAAGAAAGAGGGCCCAGCAGTGCAGATCTATAATCCCAGAATGTTGTGATTTGTCCACTACCTAAAAACTTCTATCACTAGACATATGTGCAGTTTAATGAATCCAACAATTATATGCGATTATATACAATATACATCAAATTAAGTGCTTCAAATTATTATACAAACAATCTCTGTGAAGAAATCAATGACATGAAGTGCAAATGCTTATAAAAAGTGCAAGAAGTGCGTGCTGACTCCCCACGCTACTGCTCCTGATATATATTCTTGTCAAACACAGTAATGCATGAGGTTTAGAAAAGAGGAATGAATAGCTTTAAAACCATTTAAAATCACTGGTTTAATAAAATCATTAGGAACACTCACATTTTCAAGTGTCATCCCGACACTAGGTAACAAACACTTTGATCAAATGTATGCCTATCTTCTCCAGCTGCAATGCGAAAGCCGTGAGCTCGATCCAGGCAAGCGTGATGACATCAGCTTCCTAGCCCTGCCCTTCTAGTTTCATCATTCGCCCGTGAGGCTTATAATTAGACCAGTCATTACTTCTGGTGAGTCCGTTTGGGGCGAATGGTGAAGGGGCACACTGGGTGTTTTCTACACGATTAAGATTTTTATTGAATGGATTACTGACCACCTCTTTTGGAATTTCTGTTGTAGGATTCTACATGTACTTTATCTTTTGGATCACATATGATTTTTTGGATCACCTATGAACTTTTCAAATGAATAGAAGGCATTCATTTTTGCACTAAGCACTTTTTCTTACAGTGTCAACACGCACTTCTTGGGAAATAGGAAAGCCTGAAAAGGCCTTTCAGTTTGCACCAACCATATGGTACAACTGTTTTGAGAGCTGAGCTGGGTACTCCCAGGCCATGTAAGCCATGTTCCTGCAAATATTTTTCAACACATGGCTGTTTTTTTTCCCCTAAAGTTGACTATGATCCTGAGTTGTTAGTCATGATTTATTATCGAATTGACATATAGTATATTGTTTGGTTAGTGACAATTAATGTCTGTTATTTTCATTTCCATCATGTCACCGCTGATAATCTTCGTCAGGACTGTGCTGTCATGTCATACTTCCGTGTTATGTTGCATACCATTAAATAAAGAATTAAAAAATAAATAAATAGTTGTACAGAGGTTTGGGCAAAGGAGGTCTTGTCTTTGGTTCCACAAAGCCCTCTAATCATCCAACATGAAATCAGCATTTAGGTCATGAAAACAAAATACATTTTTTATTCTAGATTATCCACTGGAATTTTCCTCTCCTCCTTTGCTGCTCCTATTCTGAAGGACCCTGCAAAGGCTTGAGCTACATTGAGCTTGATTACCTATTTAAAAACAATATATTTTCTACTGTTCCCTCGTAGCAGATGTTCCAAAGCTTCTAGTCTCATGTGTTCCCATTGCTCTAGCCCTCGGAAAGGTTTTGCTTAATTCACAACCTGACAAGATTTAACAATTTTATTTTACTTCCTTTTTACATTTTTCTTAAAGCAGAAGAAATGATTCCTTGGCTGTTTGCCCTTTTTCTTCATGAATACTTACAAAAGTGTGGGGGGGGGGAAGCCTCAGTATTTCTGAACTTTTAGTTTCCATTGTCCTTTTTTTACCTCAGAAAAAAATCCAGGCAGATTCTAACTCAACAAATCTTTCCTGGATACAGTACTTTATTGATTCAGTGCCACAATCCATCTTCCTTGAAGATTCAGAAGACTGTATTGTGTCTACAGAGCAGTACTTTGGTAAAGAAGAACATTGTATTTCTTTTGGGAGTTCTGACAGCTTCTATTGCAGTAGCACGGTGGGCTTGGTTTTATTCAGGAAATTGCCAACTCAAAGAAGCTGGGAGAAACTCTTGTATTCCATAGATGGAAGGGCAGGTCCCTCATTTAATCTTGCCAAACCTGAAATGGTGGCTGGATTCAGATAGACTTTTCTTGGTGTAGCCCAGACAGTAGATGCTAAGGATGACCAAGAAAGCAACCACTTCAGGACACCCTGCTGGGCATGAAAATTCTGTCTTCAAACTTCAGGGTTTTCAGCAGAGGCCCTGAAATCTTTTTCAGGTTCTATTTTTGAAGAAAAAAATAAATTTCCAGGTATTTGACAACAATTCTGCCTGAACCAATAAAGAAGAACATGGTCCTTTACTTGATATGCCTTTCCATTAACTCTTGTCTTTGATCAGAAAGTCATCTTTTTTAATGGTTTAATCAAACTTCCTGGCACATTCTGTAAACAGAAATTTATCAGATAAAATAAGAACAGAACTATGTTTTTTTCCTCATACCTTGGAAAATCGGATTAACTGATATTGTATAATCTAGCGCTTTTTTCCCCCCTTGGCTCTAAATCCTGATTCGTTTTCAAAAACAGTCATCTAGAGCGAGCCGGGATAATTCCAGTAGCTCTTTGATTGACTAGGAGATGTTATTTTAAAGTCTAGAAGTAGATTATTCATGAACCCTACCTGTGGAGCTGGATCTTCTTCTTTACAGACCAAAAGCACATTCATGTTTCAGCGCCTCCTGACTGATCAGAAAAAGAAAATGTTTCACCAGCACACCTAAGAACTTGTTGCAAAGTTCAAACGTTTCTTAAAATAATTTTTAGAAGTCCATAATGTTGGAGCTGTGCAGAACCTCTTTGCCAGCCACCAGTAACAGTTGGGAGTTGTTACAGTAACCTGAGAACCTCATGGTTGTGTAGCAGGTTTTCCAGGTCTGTGGCCTGATGTGGGTCTGCCATCGGTACCGGTTACCTTTTCAGCCCATGTGAGCTGCGACCCTGGGTGTGAGCACTGAGACATCGACCACTCTGGCATCTTTGTTTGTTGTTTTATTTGATTTAAATGGGATGGGAGAAGGGATTTGAGTGGGATACTCCTTTAGGCTTTATCTAGATACACTTGGGACTTTCTTCCTGAAAAATGCCCGTTGACGCTGTCCTGACGCCAGCCGACGCTCACTGATTCTCAGAACACACACTGTAACTGAATAGAAGTGCTGAATCCTCGACTTGGGGTCCAGAAGATCCAGGACTGAATATTGTAGAATTACTGACACTGCTGCACTGCAAAGTCACTGAATGCTCTCTCAGGCCGAACACTGGCTTGAGGTAGTATTGTGTAGATTCCTGGATGACTGCAACTCTCAACTGAACACACTGTACAATTCAGGGCCCAAACTGCAGGTGCCCCCTTTGTCACTTCAGGGTCCTCAACCTAGGTACCCCCTTTACCCGCTAGCTGGCACTGGATCCCCGAACCTCTTCCTAAGTGGTCCCCTCTAACTTCAGGCAGACCCCCGAGGGCAATCCTCACTACTCACGACCTGTGTAGGCTTTCCTAGGACTGGACCCCTCTGATTGGGTTTCCTCCACTGCCCTATGAGAAGCCTCTCATGGAGCCAGTGAGGAGACTCCCCCCTTCAGCAGGCACACCTGGTAACCATCACACCCTGACTAAACAAATCACAGCCCTGCTGTTAAGCAGACAAGGCCCACTATACATTTACCTAGCACCTACCTGTAGGGTGCTACAGTTGCATCAGGTATGGTATGCAATGAGAATATTTTGGTCATCCTTATTGATTCACATTTCTTTTTGAGGCCAACTCTCAAGTTTCTCTTCAAGGCTTTTGTTAGCTATGTGATGGGATTCTTTTGTTTTAGGTTTTAGCCCGTTAGAGCAGTATGTGCACATCTTTTAGCCCTCATGGTCTACTTGAATTTCTCCAACAATCCCCCTTTTGAAAGGATAATTTATTTCCTTTACAAAGGGTCATACTTTCTTTAGGGAAATCATTCATTCATAGCACTCATCTATTATTCTCCAGGGTTGTTTTAAGCCAGTTTAGCACCTCTAGCCCCTGTTTCCTAACTTTTTCAGCTTGCTTTCCATTTGGTGATTAGCCGTGCTGTATGAGTGAATAACCTTCTGTCTCTTTTTATTAAGGATCCCTTTCTACAATATTTCCATACAAAGTGTGTACATATTCTATGTTCATAGCCTGCTTACCTGTCTAAAATGTGTTCTACTTTCAGGATTATCCTTCTTTCCTTGGTAGCAAAGTTCAGTTACACAATCTTAGAGAATTTTGTTGTCTATAGATGTATCTTGCAGTTCCCTGACCAGCACTCAGCAATGCTGCAAGTCCTCTCATTGGTTTGTTCTCACATGTGGTCTACAAGTGTCCAAGAATTTCATTGCTTGATGGATCAGGGAAGCCTTTGTGTGAGCTTATGGCCACATGAAAGAACTGGAGAATACATACAGTCAGGTCCATTAATATTGGGACATCGACACAATTCTAATCTTTTTGGCTCTATACACCACCACAATTGATTTGAAATGAAACAAACAAGATGTGCTTTAACTGCAGACTTTCAGCTTTAATTTGAGGGTATTTACATCCAAATCAGGTGAACGGTGTAGGAATTACAACAGTTTGTATATGTACCTCCCACTTTTTAAGGGACCAAAAGTAATGGGACAATTGGCTGCTCAGCTGTTCCATGGCCAGGTGTGTGTTGTTCCTTCATTATGCCATTTACAAGGAGCAGATAAAAGGTCCAGAGTTCATTTCAAGTGTGCTATTTGCATTTGGAATCTGTTGCTGTCAACTCTCAATATAAGATCCAAAGAGCTGTCACTATCAGTGAAGCAAGCCATCATTAGGCTGAAAAAACAAAACAAACCCATCAGGGAGATAGTAAAAACATAAGGTGTGGCCAAAGCAACTGTTTGGAACATCCTTAAAAAGAAAGAAAGAACGCACCGGTGAGCTCAGCAACACCAAAAGACCCGGAAGACCACGGAAAACAACTGTGGTGGATGACCGAAGAATTCTTTCCCTGGTGAAGAAAACACCCTTCACAACAGTTGGCCAGATCAAGAACACTCTCCAGGAGGTAGGTGTATGTGTGTCAAAGTCAACAATCAACAGAAGACTTCAACAGAGAGAATACAGAGGGTTCACCACAAGATGTAAACCATTGGTGAGCCTCAAAAACTGGAAGGCCAGATTAGAGTTTGCCAAACAACATCTAAAAAAGCCTTCACAGTTCTGGAACAACATCCTATGGACAGATGAGATCTAGATCAACTTGTACCAGAGTGATGGGAAGAGAAGAGTATGAAGAAGGAAAGGAACTGCTCATAATCCAAAGCATACCACCTCATCAGTGAAGCATGGTGGTGGTAGTGTCATGGCGTGGGCATGTATGGCTGCCAATGGAACTGGTTCTCTTGTATTTATTGATGATGTGACTGCTGACAAAAGCAGCTGGATGATTTCTGAAGTGTTTCGGGCAATATTATCTGCTCATATTCAGCCAAATGCTTCAGAACTCATTGGACACCGCTTCACAGTGCAGATGGACAATGACCCGAAGCATACTGCGAAAGCAACCAAAGAGTTTTTTAAGGGAAAGAAGTGGAATGTTATGCAATGGCCAAGTCAATCACCTGACCTGAATCCGATTAAGCATGCATTTCACTTGCTGAAGACAAAACTGAAGGGAAAATGCCCCAAGAACAAGCAGGAACTGAAGACAGTTGCAGTAGAGGCCTGGCAGAGCATCACCAGGGATGAAACACAGCGTCTGGTGATGTCTATGCCTTCCAGACTTCAGGCTGCAATTGACTGAAAAGGATTTGCAACTAAGTATTAAAAAGTGAAAGTTTGATTTATGATTGTTAATCTGTCCCATTACTTTTGGTCCCTTAAAAAGTGAGAGGCACATATACAAACTGTTGTAATTCCTACACCGTTCACCTGATTTGGATGTAAATACCCTCAAATTAAAGATGAAAGTCTGCATTTTAAGCACATCTTGTTTGTTTCATTTCAAATCCATTGTGGTGGTGTATAGAGCCAAAAATATTAGAATTGTGTTGATGTCCCAATATTTATGGACCTGACTGTATACCCGACGAAAAGACAAACAATTGTAGTTCTCTTCTGTAAACTACTAATGCGCCTACCCTACCATGTAATAAAGGTGAAGAAAGGAAGACCTTAGGATAGCAAGTGTGTTATTCCAGAATTACCAGGTGAAAATAAGGGGAAAAAATAAACGAACGCAGTTGTCTCATTTAAAGCTGCAATGAATGCATAAAAGTTTACCCCATTCTTTGTGTCAATTACTGAAAAAAAGCAGTGAACCAATCGCTGAAGTCAGGGGCGTTGCTAGGTGGGAAAAAGACCAGGGGCTTCAGCCCGAAGGTAAATTTGATAACCCCGCCCACATTTTAAAGGAAGTCCCACCCAAGCTCCTCCCACATTTAAAAGTAACGCCCAAGCTCCACCCAATGCCCCCCTCAGTCAAGGGGTGGTATGGAGAGGAGTACAGGGGGTCAGATATGGAGAGGAGAGGAGAGGGTCAGACACGGAGAGGAGAGGGTCAGACACGGAGAGGAGAGGAGAGGAGAGGAGAGGGTCAGACACGGAGAGGAGAAGGGAGGAGAGGGTCAGACATGGAGAGGAGAGGAGAGGGTCAGACATGGAGAGGAGAGGAGAAGGGAGGAGAGGGTCAGACATGGAGAGGAGAGGAGACGGGAGGAGAGGGTCAGACATGGAGAGGAGAGGGTCAGACATGGAGAAGAGAGGGTCAGACATGGAGAGGAGAGGGTCAGACATGGAGAGGAGAGGGTCAGACATGGAGAGGAGAGGGTCAGACATGGAGAGGAGAGGGTCAGACATGGAGAAGAGAGGGTCAGACATGGAGAGGAGAGAGTCAGACATGGAGAGGAGAGGGTCAGATATGGAGAGGAGAGGGTCAGACATGGAGAGGAGAGGGTCAGACATGGAGAGGAGAGAGTCAGACATGGAGAGGAAAGGGACAGACATGGAGAAGAGAGGGTCAGACATGGAGAGGAGAGGGTCAGACATGGAGAGGAGAGAGTCAGACATGGAGAGGAGAGGGTCAGACATGGAGAGGAAAGGGTCAGACATGGAGAGGAGAGGGTCAGACATGGAGAGGAGAGGGTCAGACATGGAGAGGAAAGGGTCAGACATGGAGAGGAGAGGGTCAGACATGGAGAGGAGAGGGTCAGACATGGAGAGGAGAGGGTCAGACATGGAGAGGAGAGGGTCAGACATGGAGAGGAGAGGGTCAGACATGGAGAGGAGAGGGTCAGACATGGAGAGGAGAGGGTCAGACATGGAGAGGAGAGGGTCAGACATGGAGAGGAGAGGGTCAGACATGGAGAGGAAAGGGTCAGACATGGAGAGGAGAGAGTCAGACATGGAGAGGAGAGGGTCAGACATGGAGAGGAGAGTGCATCAAAGCTCTTTTTCTTCATTTTAACGACTTAAGGACAGTTTTACCCCCTTGAGGACCAGGTAATTTTTTGCGATATGGCACTGCGCTCATTTACCTGACAATTGCGTGGTTGTGCGGCGCTGTACCCAAATAAAATTGATGTCCTTTCTGTCCCCACAAATAGAGCTTTCTTTTGGTGGTATTTGATCACCTCTGATGAATTTTTTTTTTTTTTTTGTGTTATAAACACACAAAAAAGAACGACCATTCTGAAAAAAAAAACAATATTTTTACTTTCTGCTGTAAAACATTGAATTTTTTCATCATTTTAGGCCAATATGCATTCTGCTACATATTTTTGTTAAAAACAATCCCAATAAGTGTATATTGATTGGTTTGTGCAACAGTTATCGCATCTACAAACTAGGGGATAGATTTGTCATTTTTATTTATTTATTTTTACTAGTAATGGCGGTGATCTGCGTTTTTTTGCGGGACTGCGACATTGTGACGGACAGATCGAACCCCTAACTGACATTTTTGACACTTTTGGGGGGGACCAGTGACATTACTACAGTAATCAGTGCTAAAAATATCCACTGTTACTGTAATAATGACACTGGCAGGGAAGGGGTTAACACCAGGGGCAATCAAAGGGTTAAGTGTGTCCCCAGGGAGTGCTCTCTAACTGTGTGGGGGATGGACTCACTAGATGAACACAGAAACCTGTGTTCCTAAATAGCAGGAACACAGGATCCTTGTGTTCATTACTGACAGAATGGCGTACTGCCTTGTTTACATAGGCAGCCCGCAGTTCTGTCTCCATGGGGAGCGATTGTGGGTTTCTGGCACACATTGCGTCCGAAGTACCTGCTGATTTGCTTCCCCTCTGGCCAATTGGCACATGTCCCTGCTGTCTATTACACAAAACGACATACAGGTACGCCGTTTTGTGTAATAGTGTAAGGGCTCTGTCACACGGGCGATCAGATCAGATCCGCCTGTCAGTTTTTTAGGCGGATCTGATCGGATCCTCCATGCAGCTCTATGGGGCAGCGGATGTCAGCGGAGACACCTCCGCTGACACCCGCTGCTATCCGTATCCGATCCTGTCCGTGAAATCTGGACGGATGGAAACCCTATTTTTCCATCCGTTCAGTAATCAGATTGGATGAGAGCGGACAGGCGGTCCGCTCTCATCCGATCCCCCATAGAGGGCAGCGGGGGCTGAGACACCTCCCTCTCCGCTCTGCAAGCGGAGACGGAGCTGTCATTCGCCCGGCTCAGCGGGGATCGCGGATCGATCCCTGCTGAGCAACACGGATCCGCCTACGGAGGCGGACCGTGTGATAGAGCCCTAAAACTGCGTGGCTGGTAAGCAAGCAGTTAAATGTACAGCCTAATAGAAGTCTATGGGACTGGGGGAAACATGCAGGAAGACTGTGGGGACATCAGCACTGCAGCCAAATCACACTACATAGGGGCAGATCACTGCACACAATGCTGAAATAGAACTCCTTAGCTTCAGATAAGAAAATAGGGGAAAGAAGAGGAATTTGGGAGAGAGCAGGAAGGGGGGAGGAGGAGAGGCTGGTGAGTGGTGACAGTTCACTTACTTGAAAAGGCAATGCAGGCTTCAGGCTTAGGATGTGACTGTCAGTTCAAACTTTCCCGCCCACACAATCCTCTTCACAGACCTCAGAGACACAGGCTTCCTGTGTGGGCGGGCACATTGAGAGAGGGGCGGGAGGAGGCAGAGCATTTCTGGAGGGGGCTGTGCAGTGTATGGAAGACAGAGACACTCAGCCCTGTGACTGGTGCAGCCGACCTCCCTGTCACAGGACACAAAGCAACTCGCAGCAGGAGTGTGTATGCTTTTCTAACATTACACAGCTCTATCTCGTCTCTTCAGGGGGCGGGGTCAAGGAGGCGGTGCCATGGTGGAGCTCTTTTGAGTCCCTGGCTCTCAGGCTGCCTGCAAAAGGGAAACCGAACAAGGGGGCGGAGCCCCACGTTTCGGCCCCGCCCACCCCGACATCAATTCTTCGTTTTGACAGCTCCAGCCTTTTGCAGCTGCCCCACCAATCACTGGATGGACATTATGCTGAGTATTTAGCCCCGACCAACCCCACGCCTTGGGAGTGATTCGGGGCTAATCATTTTAAAATGGAATATGAGACTCGGGGCTTTTTGGGGGCCAACTCGGGGCTATAGCCCCTGTCAGCCCCCCCCTGCCGACGCCACTGGCTGAAGTAAAGAATAAGATTTCAAGGGGCACTATGCAAACAAAGTGTGCACAGAACATCCCCAGTATTATCATGTTTCCAAAAAAGCAAGGTTTGATTTTTTTTAGCAGTTTTAAGTACAGACAGACAAATTATGGTGGGAGGGGCTAAAAGAAACCAAAAAGCCCCCCTCCACTTTAACCAGTGCAAAACAAAGTAAGGCCTTTTTGTAACAGTGGCATAAAGGAATAATTTCCATAGACTCATCCATTATGGACCTTGCTTTGTGCACTGGTGCACAGTCATGTGAACAGGAAGGGGCCACCCCCAAACTGTTCCCACAAAGTTGGGAGCATGAAATTGTCCAAAATGTCCTAGTATGCTGACGCCTTAAAGGTTCCCTTCACTAGAACTAAGGGGTCAAGCCCAACCCCTGAAGAAAAAAACCCACATCATAATACCCCCTCCACTAAATGATTTGGACCAGTGGACAAGGCAAGGCCCATAAAGACATGGATGAGCGAGTTTGGGGTGGAAGAACTTGACTGGCCTGCACAGAGTCCCGACTTCAACCCAATAGAACACCTTTGGGATGCATTTTGAGTGGAGTCTTAGTGGATTTCTTGTGGATTTTAGCGGAGACTGTGAGCCAGGCATTCTTGTCCACATCAGCGCCTGACCTCACAAACGCTTCTGGAAGAATGGTCAAACATTCCCATAGACACACTCCTAAACCTTGTGGACAGTCTTCCCAGAAGAGTTGAAGCTGATATAGCTGCAAAGGGTGGACCAACTCAATATTGAATCCTACGGAAGAAAACTGGGATGCCATTAAAGTTAATGTGCGTGTAAAGGCAGGCGTCACAATACTTTTGGTAATATAGTGTGTGTGTGTATGTGTATATATTATATATATATATATATATATATATATATATATATATATATATATATATATATATATATAATATATACAGTATCTCACAAAAGTGAGTACACCCCTCACATTTTTGTAAATATTTTATTATATCTTTTCATGTGACAACACTGAAAAAAATTACACTTTGCTACAATGTAAAGTAGTGAGTGTACAGCTTGTATAACAGTGAAAATTTGCTGTCCCCTCAAAATAACTCAACACACTGCCCTTAATGTCTTAATCACTGGCAACAAAAGTAAGTACACCCCCTAAGTGAAAATGTCAAAATTGGGGCCAAAGTGTTAATATTTTGTGTGGCCACCAATATTTTCCAGCACTGCCTTAACCCTCTTGTGCATGGAGTTCACCAGAGTTTCACAGGTTGCCACTAGAGTCCTCTTCCACTCCTCCATGGCGACATCACGGAGCTGGTGGATGTTGGAGACCTTGCGCTCCTGCACCTTCTGTTTGAGGATGCCCCACAGATGCTCAATAGGGTTTAGGTCTGCAGACATGCTTGGCATGTCCATCACCTTTACCCTCAACTTCTTTAGCAAGGCAGTGGTCGTCTTGAAGGTGTGCTTGGGGTCATTATCAAGTTGAAATTCTGCCCTGCGGCCCAGTCTCCGAAGGGAGGGTATCTTGTTCTGCTTCAGTATGTCACAGTACATGTTGCCATTCATTGTCTTCTTAATGAACTGTAGATCCCCAGTGCCAGCAGCACTCATGCATCCCCAGACCATAACACTCCCACCACCATACTTGACTGTAGGCAAGACACACTTGTCTTTGTAATGCTCACCTGGTTGCCACCACTCACGCTTAAAACAATCTGAACCAAATAAGTTTATCTTGGTCTCATCAGACCACAGGACATGGTTCCAGTAATCCGTGTCCTTAATCTGCTTGTCTTCATAAAACTGTTTGCAGGCTTTCTTGTGCATCATCTCCTTCTGGGACAACAGCCATGCAGACCAATTTGATGCAGTGTGCGGCGTATGGTCTGAGCACTGACAGGCTGACCCCCCCACCCCTTCAACCTCTGCAGCAATGCTGGCAGCACTCATACATCTATACCCTAAAGAAAACCTCTGTATATGACGCTAAGCACGTGCACTCATCTTAGGTCGACCATGGCGAGGCCTGTTCTGAGTGGAACCTGTCCTGTTACACCGCTGTATGGTCTTGGCCACCGTGCTGCAGCTCAGTTTCAGAGTCTTGGCAATCTTCTTATAGCCTAGGCCATCTTTATGTATAGCAACAGTTCTGTTTTTCTGATTCTCAGAGAGTTCTTTGCCTTATATGAGGTGCCATGTTGAACTTCCAGTGACCAGTATGAGAGAGTGAGAGCGATAACACCAAATTTAACACACCTGTTCCCCATTCACACCTGAGACCTTGTAACACTAACGAGTCACATGACACAGAGGAAAGAAAATGGCTAATTGGGCCCAATTTGGCCATTTTCACATAGGGGTGTACTCAATTTTGTTGCCAGCGGTTTAGACATTAATGGCTGTGTGTTGAGTTATTTTGAGGGGACAGCAAATTTACACTGTTATACAAGCTGTACACTCACTATTACATTGTAGCAAAGTGTCATTTCTTCAGTGTTGTCACATGAAAAGATATACCGTAATAAAATATTGTTTTATGTATTGTTCCTGTCTGCTGTAAAGTCTATTGATGCTGGCTGCTGGGAGATTTTTGTTGCAGCTAGGAGTCTATTGCTCCAAAAAACCATAAGGTGTGACCACCTTTCTCCTGCGCTTGGTATCCCAGCCCCACTACCGCACTCCTCACGGGACTCAATCCTGGCTTCTCAAATGGCTATGGTCTTGCTGCCCAAAACGGACTGGGGTAGTCCACCGATACTGAAAGCAAAAAAAAAAAAAAAAAAAAGAGGGCACACCGACCTAGCGCATTATCCTCAATAACAGGCTTTATTGTATAACATTAAAAATGGCTACTCACAGACATAGATGATAGTAAAACATGTCGAGCTTAACTGCTCAAATGTCCGGGTCAGTCCATGTAAATGTCCATGACCGATGAGATGATGGCTATGGAGCTGAGTAGCCATTTTTAATGTTATACAATAAAGCCTGTTATTGAGGATAATGCGCTAGGTCGGTGCGCCCTCTTTTTGTTTTTTTTTTGGCTTTCAGGAGTCTATTGCTGATGGGGTGATATTTTGTTGCAGGAACCATTTTTGTTTCTGGAGGAATATATTGTTGTTGAGGACTCTAGGTGGGGGGGGTCTATTGTTGTTGAGGGAATCTGTTGTTGCTGGGGGGGGGGTCTGTTGTTGCTGGGGGAATCTTTTGTTGCTGGGGAGGATGAGGGGATCCATTTTACTGCTTTTCTTGTTATCAATAACGAATTCCATACAAATTGATTAGCACAACAAAATGATGCTTAGCTCTGTATTCTCTAAATGAGGCAGGGCTAGGAAGTGGGTAGGGAGTGGAACCAAAGGACGGTGCTCAGGGGTGAGTAAGAACTCAGAAGGGGGGGTTCCATCACCTATTCTCTGAAAAAAAGAGCCCTGTGTGTGTGTGTATATATATATATATATATATATATATATACACAGTTAGGTCCGTATATATTTGGCGACAGGCACGATTTTCATACTTTTGCCTCTGTATGCCACCAGAATAAAATTAAATTGAAACAATCCAAATTAATTTGAAGTGCAGACTTTCAGCTTTAATTCAAGGGGTTGAACATAAAGTACAAATTTTGGAACTGCAACCATAATATACATATTATGTTTATATATATTTTCCTTCAAAAGCTCCTGGGGTGCTTTTGTAGTGTGTTTTGGATCATTGTCCATCTATACTGTGAAGCGCCGTCCAAACAGCTTTGCTGCATTTGCCTGAATCTGGGCTGACAGCATATCTCTAAACACTGCAGAATTAATCCGGCTCCTTCTGTCACATCATCAAAAAACACCAATGACCCAGTGCCACTGGAAGACATGCATGCCCATATCACACTGCCTCCACCATGTTTTACAGATGACGTTGTGTGCTTTGGATCATGAGCAGTTCCAAGCCTTCTCCACACTTTTTTCTTCCCGTCATTCTGGTACAGATTAATCTTAATTTCATCCATCTAAAGAATGCTTTTCCAGAACTGGTCTGGCTTTTTTAGATGTTTTTTTGGCAAAGTCTAATCTGCCTTTTCTATTCTTCAGGCTTATGAACAGACTTGTATAAAGTATTCAAAATTTCTACTTGAGTAAAAGTACAAGTGCTCGATCAAAAAGTGACTTGAGTAGAAGTGGAAGTGCTCGCAGAAAAAGTTACTTAAGTAGAAGTACTAAAGTATTCAAAATTTTTTTTACTTAAGTATTGCAAGTAGTTTTTTCAAAAAATTTGCTACTTAAGTACTAAAAGTAAAAAGTACCAGTAGTTTTGAAAAAAAATTTCTACTCAAGTACTGAAAGTAGAAGTACTGTGTTATGTAGTTATTAAAGAAAGAAGTCAAAAGTTTGAACATCATATTGTTTTTTATTATTTCAAATGATTTATTCAAATGATTAACCTAATGAACAATCACAATTCCTTAGGCTGTAACTTTTTGTAAACAAAAAACAGATAAAGTCCCTCCCTTCCCCTTTTAAAGCATCCACCTTTTAAAATAAAGGAGAAAAAACAACTGCGCTAATTCAAAAAAGCAAAGCAGCAGCTTCAAGTGCGACTGACACCCCAAGAAGAAAATATATAAATAAAGCTGCGCTAACAAATGAAACAGTCCATGTGAATGTCCATAAATGAAAGGGAAAAATGATGACCCTTGTGCAGGTACCGCTTACCAGATTCCAATCATTAAAGAGCCAAGAAATTAAAGGCAGAGTCTTCAAATGTGGAACACAGCAAGCTTCATAGGGCTCCGATGTAAATCTCCTCAGTGGTATATGAATAGAAGGAGAAAAACAACACCATAGTGTAAACCAGTAACAAAAATGGGAAAAAATGCGTTGTGACTTGTGCGGGTACCGCTTACCAGAAGTAGCAGATACTGTAGCCAAAATAATGGGAACCGAATCCACAGACCTCAGAAGGCAGCAACCCGTACCGTGGTGATGCAGGTGTCCAGGGATACGTTTAAATGAGGAAAAAAAAGGCAAACGCCATAGCGTAAAACCATAAAACAAACGATGATAACACCCAAATAGTGATAACTAAAAATCCAATAGTGGTGAATAGTGACAGCCACCACCGAAGAGGGTAGGTTCCCTTATAGACTGTACCAAGAAGTTTAAGCAGGTAGTGAGATAAACCGCTTACCAGATAGACTAAAAGGTAGACGTATAATAGAACCTAGAGGGCACCAGTGAGAATGGGTACTCTTACCAGCTCCAGATATTAATTGAGCGGGGGTTCAAAGTGACACTGGACAACACTCCTGATAGCGCTCGTCAACCAGACACTATAATCCACAGTCAAGGATGAACATTCTTCCTCTAGCTTCATTCAATAATTTAAACTTTCCTTTTCAAACTGCAGCTGCTGCCATTGTAGAATTCAATGCAATATGGTAAATCGGGAGGCTTTTTGTACACTGTGGCTGTTGTAATCAAAGGGTAAAACATCCATTCAGTCCAGGCTTCAGTCTCATATAATGATTGGATTCAGAGGTGCGGTGTCTCCATTAAACGTTCACTTTAAACCACAATCCACTTTAGCAGAGATTTAACATCCAGAGCTGTCATTGAAGAGTGATCAGACTGGTTACAATGAAACTTTTCCCTGTGCTGGGGTGAGGCCCCTCCCTGCCAGCCAGCAATGACACACAACTGAAAAGTTTAGGAAAACTCTTTTCCTAAACTTTTCAGTTGTGTGTCATTGCTGGCTGGCAGGGAGGGGCCTCACCCCAGCACAGGGAAAAGTTTCATTGTAACCAGTCTGATCACTCTTTAATGACAGCTCTGGATGTTAAATCTCTGCTAAAGTGGATTGTGGTTTAAAGTGAACGTTTAATGGAGACACCGCACCTCTGAATCCAATCATTATATGAGACTGAAGCCTGGACTGAATGGATGTTTTACCCTTTGATTACAACAGCCACAGTGTACAAAAAGCCTCCCGATTTACCATATTGCATTGAATTCTACAATGGCAGCAGCTGCAGTTTGAAAAGGAAAGTTTAAATTATTGAATGAAGCTAGAGGAAGAATGTTCATCCTTGACTGTGGATTATAGTGTCTGGTTGACGAGCGCTATCAGGAGTGTTGTCCAGTGTCACTTTGAACCCCCGCTCAATTAATATCTGGAGCTGGTAAGAGTACCCATTCTCACTGGTGCCCTCTAGGTTCTATTATACGTCTACCTTTTAGTCTATCTGGTAAGCGGTTTATCTCACTACCTGCTTAAACTTCTTGGTACAGTCTATAAGGGAACCTACCCTCTTCGGTGGTGGCTGTCACTATTCACCACTATTGGATTTTTAGTTATCACTATTTGGGTGTTATCATCGTTTGTTTTATGGTTTTACGCTATGGCGTTTGCCTTTTTTTTCCTCATTTAAACGTATCCCTGGACACCTGCATCACCACGGTACGGGTTGCTGCCTTCTGAGGTCTGTGGATTCGGTTCCCATTATTTTGGCTACAGTATCTGCTACTTCTGGTAAGCGGTACCCGCACAAGTCACAACGCATTTTTTCCCATTTTTGTTACTGGTTTACACTATGGTGTTGTTTTTCTCCTTCTATTCATATACCACTGAGGAGATTTACATCGGAGCCCTATGAAGCTTGCTGTGTTCCACATTTGAAGACTCTGCCTTTAATTTCTTGGCTCTTTAATGATTGGAATCTGGTAAGCGGTACCTGCACAAGGGTCATCATTTTTCCCTTTCATTTATGGACATTCACATGGACTGTTTCATTTGTTAGCGCAGCTTTATTTATATATCCACCTTTTAAAGCCAGGGGTGGTCTCCTTCCTGAGCTTCCTCACTCTCACAGCCAGGCAGATCACTTGAAGTTGAAGGGCCAGGGGTGGAAGGTGGTGTTTTTGGTTCGTCCATCTTTTCAGCTGATCAAAAGGCAGAACAGGAGCATGCGCAGTCTTCTTAATCGCGGTTTGATTTGATTTGCTCAATTGATGATGATGTGCCAGGCCAGCTTCATCAAACCTACAACGCTTAAAGTGAAAAATGCATCAAAAACTACTAACAAAGTGGCTGTGCTAAAAATGCTAATAAAGTTCCTGCAATTATATATATTCTTCTTGTATTCAAAATCATCGCCCACAGTATCAAAAATAAAGTGGCATGTCTGTGCTAAATGCAGTGCAAATTATTCCCACAATGTAAATTTAATTCATATAAAATATATATGACAATACCACAATAAAATAAGTTGTGATTGTGAATAAGTTAGGTGAAAGTTTAAGTGTGTAAACTAAACTTTATAACGAAAAGTCCATAACTGAATTCCAGTGTGCAATCTAAGAAGTGCTTGTCACTTGCTGTCAGATGCTTCCACCTTTCTTCTGTGATCTGCTCAGGTAAAGTGGTGGACTGGATAGCCTCTCTCTCTGCCTCTCACCTTAGTAGCACTGGCACTGCACTGGTTCAAAAAGCTGTCTATATTATTTTCATTATAAGAACTTGTCAGAACATGCTTCCACCACCTGTCCTTCACACTAGTAGTGCTCATTTGCTTTGCTCAAGTCAAGTGCCACTGCCAGTGGCCACTGCAGTGCGGGCCCAGCCGCACAGGCAGAGGCAGGCCACAGGAAGCACAGGCACCACCACAACACAACACTTATGGTCCATGGACCATGGATGGTCGGATAATCATCATAGCCGTCAGTCTCACTCTTCATGGTTCAAAAAAGCCACCCATGACCCGTGTGTATATAATATATTAATATTTTATATTGATTATTTGATTCTCAAATGGCACATTTGCCATGGCAAGGATTAGGCCCTCTCTATGGTCCACCTCACTCACCTCATAGAGAAGAAGATGAGATAACAAAGAAAATGCTCCGAGTCTCGCCGCCCGTGCCCTAAGGGGTGGTGTCTGAGTGACACACAACACGTCTAGAGGCGGAGACCTCGAGCGGGAAGACGGCAGCACGGCTCCTCCAGTGCGGTCTTAACTTGATGATCATGACAGTGATTCCGCGGGCCGCTGCGCGAGCGAGGCTGTGGGATTGATTGAATTGAGTTGTGCTGCCTACTGCTACACGCTACCTACTACTAAATTGTGAGTCAGTATATTTTATTTCATTTTTATATATAAAAGCGGTAATGTTGAGCACTACCAGCCACTAGATCTCCTGGCTGTCACTTTGTCACATGTTGGGGAATCACAGCGGCTCGGCTCCAGAAGTGGCGGGTGTCCCCGTCATCCTGCCAGGGCCGCCAAGAAGTTCATTAAGTTTAATCATAAGTTATTAATATCTTATGAGGAGAGGACCTATGGGATTGAGAATTAAAATAATTAAATATATATGGCTTTTTGAACCAGTGCAGTCAGTGCCACAGTGCCACCCAGACGCTATCCACCAGTGCCACCACCATTAAGTGTGTTGGTCGGTCACTCGAGCACTGAAGGAGGTGGAAGCATCTGACAAGTGAAGTGACACTTTAGATTTGCACACTGGAATTAATTTATGGACTTTTCGTTATAGATAGGTTTACACACTTCAACTTGTTGCACGCACCTGACCTAACTTAAGCCCCGTACACACGTACCGATGGTCGGCTTACAAATGTTCCTCTTTTCTCCCCGGGATGTCGGTGTCTGCTGAAAAGTGCAAAGACAGCACAAGGACAGCACAAGAATTTTGTCCGCCGACTGCAGAAGTGATGTCATGTAATGGTTAACTTTCCCTGTGTTTTCTATTTTCTGAGCATGCCCAGTCTTGCAAATCTGCGGTCTGTCGGCCGAATTGTGTACTGACAGGCGAACAATCGTCCGTTCTGGTGTCGGCATACAAATATTTTCATGTTTGCACGAAAGACTTTTGTCCGCGGATTGTGCGCAGACATCTGTCGGAGGCACCATACTAACACGCGTACAATCGGCAGATCCTTCGTCCACCGACGTTTGTATGCCGACGATCGGTACGTGTGTACGGGCCTTTATTTCATAACTTATTTTATTGTGATTTATTGTCATATTTTATATGAATTGAATTTATTGTTACATTGTGGGAATAATTATTTTCACTGCATTTAGGCTTTAGCACATTCATGTCACTTTATTTTTGATACTGTGTGGGCAGGGCACTGGGGGCAACGATGATATTATATCGATTGCACAGGCACTTTATTCGCACAGCCAAGTTGTGTTTGTTAGTAGTTTCTTGATGCACTTTAAGCACAATTTATTTGTTTGTTTCATATTTTCTTTTTATTGGAAAGATTTGGTATAGCAGCTTTTATTATACACAGCCTTTATTTTCGTATGCGCTTATTTACAAATGACATTATACACATTTTTTTGAGCTTTATGTAACCTGCCATCTACTGTTCTGGCAGTGGTAATTTTTTTAAAAGTAACGAGTAACTATGCAGCACAAAAAAAAAATACTTGAGTAGAAGTATCGAAATCATCGAAAAAATGTAGTGAAGTAAAAGTAGAAGTAGGAGAAAAAAATTCTACTCTAGGAAAGTACAGATACCGCATTTCGGTACTTAAGTACAGTACTTAAATAGTTCTACTTCGTTACTATACATCTCTGCTTATGAATGGTTTGCACCTTGTAGTGAACCCTCTGTATTTGCTCTCATGAAGTCTTCTCTTGATTGTAGACTTTGACAATGATACGCCCACCTCCCAAAGAGTGTCCTTCCCTTGTCTGGATATGGTGAATGGGTTTTTCTTTACCATAGAGAGGATCCTGCGATCATCCACCACTGTTGTCTTTCGTTGACATCCAGGCCTTTTTACGTTGCTTAGCTCACCAGTGTGTTCTTCTTTCCCCAGAATGTACTAAACTGCTCATTTGGCCACTCCTAATGTTGCTGCTATCTCTCTGATGGATTTGTTCTGTTTTTGAAGCCTTACAATGGCCTATTTCACTTGCATTGACAGCTCCTTTGAACGCATGATGTAGGTTCACAGCAATAGATTCAAAATGCAAATACCAAACTTAGAATCAACTCCAGACCTTTTACCCACTTAATTGATGAAGAAATAATGAAAGAGTGGCCCACACCAGGCCATGAAACAGCTTTTGATTCAAGTATACAATTACTTTTGGTCCCATGAAAAAGGGGGGCTGGCTACTCTTAAGAGCGGTAATTCCTAAACCCTTCCTCCGGTTTGGATGTACATACCCTCAATTTAAACCTGAGACTGTGCATTTTCAGCCCATATCCATTTTAAAACTATAGCTTAAATATATTTTGGTAAATACCTGAAAAAATCTAAAATTGTGCCGGTGTCCAAGTATATACGGCCCTAACTGTGTGTGTGTGTGTGTGTATATGTATGTGAATATATACCCCCCACATTTTGATAAATATTTTATTTTATCTTTCACTGAAGAAATTACACTTTGCTACAATGTAAAGCAGTGAGTGTACAGCTTGTATAACAGTGTAAATTTGCTGTCCCCTCAAAAGAACGCAACACACAACCATTATTGCCTAAACAGCTGGCAACAAAAGTGAGTACAGCCCTAAGTGGAAATATCCAAAATGGGCCTAATTAGCCATTTTCCCTCCCTGGTGTCATGTGACTCAGTAATGTTACAAGGGTTCAGGTGTGAATGGGGAGCAGGTGTATTATATTTGGTCTTATAGCTCTCACTCTCTCATACTGGTCACTGGAAGTTCAACATGGCACCTCATGGCAAATAACTCTCTGAAGATCTGAAAAAAAAAAGAATTGTTGCTCTACATAAAGATGGCCTAGGCCATGGGTGTCCAACCTTTCGGTTTCTCTGGGCCACATTGAGTGTAGAAAATTTTTCTCGGGCCGCATATAAAATATACAGTGCCTTGCGAAAGTATTCGGCTCTCTTGAACTTTGCGACCTTTTGCCACATTTCAGGCTTCAAACATAAATATATAAAACTGTAATTTTTTGTGAAGAATCAACAACAAGTGGGACACAATCATGAAGTGGAATGAAATTTATTGGATATTTCAAACTTTGTTAACAAATAAAAAACTGAAAAATTGGGCGTGCAAAATTATCCAGCCCCTTTACTTTCACTGCAGCAAACTCTCTCCAGAAGTTCAGTGAGGATCTCTGAATGATCCAATGTTGACCTAAATGACTAAAGATGATAAATAGCATCCACCTGTGTGTAATCAAGTCTCCGTATAAATGCACCTGCACTGTGATAGTCTCAGAGGTCCGTTTAAAGCGCAGAGAGCATCATAAAGAACAAGGAACACACCAGGCAGGTCCGAGATACTGTCGTGGAGAAGTTTGAAGCCGGATTTGGATACAAAAAGATTTCCCACGCTTTAAACATCCCAAGGAGCACTGTGCAAGCGATAATATTGAAATGGAAGGAGTATCAGACCACTGCAAATCGACGAAGACCTGGCTGTCCCTCTAAACTTTCAGCTCATACAAGGAGAAGACTGATCAGAGATGCAGCCAAGAGGCCCATGATCACTCTGGATGAACTGCAGAGATCTACAGATGAGGTGGGAGACTCTGTCCATAGAACAACAATCAGTCGTATACTGCACAAATCTGGCCTTTATGGAAGAGTGGCAAGAAGAAAGCCATTTCTTAAAGATATTCATAAAAAGTGTTGTTTAAAGTTTGCCACAAGCCACCTGGGAGACATCAGCATCCCCACTGTCAAACATGGTGGTGGCAGCATCATGGTTTGGGCCTGCTTTTCTTTAGCAGGGACAGGGAAGATGGTTAAAATTGATGGGAAGATGGATGGAGGACCATTCTGGAAGAAAACCTGATGGAGTCTGCAAAAGACCTGAGACTGGGACAGAGATTTGTGTTCCAACAAGACAATGATCCAAAACATAAAGCAAAATCTACAATGGGATGGTTCACAAAGAAACATATCCAGGTGTTAGAATGGCCAAGTCAAAGTCCAGACCTGAATCCAATCGAGAATCTGTGGAAAGAACTGAAAACTGCTGTTCACAAACGCTCTCCATCCAACCTCACTGCTCGAACTGTTTTGCAAGGAGGAATGGGCAAAAATTTCAGGCTCTCGATGTGCAAAACTGATAGAGACATACCCCAAGCGGCTTACAGCTGTAATCGCAGCAAAAGGTGGCGCTACAAAGTATTAACTTAAGGGGGCTGAATAATTTTGCACGCCCAATTTTTCAGTTTTTTATTTGTTAAAAAAGTTTGAAATATCCAATAAATTTTGTTCCACTTTATATCTTTATGTTTGAAGCCTGAAATGTGGCAAAAGGTCAAAAAGTTCAAGGGGGCCGAATACTTTCGCAAGGCACTGTATACTATAGTTAAGGTATATAAGTAATAAAATGCCACCGTGCCCTTCCCGCGTCACCTCTCCCCCCCCCCCCGCACTAATTTAAAACAACTAGAGGATGACCAATGAAATTGAATCAGTATACGGAGGTTTACTTCTTCTGAGAGATATTAACCACTTAAGCCCCGGAAGATTTTACCCCCTTCCTGACCAGGGCCTATTTTGCGATTCAGCACTGCGTGATTTTAACGGACAATTGCGCGGTCGTGCGACGCTGTACCTAAACGAATTTGACGTCCTTTTTTTCCCACAAACAGAGCTTTCTTTTGGTGGTATTTGATCACCTGTGCAATTTTTTGATCATGCGCTATAAACAAACCATAGGACAAACCATATTGTGAAAAAATCACAATAAGCGTATTTTGATTGGTTTGCGCAAAAGTTATTGCGTTTACTAACTAAGGGAAAGATTTTTGTTGTTTTTATTTTAACGAGTAATGGCGGCGATCTGCGATTTTTTTGCGGGACTGCGACATTGCGGCGGACAGATCGGACCCTTGACTGACATTTTTGACACTTTTGGGGTTACCAGTGACATTACTACAGTAATCAGTGCTATACATATGCACTGTTACTGTAAAAATTACACCGGCACGGAAGGGGTTAACTTTATTGGGGAAGGAGGGTTAAGTGTGTCCCTAGGGGCGTGTTTCTAACTGTGATTGGATGTGGCTTTACATGTAACAGCACAGATCAACGGTCCTACATAGCAGGACCTTATGATCTGTGTTGTTACACAGGGAAGAATGACAGGCGGCTTTGTTTACATTAGCCGCCTGCCTTTCTCCCTTCACAGCGGACGATCGCGAGTGACCGGCAGACATCGAGTCCACCGGTCACACGCATAGAGGTGTCCGTGAACAAGCCGGGGCGGGAGCGTGCCTCCGGGGCGCGCACTCGCCCCCTATTGGCTTACAGGCAAGTGACGTACCCATACGTCCCTTTGCCGGGCCGGGGCTGACCACCGCAGTATATGTGCTTGCGACGGTCGGCAACCGGTTAAAGGACACTTTAATCACCATGACCACTTAATTGATTTGAAGTCATGGTGGTAGGAGTCAGAAACACTGCACATGCTGGGATATTTACAGTTATGTACTGGGGGATAGTTGCACCCCTAGCACATATGACTTAGGCAGCTAGAAAATGTACATGTATGAACAGGGACGTGACATATTATTTACAAAACACAACTAGTTATTAAAAAACATATTGCAACAATTTACACACGCTAATGCACATACCTTTTCTACTTATTTTGCAGACTGCTGGTGGTTACTGCTGGTGGGTAATGCTGGCGGTTACTGCTGGCGGGTAATGCTGGTCATGCGGGTACTGCTGGAGGAAGCAGCGGCTGCAGTAGAGAGCTGAGCCGCTGCTTTCTGTATGGCTCCTGTCACAGGTGGAGTGCATTTCATGTCACTCCGCCTGTGACAGAGCCGGAACTATACAGGAAGCAGCGGCTCTGCCACTGACTGCAGACATCCTAAGTCTCCTGCAGCAGCTGGGAGATCGCACGGCGCTTGCAGCCTAGTGCGTGCCCATCCAATGCAGCCTAAACAGTGCCCATCCAATGCGTGCCCATCCAATGCAGCCTGTTCAGTGCCCATTCTATGCAGCCTGATCAGTGCTCATCCAATGCAGCCTCACCAATGCATGCCCATCCAATGCAGCCTGATCAGTGCCCTTCTAATGCAGCCTCGCCAGTGCATGCCCATCCAGTGCAGCCTCACCAGTGCGTGCCCATCCAATGCAGTTGCAGCCTCTGCCTACAGTTGGTTGGAAGCAACTGTGGCCTTGCCCCCGACTTGACTTCCTTCCTCCCCAGAAAAAAAAAAATTGTCAGGGGGCAGTAGGCCGCATTGGCTGCAGTTCTGGGCCGCAGGTTGGACATGCCTGGCCTAGGCTATAAGAAGATTGCCAAGACCCTGAAATTGAGCTGCAGCACGGTGGCCAAGACCATGCAGGGGTTTAACAGGATAGGTTCCACTCGGAACAGGCCTTGCCATGGTCGACCAAAGAAGTTGAGTGCATGTGCTTAGCGTCATATCCAGAGGTTTTCTGTGGAAAATAGACGTATGAGTGCTGCCAGCATTTCTGCAGAGGTTGAAGGGTTGGGGGGTCAGCCTGTCAGCGCTCAGACCATATGCCGCACACTGCATCAAATTGGTCTGCATGGCTGTTGTCCCAGAAGGAAGCTTTTTCTAAAGATGATGCACAAGAAAGCCCACAGTTTGCTGAAGACAAGCAGACTAAGAATATAGATTACTGGAATCATGTCCTGTGGTCTGATGAGACCAAAATACATGTATTTGGTTCAGACAGTGTCAAGCATGTGTGGCAGCAACCAGGTGAGGAGTACAAAGACAAGTGTGTCTTGCCTATAGTTAAAGCATGGTGGTGGAAGTGTCATGGTCTGGGGCTTCATGAGTGCTGCCGGCCCTGGGGAGCTACAGTTCATTGAGGGAACCATGAATGCCAACATGTACTGTGACATATTGAAGCAGAGTATGATCCCCTCCCTTCGGAGACTGGGCCAAGCATGTCTTAAGAACTAAATCCTATTGAGCATCTGTGGGGCATCCTCAAATGGAAGGTGGAGGAGCGCAAGGTCTCTAACATCAACCAGCCCTGTGATGTCATCATGGAGGAGTGGAAGAGGACTCCAGTGGCAACCTGTGAAGCTCTGGTGTTCTCCATGCCCAAAAGGGTTAAGGCAATGCTGGAAAATAATGATGGCCACACAAAATATTGACACTTTGGGCCCAATTTAGACATTTTCAATTAGGTATTCACTTTTGTTGCCAGCAGTTCAGACATTAATGGCTGTGTGTTGAGTTTTTTTGATGGGACAGCAAATTTACACTGTGATACAAGCTGTACACTCACTACTTTACATTGTAGCAAAGTGTAATTTCTTCAGGGTTGTCACATGAAAAGATATAATAAAATATTTACAAAAATGTGAGTGAGGGGTGTACTCACTTTTGTGAGATACTGTGTGTGTGTGTGTATATATACATATATATATATATATATATATATATATATATATATATATATATATATATATATATGTTTATATATTCTGTATGTACATTATAGTGCCCATCTCTGGTGTTAAAAGCTGTCATCTATTCATCTTCCTTTTAGGGGTCCAGACTAAATTGTAGGCCCCTGAGATTGAACCTCTGAGGCTAAATAGCTTGACGATCAAAAGGGGGTTATTGGTTGGGAACTGCAATAAAATCCAGGCCCCGACAGTCCAGATGACCTGAGGGTGCCATCCTTTTTTCTCCACCAAAAATAAACTTGCAGTAGCAGAAGTTGGGTGCATGAACCCTTTCCTTGATGTACTGTAGTATTTCATGGCCTAGTTTTCCGGGTTCTGGGAGAGGTTGAACGTTGGGCTTCTTAATGATGGTTTCCTATGGTAAGCACTAGCATGGGAGTCTTGAGATTTTCTGTACTTTGTGCAGGTGGACAATTGTCAATAGCATCCAAGGAAAATGAGGGAACCACCTAAACAAGAGAAAGCTGAAGCTAAGAGACTGGAGCTTCATCCAAAAATTACCGGCTGAGCCTGAGTCCACAAAGGCAGGGAAACAATGTGTCAGGGTTATTTGGTCACGTTAAATTTAACAAATAGAAATGAAATGTCATATTTTGATCTGTATAGAATTAGCAATGACATCCATTTTTGTCAGGTTACTAAATGGTTAAAATTTCCTTTAACAAAAAGTGCCTATGCAGGAAAAGTGGCTATTCAACAGGTTTATCCCAGACAGGCTGTATAAATAAATAGTCTGTTTGACTTACTTTAAGATAAGGTCTAAGACACTATTCCAAGGTAATCTTATCTCTGTTTGGAATCATAAAACAAGTCAGTATTTTTCTATGCTTAGACCTATGTAAAACTAAAAATTTACAAATATCTTATAATCTTATATGTAACATAATATTAACACTGGAATATGAAATGTATATATAACTAGCATACATAAATATGTAGGAAAGCGTTATACATTATAATGTTTCATATTTTGCTAACTTCTAACCTTACTGATTTGATGACTCATCTCTGTATGTCGAGAGGCTTCAGTAAACATTTGTAAATTGTAAGTCGTAGAAAGCATCATAAACTTTTCTGGCCTTGCCAGGTGTTTAATTTAGAAGGTCTGCTTGTAAGCTATGGGTCAATATAAAGGTTCGAAGTTTATTTGAAGATAAATAATGCTGTCATACTGAACCTAAGTGCAATGCAATACTGCCATTTTGCTGACTACGGTAATTGAAGTCTTGGGTTAAAAAGTAAAATCCAATATATTTTAAATAAGATTTATTAAATATTAGAATGGTGTTACCAAGATTAATTCTTTATTCAGATGCCTGGTGGATTAAATGGACATTTAGTAGATGAAAGCATGGTTACATTTATGTTGTGTTATAATAGTCTTAAATGGAGAAATCTTTATTTAATTTTAATATACTGGTTGACCAAGAGGTGTCACCCTATGACATCACCAGTTAATGGTTAAGATGTTCTAGCCAATGATGATCATGTTCCTCCCTCTGGTTTTAACTTATGGTAATTTTAATAGTCCTTTGTCTATACCATATAAAAGCCCAGATGAAAGAGACACATGAGACATCACATTTTTCCCAATATACATCACACATACAACATACACACTACTAACAGCTATGCACAGACTCATCTACACAGACTTCCTTTCAATACACCATGTATCTGAACCTTTGAGGGACGCCAAACGAAGCTCCTCCCTAATTGGCCACCATCTTGGAAATGCAGCCATCTTAAGGAACCTGGTAACTACTATTCTAAGCTAGCGGCCATCTTAAATATGGTAATTATACCTTGCTAATTATTTGATTATTATTCAATATTGTTTATGTACTTCCTTAAATGTTTTACATTTCATATTCAAGGGTAACAAAAGTACAATCCCAGCCGTATAAACCATATGTAGATTTTTCTCTAAAGAGATGATTTTTGTTTTTATAACATTTTTATTAATATCAAATTAAGCGCATTATTTGCAATTTTAAGTCTTCCGTTTTGCATGGCTTATTCTCACTTCATCTGCAGTGAGGTGATTATCAGGTTTTGCACTGCGCAGACAATTGTGGTCTGATTGTATAGTATACTTAAATATGGTTTTTACTACATCTGGGGAAATGGTAATCTTGCCTTCGTTTCACTTTAACTTTGTTTCAGTTTCACTTTCATTATTGAGCTACAAATCACATTGCATTAATTGTTTGAAGTTTGTATTTTTGTGAAGTTATATTTTTTTTTTTGTGTCATCTCAAGTTTCATCATTTATCGTGATTACATGTCTCGTGAATAAAACTTTTATATATTCCATACTGTAGACTGTTTTCACTAAGATTGGTATATGCTTTTAAAAAGAAATTATTCAATAAAAAGAATTCGCTACATATAGATTTATGGAATAAGTTGAGATTCTCCTTTCACACAGATCTTTGCTTATTATTAACCATAAATAGATACTGTTATAGTCAGAGCAGTATCAACATGCTGACATAATGGAGGCACAGCGAGATATTATTAATTATTATTAATTATTAATTCTGACAAATGCTTTAGAGATTAGTAGGTAGAACAGGCAGGGGAAAATAACTTCATATGCTCTTCTGGGAGATTCATATGGCCAAGTAAAGTCCCTCTTGTTTCTGCCTTTCCCTGTTTGTTTGGACAACTGCCCTTGGTACCATACCAGAGACAGAGGCTAAGGTTCCATCTGTGTAGATGTGTAGAGGGGCAAGTGGCCCCTATGGGCTATGTTCTTCTGCTACTGTAGTGGTAGCTGGAGCCTCAAGTTGGGTGGAGAGAAGGCTATGGACAAGGGAGGAAAAGAGGAAGTAGTGGCCAGTCTTTCCGAGCAGTGTTTATGAAGCCGCCAATCAATACAAATTGCCAGGTGTATGGCTTTTTTCAAAGTTTCAGGTGTGTGGTGATTAACCAGAACATCCTTGATAGTTTCAGAGAGCCCCCACTCCAAATTGGCTTGGAAATTCTGGATCGTTCCAGGTAGAGTCCAAGTCCCATCTCCTGAACTCAGAGCAATACTGCTCAGCAGCCTGCCTGCCTTGGCATAAAGTACAGAGGTTTGCTTTTGCTGTGTGCACACGGTCAGGATCATTGTAAAGGAGACCTATAGTGTTGAAAAACATGTGGGCAGGACCGAGTTGCACAGTGCACATGGGGCCTTTTACTCTCTCACATTGTTTTTCTTCCTCCAGTTCTTCCGGTGTACATGCTGGCTAATGCCAGGAATCAGGCGGGGCCGCGATCATGTGGCATCAATATCATGGGGGCACTCTGTCATAGAAAAGAGCTGTACACTTTGGTGTCAATGTATCATAACCTGAACCTGTATACAAGTGCATTCTGGTCCCATGATACTTACCCCTGCTCAAGATGTGACATTTCAAAGGAGACACCACATTGCAGTGTCCTATTTCACCAGTCCAGTGACAGAGCGGGTCCTGTCAGGAACGAGCATGGACCCCATGCACATGCATAATTAACTCTTTTGTACCATATGGCTAGGTCCCTAGGGTTTCCGCCACTCAGATCTGATCCCGGTTGCTGGGGCACCGATCGCTTCCTTCACTACGCATGAGACTTGCCCCTGCCGGTACCACTCTCCTGCTGTCTGGTTGTCATATCATCCTTCTATGGTACTTGATGCCCCTAGCAATGGCTTCTCACCACTTCACCCTGTGTGTGTGTGTATCATGGCCATGTTCTTCTATATGCCAATACCGCCATGCACCCCTTTTTAGTAACTTCAGACCAGACATGGACAAAGTTTCAAACATTTTACTTGAATAATGCAAGATAATAGTTCAGTATACAGTGTAGTCTTTTCCTAATGTGAAGGAATGTGATGAACACTTGTGAATTAAGCAAAATGTCTATTTTTCTATGTGTATTCTTCTCTACATGTATATATATTTTTCCTCTGTCGTCCTTACTCAAAATGGCCGTTACTAGATACCTCCTACCCCCCACCACCGAGATGGAATGTGAAAAGAAAGATGGAGCCTTCGCACAGTGCCTTCAAAAGAAGATAACATTCATGAACTCGAAAGAGACCACCTTATAATGGACCTGACTAATCAGAAAGCTGCAAATAATCAGTATTATGCTAATATTATGCTTATGACGTACTAACATATGACACCGCCTACTAACTATATAATATACTGTCCATTAGAAATAAAAGTAGTATCATTTACCTGAACAATGTGTGTCAGTCTATGATATCCCCGTGCATGCACTATAATTACCTATTTAATCAGATCCAGCAGCAAGAAATCTATTTTGAACCTGATTGAGGTTCCATAACCATTACAAATGGCGCCCAACGTGGGGCTTCAGGTGTTCGTCTGCCGAAAAGCCGCGTAGGAGGTTTGGCGACTGGATGAGACAGACCAAGAGGGACTTGCGCACCCCTGAGAGTACGGTAGGTACTTTTACCTTACCACTGTACGACTTGTTTCTGTCTTATCTTAATCGCAGATCTCAGGTGCTTTTCGAAAGATGTTTCAAAAGGTGGGTAATCCTCACCTGGGGCTGTTTTTATTAACCCGCCGTAAGATTTCTGCTGGCTGTATATTGTTTGTTCAGTGTCTGCCACCCTGGCTGATTGGGACTCTGCAGACTGAAAGACAGACCATTCTGAGTGATTGGGACTCAAAAGGAGGTTGCCCGACACTAGGGTGGATGTACGTCCTCGGACGGGTTACTTAGGGGGTTGCTGGTTAACCGCCTGAGGGGTAAACTCAGTTGCAGGAGGTTGCCCGACACTAGGGTGGCTGTACGTCCTCGGACGGGTTACTCAGGAGGTTGCTGGTCTAAGGCGACCTCTTGAGGGGTAAGCTCAGCTGCACGTGGATACCCGACAACAGGGGAGGCAGGTGTAATGTCTCAGTGTCTGTCGTTTTGTTTGAAGTGTGTCTCTACAGACTGAAAGGTTGCATTTGTGTCAGTTGTTGAGGTCCCATGACAAGAGAGAGACGACAAGAGTTATGTTTTGTTCTGTGTGTGTTGTGAAATGAAACGTACATTGTTACACAGATAAATCCAGTCAGGTTTGAGGTTGCTACGGGCAACAGAGAGAGAGAGACAGAGAGAGGAAGGGGTTACGTTTTGAGTTTGTCTTTTTTTTTTTCAGTTCAACCCCCCTCCTTCTCTTCTGTGCGTCCCTGAAAGTTTTTTTTTTTTTTTTTTTTCTTTTCTCTCCGAGACTGCACTGTTATCTGGTAAACCCCCACGTGTGCAGCTGGCATACTTTTTTTTTTTTTCTCTCGTGAGAAAGCGGGAGGGGGGTCACTCCTTGCGCAGAGTTTGGCGGACAATAAGCCTCAGCATAGCCAGATATATGCAATTATTACTTTTTTATGGAATTTTTGGAGTTTTGCCATTTAAACATTTGTGTATAAAGTTTTGACACCGTTGGTCCCTATGTAAAAGGAAGCTCTGGGACATACTTTTGAAAATTGGCTACTTACCAGGGGGGGGGGGTTCAACTGTGAATAACTTTGCTCCTGTAATGGGTATAGAATTTATTTTTGGACAGAAAGGGTTACCGCAATTAGTGTGACCATTGAACCCTCTTGGCACTGAGCCAAAAGTTTCAAATTAGATTAAGTCTATATCTGCTTATAATATTTGAGAGATATTTAGGGGGCATCCTCTATTCCAGGAGGGGAACCTCTGATCAGCTCTGGTCATCCCTGGTCTGAGTTTTGAAAATTGGCACACAGCCAAAAGTTTTAAATCAAGTTAAGCGATTGGTTGCCAGTACTGACCCTCTGGCCGTCAGCTGAGACAGCGGCAGAAGAACAGAAAAGAGTAAGGGACCTTGCATTTGAGCTGGGTAACCCAGAGAGGGGGGGGAGAGGAATATGGGTGAGCATATTAGCAAGCCGGAGAAGGGAATGTTTGCATATGATATTGTGAAGCGTAGAGAAGGGAGTGAGGCTGTTAAACATTTATCCAAGATTGCAAAAGTCTGCAAATTAGAAGATCCAGTAGAAAGGCTTCAACCAGAATTCTGGCGTGTACTAATCAGGGATTACAAAGGAATTTTGTGTGATAAGGGCTTGTTGACCGTGGCAACAGCCTGGTATAAAACCGCAAAAGCTTTGCATTCTGAAGGATGGCTTGAAGAGACAATCAAGGTTGGAAACTCTATGATGTATGTATATCATAAAGTAGATCGTAAAGACAATAAGCCCCCACCCTATAATGGCGTCTGGAGAAGTAAAGGGGAGGGTCCTTACTCTCCGCCTACCGCCCATTATCTTCACACCACTCCTACTCAAACGCAACCCACAGGGACAGTTCCTTCAAACGGCCATCTTGGTGCAGCCAAGTCTTCACTTCCTGCCCCGCCCAGTACAGTTCCTGCAAACAGCCATCTTGGTGCAGCCAAGTCTTCACTTCCTGCCCCGCCCAGTACAGTTCCTGCAAACAGCCATCTTGGTGCAGTCAAGTCTTCACTTCCTGCCCCGCCCAGTACAGTTCCTGCAGACGGCCATCTTGGTATACCAGGAAGGCCTAACAAAGGCCTATATCCAATTCTTCCTGTTTTAAACCAGGATGATTCCTACCACACTCCCATCCTCCCTGGATTACAGGTCCAATATACTAGTGATGAAGACACATCCGACTGGGACGACCAACCGCAGGTGACAAGCGCACCCGATGATTTAACCCCATCACAAACAGCGACCTTAATGACAAGTCTGCCTGACCCAGAAACACAGCCAATGCCCCTATACCACAGGATAGTACAGCTACAAGAAATGTACCTAGTCCTCTTACTGAGCCACTCCGAGTGGGGACATTTCCTGATTTGCTTGCAAGATTTGTGGTGTCTTCTACATGCCCCTTGCATCTGCTAGGAGCTGATTCGCTGTCCGGACTACAGGCCTCAATTATTTTTTATGCCCGAAGGAGGAGTGAAGCTACATACTCCCCTATCCTTAGAAGACTCATCTGCCTTGTGTTCTCTGCCTCTCATGAAGACACTCCGTGAAGCGACAACTCCAAGTTCAGTACCACTGAAGTACTTGACAGGATCCCTGATGCATCCATTCTCATGCAACCACTCTATGATGCTCTCAAGTCCGTGCCATATACCCTGTCAAACGAGGCCCTGGACAATTTTATTCTGCTGAAGCACGCAATATCCACAGCTCCTGCTTTGGGCCTTCCAGATTATGAAAAACTCTTCAAACTGTTTGTGTCGGAGAAGAATGGCCATGCCACAGGGGTCCTGGCTCAGGAACATGGAGGACGGACTAGACCCATTGGTTACTACTCTTGCCGTCTTGACCCCGTGGCTAGAGGTGGTCCTTCCTGTCTAAGGGCTGTCTTTGCTGCCCAAGCACTCCTAGACAAAACTTCAGACCTTGTCTTAGCACACCCCCTGCTTCTTCTGGCACCGCATGACATTGCTGCCATCTTAAATCAGGTGCAACTCCGACACCTGTCCACGGCCAGACATCTATGGCTGCAAATCTCCCTCCTACTTCCTGACAACGTAACCCTCCAAAGGTGTCTCACTCTCAACCCGGCCACCCTTCTGCCGTTTTCCGAGGGGGGAGAAGGAGAAGGTGAAGAAGGAGACCCCTATGACAGTCCACATGACTGCCTTGAAATGATGCACTTGGAAACCTCATATCTCCCTACAGTGAGTGAAATTCCTCTGGAAAACCCTGACTACATGCTTTTTGTGGATGGCTCTAGATATGCAGATGAAGGAGGCAAGTACCACACAGGTTATGCTGTGACTTCTGAATTTGAAAGCCTACAAGCAGATGATTTTGGTATCATCCGGAGAGCTAGAAGGTTCCTGACAGCGGCCGGAACATCGGTGAAACATGGTCCTGCCATCAAGGATTTAATGGATGCACTACTCCTACTGGAACAAGTGGCTGTCTTGAAGGTTAAAACACATGGCAAGCTGAATTCTCAAGAAGCCAGGGGAAACCACTTGGCGGATAAAGTGGCCAAACCAACGAAAAACGGCCGAAGCGGCTAAAGAGCAGAGTGAATCCCCAGTGCATATGCCTTTGGCAGTGCATGTGCCATCTGACAGACTATACCTAGCCTCTATGCAAGGGCGTCTCACACAGATGAAAAGCTGGAATGGATCGACAAAGGAGAAGAATACGAAAGACAAGGAGGACAGAAAAGACACCGCAGAAACATTTGGAAAAACCCTTACGCAGTCACAAACATGACAACTAAAACCACGGCTAAAAAGAAAAAAAACTACTTAGTGAGATAGTACATAGATTTGGGGTCCCAGAGGTGATAGAGAGCGATCAGGGCCCAGCTTTCACAGCAACCCTAACAAAAAGAGATTTGGGCAGCACTGGGAGTTCAGTTGGCTTTACGCACCCCATACCACCCTCAAAGTAGTGGGAAGGTAGAAAGGATGAATGGGATTCTAAAGAACAGGATGTTAAAGATGGCCCAAGAGACTAACATGAGTTGACCAGACAGTTTGCCTATTGCCCTGTTCAGTGTCAGACACACCCCCCGGGGGAAACATGCCCTGTCTCCCTATGAAATTTTGTTTGGTTCAGCCCCCAGACTTGGCTGTTACTCCCCACAGCAGTCGCAGTTACAATCTGATATGTTAACTTGTTATGTTACATATTTGTCTAAAGCCTTAACTAATATCCATTCTCGAGTATTTTCCTCCATTCCAGATCCAGAAACAGACTCGGGAACCCACAGTCTTCAGCCAGGAGATTGGGTGTTAGTGAAGAAATACACAAGGAAAAATTCACTTGATCCCCGATACGAAGCACCTGGATACACGCCTTTCACTGCAAGAAAGCCCAATCTCCTGAAGACAAGATCCTGCTGGCAGCACAATGATTGTGCTGTATATCCTTTTTTCTTACAAGTTTGATAAAAGCTCAGCAGGTGATTATCATCAAAACAGGTACTCAAACGGGCGGCCATCGCTAAGACAAATGGTGTCGCTACATTTTGGTACAATTCATCCAGCACATAAGTGGTTACGTTTATTTATTTATTTATTTTTTTGATCTTTGTAGTATAATATCCCTGATAAATACACTGACTCAGCACCCAACCACAGGAGGAAGCGAGCAGCTCCCGCTGGAAGCTTTGATCCTCATGTGTACATAGAAGCCATAGGGGTCCCAAGGGGGGGTCCCAGATGAATTCCAAGCTAGGGATCAGGTTAAAGCTGGTTTTGTGTCTTTGCTCCCCATAATAACCTTCCTGATAACACTGGTCCAAATGGTAAGGTTACTCTAGCTATCAAGAAATTGGAAGATCTGTCGTTTAAATTGAAGAAGAACTCAGGTATTACAGACCCTTGGGATCAATATTTTAGCTGGATGAGTGGGTGGCAGAAGGCGCTCGCCCAGATTGGAGTATTAGTACTGATAATCCTAGTTCTTTTAGCCCTGATTGTATGCTGTATTCTACCATTTATAAAGAAGCTAATGAGCAAAGCTGTAGACAATAGCACACCTACATTTCTCCACCAAGAAGAAGACCGCCCTATGATGGAAGAGGACAAACCCTTCACCCCTCTACAGTCACTCCCTGTTCATAATTTCACAGTTCTATAGGGTTATAGGGATAGATAGCACCTGACTGCCCTCTCCAGGCTGTATCGAGGGGGGTAGTGAACTAGTTACTGCTCTTCTCTATGTACAGCCCTAAAAAAGTTCCGGAGGAGTTTGGGCCAGGTGAGTAGGCACTTTAGTATGAGGGACAGAAGAAAAAATAGCCATTTTAGGGGGGCTTGTGAAGGAATGTGATGAACACTTGTGAATTAAGCAAAATGTCTATTTTTCTATGTGTATTCTTCTCTACATGTATATATATTTTTCCTCTGTCGTCCTTACTCAAAATGGCCGTTACTAGATACCTCCTACCCCCCGCCACCGAGATGGAATGTGAAAAGAAAGATGGAGCCTTGGCACAGTGCCTTCAAAAGAAGATAACATTCATGAACTCGAAAGAGACCACCTTATAACGGACCTGACTAATCAGAAAGCTGCAAATAATCAGTATTATGCTAATATTATGCTTATGAAGTACTAACATATGACACCGCCTACTAACTATATAATATACTGTCCATTAGAAATAAAAGTAGTATCATTTACCTGAACAATGTGTGTCAGTCTATGATATCCCCGTGCATGCACTATAATTACCTATTTAATTAGATCCAGCAGCAAGAAATCTATTTTGAACCTGATTGAGGTTCCATAACCATTACACTAACATCCCTAGTCCCTAACTACAGGCTTTTGTCTGCTCCTGGAATACCTGCTTAGGAAAGAGTCCATTGCTGACACCTTCTGGGAGGACTGCAAGTCCCAGCAATCCCCCACAATGTCGAAGGCTTCATGACACAGGTTTGTAGCAGCTTTGCTGGAATCAGGAACAATAGCACTTAACTACACCTTGCTGACTGTTTGTGTCTTCCCTTTCCATGCAGCAGACATGTTTTGTGGGACTAAAGGTCTCAGCAGCACCAGACATGTCGGCAGGCTCCTTAGGGTGAAAAGTGAAGGCAGATGAAAGAGAAGATAGCTGAACCAGGGACAAGTAGATCCCCCTCCAGACTGTGGTGTGCTAAAGGATCAAGTTACATAGCAGCTGTCTCTGCTCCCACGTGGCTTGAACTCCGTCTGGGCAAAGCTTCCTCCTGCTTTTAAATGCACTGGAAAAAGGGTAGAGCACAGCAGAAGCCAGCCAAGTGAACAGACCAGGAAATAAATTAACTCGTTCTGCTAGGCAGTAGCTAACTAGAACTTTCTAACCTGCTTACAAACATGTCCACTGAAGTCAGTGTAGGGTCTAAGGATGGTAAACCGAATACCCATTACAACAGAGCGGAGCCCCCCCACCCCAAAGCACCCTCCAATGTTGAGGGCTTGTTGCCTGGGGTGGGCTCGCTTGTCCCCTCACTTTTCTGGCCTGCCGGGCTGCATGCTCAGATAAGGGTCTGGTATGGATTTTGGGAAAGGCCCAGGCCTTTTTTTCTGAATTCTTCATTGCTGGCATTCTTTTGTTTACATTTTATCTTTCAGCTGGGAAGCCCGCTGACAGCTGATAAGTCATCGGTTGTTAAGTACACAGGGGCCGGCTTCCCCACCCGCTATTTAAATTTAACAACCAGCTATTCTCCACACAGAATTTGAATCGGTCGATCATTTTGACCAATCCAAATTCAAACTGTTCCAAAAATCTGGAATTATTAGAAAATTAATAAACAAAACTAAATTAAACAAAATTAAATAAATATGGAAAATGAGTCAATGAAACAAAATGAGTAACATAACCAATCAAACTAAATCTAAACTAAACAATTTTTTTTCTGTTCTGCACATGTCTACTGGATTTCTTGCCTCAGAAGGATGAGGTAAATGTCACACACAATACCTCCTGCACTTAGGAAAATGGCCCCTCCAGATGGATATGCTTAGATCTTTATTACTATTGAAAATGGATTGCCATGGTCTCGCTGCCCTCAAAGACCTGGGGAAGTCCAACACTGCAACTATACAAAACACACAGAGGAGCGCACCGACCTAGTGCATTATCCCAAGCTTTAACACATATAAATAACAGTCACTGACGGGGTCTTCAGTGACTGTTATTCATACGTGATGCATTGGATGGAACTTACTGAGATCTGTGATGCGCTTTTTACTGTTACTTTTGTGAGTATAATACTTACCGTGTTTTTATACCATAAATTATTACTACTATAAATTAGGCAAATAGAATTGGCCCCAAAAAATCAGGGGTCAGAGACCAAATTTCAGAGTTTTGCAGCAAGAACCTTGCGGCTGAAAGCTGCATCCACAGAAGATTGAACATTTACCTGATAAAACCTTGAGGAAGTATAAACAATAGATTCGGTGGTGGATTTACACAGACGGGTAACAGAGGCTTGGTGCCTAAAGGCTAAGGATACTCCTGCAGATCTGGTGGAGTGTATGCACAAAAGCTCAAGAGAAGGTTTTTGTTTAAGAGCATACGGAGGGATGCTAATATAAAGGGACTATGATGTAATGGGGGTCTGTAAGAGGGGTGCTGATAAAAGGGGACTTTGATATATTGGGGGGGGGGTGCTGACAGCTGATCTAGTGGTTGGTCAGTAACCATTATATGAGCAGTCAGCATCCCCCCATTAGCTCACAGTTAGAAAAATATAGAGTATGGGCACTTGGGACTTTGTAGGTGCATAAGATAAACCAAGTAGATTATATTGAAATATAGGAAAATGAAGAATTCACACACACTAATAGAAAAAGCAGCTAACAATGATAAAGCAAACACCCATATATAAAAAAGTATGTATATATAAAATTGCAGCGCTGTTAATAAAAGTCTTAGCTGGGCAGTACTCACACCCTAATTCAAGGGAAGTCCGCACATAGTCCAAGGTATATACGACTGACCAAATAGAGAGTCCACAGAAATAATTCCGGTGTCAACATGTGAATAAAAAAACAACAAAATCCACAATAGTGTCATAATGCGATGAGCAGATATAATGAACAGGGGACCAGGTCACCCCAGTGATGGAAGTCCTAGAGTAACACCACGTGCACGTTAATAGAGTAACACCACGTGCAGCGCTGTTAATAAAAGTATTAGCTGGGCAGTACTCACACCCTAATTCAAGGGAAGTCTGCACATAGTCCAAGGTATATACGAGTGACCAAATAGAGAGTCCACAGAAATAATTCCGGTGTCAACATGTGAATAAAAAAACAAGTGCAGATCAAAATCGTAGCTAGATGGATAAATACAAAACATTATAAGTATATACAAACCAATTCATTTAGACACAATTTAATGCACACATATTTAAATCATTGCGACCCCCACCAACCAAACCAAGGGAACATCTCTACCTGAGTGCGGAATACATGGCGCAGACAAGATGGTACAGATTCAACCCAGAAAACCATTCAGGACAAGCATCAATTGGGGAAAGTCCCCCTCAAAGGGGTCACCCACTCAACCTGTCAATAATAATTATCGTTGTGAGTTTTTGGACACTTCTCAGTCTATTACATAATCCAACAAACTTATATTATCATCATTATCCCCTAATCTTCTCCCATATATAGTGTACTTAAAAGGGCTACAACAGTGTATAACCCTATAGAAAGGGCCATGTTGATGGATACTAAATGAGTGATAATTAGTACTGAGCCAGAGACAACAAGTAGATCTTTTAATGTTTTGTAATTAAAAGGCCACAACAATTCTGCTTTTTGGCTTATAAAGGGCCAAATACAGAACAGGAGGGGGGTCCCAAGGAAAGAAACCGAAACCTAAAAGGATAATTCAAGTAAAAACACAATGAAACCACTCAGGCTATAAGCCTCATAGGTCAGCTTAAATATATCCTATATCAGTGACCCTCCATTAAGAGCAGCATAGCTACCTTTGGGCACTCCTCCTAATGATCCCAGGTCTGTGTGTGTATGCGGCCTAGAGCAAATGACAAGTATGAGTGTAATATATATCTCCCCACCCAGCCGTTCATAAAGATCAGCTAGATGCGGACACACGGTTGGGAGACTCCACCTGTGCATTAGAGCAGCCAGACCTTCACCCACATCCCCCCCCCCCCAGCCACCACCACATGCTGCGCCCACAGGGGGGGGGGGGGGCTATGCAGATCGCAACATCCCGTGGGTCTTGAAAAGTGCGGAAGGAAGGGAAGCATCCGGCAGTCCACGGCTTGCCCCCCAACAATAGGTGACGCTCGGGTGAAGAGGACACACCCCACTAAGTCAAAGACAGGCAGGGTTGTCATAACACAGTGCCCTGTGAGAGCACTGTGTGGGAGCCAGATTTAGGGGGCAATGCTGGGAGATAGAGCAGCTCTAGGGCAGAAAATCCCATGTGTGCACAGCAGCTAAAGCTTCATTGGTTGCTAGGACACCCAGCAGTCCTAGCAACCAATGACTGAAAAGTGCAAGGGAGATCACGGAGTGGAGAGGAGCAGAGCAGAGGATACATAGTGCAGGGTTTAGGGAGCAGTACATACAGAGTGCATGGTTCAGGGCGCAGTGCATACAGAGTGCATGGTTCAGGGAGCAGTACCTACAGTGTGCAAGGTTCAGGGTGCAGCACATACAGTGTGCAGGTTTCAGGGCGCAGCACATACAGAGTGCATGATGCAGGGTGCAGTACATACCGAGTGCAGGGTTCAGGGCACAGTACATACAGAGGTTGTGAGTTCAGGGCACAGTATATACAGAGTTTCTGGGCTCAGGGCGCAGTACATACAGAGTGCAGCATTCAGGGCGAAGTACATACAGCATGCAGGGTTCAGGGCGCAGGACATACAGAGTACAGGGTTCAGGGTGCAGTGCATACAGAGTGCAGGGTTCAGGGCGCAGTACATACAGAGTGTAGGGTTCAGGGCGCAGTACATACAGAGTGAAGGGTTAAGTTCTCTTTCCCCACTCCTTTCCAGTGCATTCTCATCCACATGATTCCCCATCCACTCCTCCTCCGCTCTGACCCATATTCACACTCCACCTACTGCCTTCATCTTCTCCCCACTCCCTTAAAACCATCCTGCACATTCCTTACCATTGCTGTACTAATATGAAGTAACTGGCCTGCTCTAGCACATCCCCCATACTGCAAGCACTCCTCTCTGCAGCCAGATCATCCGGGGGGATCCGCATCCAGGCACCAGGATCAAAGAAGGTTGGGGCTGATGTTTTGTCCAAATTTTGTCCAAATTTCAGGTGAACAAAAACCAAGGCACAAGCATCAAAACCCGTATTGCCTGGGTAAATCCTGTACAGGTGGCAACCCTACGCCCCACCCACTCTTAGGAAGAGGGCTCTGGAGAAGACTTGTGGCCTTTTTTGACCAAGCCTTGTGCTAAAAGGAAGGGTTGAATTTAGTTTTTATTATTTTTTTTTTTTTTTTTTTAGGTTTTGAACTGGAAGCATGGTTAGAGCTTGCAGGTGCTCTGTGTTTAGAAGAGCTAGGAGCTTCTGAGAAGGGTGGTTTTGGTACCTTACTCTGAGGAAGTAAAACCTTTCCATCTGTGGCTTCTTCTATTTGAATTAATTATGTGCTTCACCAAACAGACACCTTCCCTAGAAGGGCATACATGCGACACACATTTTACAGACAGCTTTCGCTGTCTAAACCTTTAGCTATAAGATTCTGCGCAAATGAAGGGAGATTATGGATATTTGGCTTATGGCGTGTTTCAGGGCATCTACACAAAAAAGAAGAACAAAGGGCAATTGTTGTAACTGTTCTGTAATAGCACAATCCTGGAAAACAGGGTCATGTTGTTATTAATTGTGATAGTCCATTTAGCTGCAGTTCACATACAGAAATAGCAGGGAGAGCTGGTTTCACAGGGATTGTCCTGTCAGGTTGAAGAGAGCTTTTAAAAGCATATCAAACTTTTTATCAGCAGAATTTTTGAAGAAAGGAACATCTTCAATTGGTACAGTGAGATGTTTGTTTGGGACAGAGAATGCATAATCAACAGCAGGAATAGCCCAATTTTTTGCAAACTTTTTCCACTGTATAAAGTTTAGCAAAAACTTTGAGGGAGTAAAAAACATTCTTTCAGGAGTAACCCAATCATCACAGACTGAACATTCTATCTGTTCATGAACATTTTACAAGTTATTTTAGTTCTGTATGTGCCCAAAGGGGCATGGCGAGATGGAGGAGAGTTAATTTGCACAAGGCCAAGGCTTTTGCACACAGAAGTATTAGCTTTTGAATGTTAGCAAGCACATTGTGTGAAACTCCCTCTTCAGTATATACACGGGGAAGAGAAACCTTCTGCAGATTCCCTCAACACTGCCTCAACATCCTCTTTATTCTCTTCCAATTCTACGTCCTCTAAGACCAGTATATCAGGGTCCAACTTTAGTTGAGAAGTTAGAGTAGAAGAGTCAGAATGTTTCTGTAGCACTGGACAAAGATGGATGTATTCAGGCCATAATCTGTCCAAGAAAGTTTGACATAAAGTACTGAAGATACAAAAAATTCTGCTTGTTACACGCCTGAAATAAAGCTAGAATCAGTGGGGGTATTCCCCTGTGAGATACTGACAAAGTATATTGGTAGTTAGGGTAACCTTGTCCGAAAGGAGTATGCAATAACCCAGGTATATATCATTCTGCAACAAATCCTCATGGCAAAAGGGTGAGTTGAAGCACCTTAGTACTCTAGGCTCAGGGCTCTAGGCGACAATGGCTTTACAGTATGCGACCAGTGGTATGAAGTAATATAGAAAATAAGAGAAGGGAGCACCGACCTAGTGCAATATCACAAGACATTTGTTGAGAGATTAAAAGACATGCCATACATTATGCTCACAAACATATGCTAAAGGTAAGCATGAGAAAGGTTTATTTTTGCAATCCGGAGACCTCCAGAAAATAAATGCCTTTCAGTAAAGCAGGAGGACTGGAAGACGTCCGTGGTGATGGGGTTGATGCGTTTCAAGGGAGAACTCTCTTCATCAGAGCCCTCATCTAGTCTTTCACCTGAGACTGAGCACTGAATAGTTGGATTTTAGCTCTGGGACTGAGAACCTTTAGACTTGTAGCACCCTCCTAGACAGGTGCTAGGTAAAAGTATCTTTTGCTCCTGCTGCTTATCAGGGGAGCTGATCTGTTAGTTTTGCCTGTCACATGTTTCCAGGTGTGATTCACTGGGTCTGAGGGAGGGTCCCCACTTTATCCAATGAGGGAGCTTGTTGGACAGGGGAGGAAACCCAGCCAGTGACACATCCTGTTTCATGGCAGTCCCAGTGGGAGGGCATGTGGCAATGCATCCTGGGATTGGCCATAAATAGGGCGCGAGCATGTGACAGGGCTTCTTTTGGCAGGAGCAAAGTCCCAGGAGGAGGTGGACGGCTGTCTCTCCTCCTGCAGAGTGAGGAAGGTGGTCCAAACAGTCAGCCTAGGGACCAGGAGTGGAGCGGGGCTGCAGAGGATCCAGTATGCTGTCCAGTGGAGCTGCTGGGGAGAGGACTTTGGGAAAAACAGTATCGAGAGTACCAAGGGATCTGCTTAGGGGTCTGCCTAAGAGAGGGGACCACTCCAGAGAAGTCAGGGGATCAAGGAGCCAGCTCACTCAGAGTGTTACAGTAAAGGGGGTGCAGTGTAGCGAACCCTGAAGATTAGGAGCAAAGGGGGTGCCAGGAAGGGCCCTGAAGTTGTTCAGCAGTACAGTTCAGTTGCTTCAGAGTACAGATTACTTCAGAGTACAGATTACCTCAGAGAATTACTTCAGTTCTGCATCACAGCTAGTGACAGACTGACACCAGCAGCCTAGCCGTGACTAGCTAAATTTTAGTGTTACTCAGCATTACTCAGCGTTAAGTGGCATTTACTTAAGTCATCCCTGCCCATAGTTTTGTTCAGTTGGAGTATCCCACTCATCCCTTCTCCTATCCAAGTTCCTAATACAACATAAAAACCAAAGAAACTGGACTGATTCTTGTCTATAGAAAAACACTTGGAAAATGCCAGATTGTTCTACTGTTACTAATGGTAAACCAGGGGGACCCGTAACCAGCAGCTCCCTTGGGAGTAGTGCTACAGACTGTTCAGGGGACAAAGTCCCTGCAAGAGTCACAAATACCCATTAACATCAGTCTGTCTCTTCACCATTGGATCAGTGTTGCCAAATGTCAGTATTTTTACTAGGAGCCAGTAAAAAAACAGGAACTTTTCGCCTCCTAAATAATGCAAGTGATAGGAAAAGGTTGTCAGTAAAAAATATTGCTGTGACACTCAGTTTGAAACTGCGTATACACAGTTCCAGTCTGGAGCCAGTCGAGGCCAACCGACTGCCTGCTACAGTTTGTTTGACCACCTGTGTAATTTTCGGGTCTGAACCTGATGCTCTCTGTTCATTAGAGATTCCCTTTTTTAACTGATTTCCGACATTCCTTTGAAAGACCTCACCTTTTAGTTTGCCTTCCTGGTTGCTTTTGAGGCGTGTTTCAGCTCTATTTTGTAAAGAGCCTTTTCATGTTTTGGACAAGGTGGTTTTGACACCAAAACTTTCCCTTTTGCCTAAGGTGGCCTCCTCTTGTCACTTCCTTCTGTCCTGCCCCAAAACATGACAAGGATGCCCTACATTGCCTATAAGTGGCTGTCAGGATCTACCTGAAAACCACAGCCTTTAGTAGCAAGAATGAGTCCCTATTTTTCCTGCCTGTGGGCCCGTGTAGAGGGGACCCTGCCTCCCGCTCCACCATGGCCAGGTGGAACAGACAACTCATTTCCAGGGCCTATGCTTTTAAGAGACATGTTCTTTCCTTTCCCATCAGAGCCTATTCCACCAGAGCTGTTGGTATCTCTTGGTCTTTTCAGCATCATTTATTATTATACAAATTAAAACCAAGTTGAACAGTGCTTGTTCCAAAAAAAAACAAGTGAAACAGTCATCTGAAAAAAACTATTTTATATATATGTACACAGTTGATTGTGTCTATTCTCTTAAGACCTTTGCTAAGAATTTTGGGTATAAAATCTATATTTATAATTCAAATACCAGTTTCCAGAGGAAGTCCATGGCAACGAAACATGTAAGAGTGATCGCTGGATGACCTGCAGGTGATATGGTGGATTTGTATTGGATGATGTTTTACATGCCATCTATCTTAATGCTGTGTTGCACTTTTTTAATGTGAGTGCTTTGGAGTGTTTCGGTTTTATTCTGCTGATAATACAATTAAAGCGGAGTTCCAGCCTCGGGGGTCAAATTTAGATAAAATACCCCCGGTCAGTCAGGGCTAGTACATCCCACAATGGATAGCCTCTGAACTGTCCCGGGTCGCACTTACCTGTAAGAAGAAATACTTACCTTGAAAAGTTATTCTCCAGCGTTGCCATCTCAGGTGTGGGCAGCTGAAGCCAGCGCGTCCTCTTCTGTGGCCTCTTCGGTGACGTCCCACAATGCACTGCACCGGCCCCGCTCGTCACTTCCGGTGCAGGCACGGCATCCCTGCACAGCTTCTGGGCATGCCCAGAAGCTGTTTAGCAGGGAATGCCGGGTCTGCACCGGAAGTAACGAGCGGGGCAGGTGCAGGCGCATTGACTCCTGGGAGCTGAACGTCATCGCTCCCAGGAGTCAATGCAAACCGGAAGTGACGGCGCGGGCCGCGGCCGCAGAGGGAGGAAGTGGAAGAAAGGTGAGTATATTTTCTTCAATATCAAGGTAAGTGACCAAAAAAAAAAAAAAATTGGGAGCATCCATTTCTTTTTCAGGTGGCCCTCAGCAAGCGGATGGCCCAAAATCGATTTTTTCGATTTTGAGGCCGAAACTCCGCTTTAAATACTTCACTATCAGATATTTCCCTGTCTGTTTACTTTTGATGTGATCTGTGTTTGGTCCCTGTTTAACCCCTTAATGCCTAAGCTTTTTTCTGACACTTGTTGCTTAAAAGTTAAAATCTATTTTTTTTGCTGAAAATGTACTTAGAACCCCCAAACATGATATATATATATATATATATATATTTTTTTTTTTTTAGCAGAGACAATAGAGATTAAAATGGCGATCATTGCAATATTATATGTCACTCTGTATTTGCGCAGCAGGCTTTTGAAAGAAATACACTTTCATGAATTAAAAAAAACAAAACAGTAAAGTTAGCCCAATTTTTTTTTTCTATAATATGAAAGATGATGTTACGATGAGTAAATAGATACCTAACATGTCATGCTTTAAAATTGCACACACTCATGGAATGGCGACAAACTACGGTACTTAAAAATCTCCATAGGCGATGATGGTGCTAGAATTATTACTCTTGCTCTAATGATTGTGGCAATACCTTACATATGTGTTTTGAAAACTGTTTACATTTGCGGGCTGACTTACTTATGTGTTCGCTTCCGCGCATGAGCATGGAGGGATGGGGCGCTTTACAATTTTTTTTTCTTATTTATTTTATTGTATTTTTTTATTTGTACACTGTACCTTTACACTTATTTTGATCACTTTTTTTGCTGTCACAAAGAATGTTAACATCCCTTGTGACAGTAATAGGCAGTGACAGGTACTCTTTAAGCAGGGATCTGGGGTCTATAAGACCCCAAAACCCTCCTTTGCACTTAAAAGCATTCAAAACGCCAAGTTTAGCTGTTTTGAATACTGTAATTTTTAAAAAAATCTGGTGCCTTTAAGGCTGCAGTAACCGGAAGTGATGACATGACATCGCTTCTGGGTTTCTAGATCGGAGACCCGATCAAAGCCGAATCCAGCTTTGTTCGGGACTCCGGCCAGCTGGCAGATGTCCCGTCTGGTCGCTCAGGTCTCCCGGTGGAAAGGCCAATGGGTGAGGGGGGATGTCCCCTCCCGCTGCTTGTGATAATGGCCGAGTGGCTGCTTAGCCGCATCAGTTGTTATCACAAGAAGGAAGACCACCCGCTCTAAAAAACAGTAATGAGGTGATGCATACAGCTGCAGGCATCACCCGGGTATAACCCCTTGGAGCCGAAGAGGTTAAGGGGTTAACAGCAGCCGAATATTAAATCAACTTCTATTGAATGGACAAGCTGGAAAACTTTTGTTGATCAGCAGCTGAGGCAAAAGGGTCCAGGTACTGATCAGTGTATTTGAACAATTATGAGTTCTGCTGTCAGTGTACAATGTCCTGGCCATCTCATTTGTGTGGATGGAGGAATCTGTTTGTCTATGGCCTGTATAACTCTTTACTTTTTGTCAGTTCACTTTTGAAGAGTTTCAGTCACAGACATGACTGATGGTGCTTCAGGGAGGATATCCTGCCATGATTTATTTTTTTCTGACCTCTTTTGATCTGATGAGCGTATAATGTTCACAGGTGGTGGAGAAGCGCAGTGGTGGTTTTCAGTAGAAAAATATTTAATTTTGACTGGAGCATATCTCTTAAAGGAATGATCTTTAACCACTTAAGCCCTGGAGGATTTGGCTGCTCAAAGACCAGGCCCTATTTTGCGATTCAGGACTGCGTGACTGTAACGGACAATTGCGCGGTCGTGCGACGCTGTACCCAAATGAAATTGACGTCCTTTTTTTCCCACAAACAGAGCTTTCTTTTGTTGGTATTTGATTTTTACTTTTTGCGCTATAAACAAAAAAAGAGCTTCAATTTTGAAAAAATAACAATATTTTTCACATTTTTTTATATGAAATTCTCAAAAAAAATGTAAAAATCTAAAGTTTTTAACATTTTAGGCCAATTTGTTTTTTGCTACATATGTTTGGTAAAAAAAATCGCAATAAGCGTATTTTGATTGGTTTGCGCAAAAGTTATTGTGTTTACTAACTACGGAAATATTTATGTCATTTTTATTGTTTTTTTTTTTTAAACTAGTAATGGCAGCGATCTGCAATTTTTTTTTTTTTCGGGACTACAACATTGCGGCGGACAGATCGGACCCTTGACTGACATTTTTGACACTTTTGGGGGTACCAGTGACATTACTACAGTAATCAGTGCTATAAATATGCACTGTTACTGTAAAAATGACACTGGCAGGAAAGGGGTTAATTTAATGGTGCTCAAGGGGTTAAGTGTGTCCCTAGGGGCGTGATTCTAACTGTCAGGGGGCGTGGCTTGTTAGATCATCACAGAGACATACGATCCTACATAGCAGGATCGCATAGCCTCAGTGATGATCTAAGTCTGTCTTTCTCCCTCTCTTGCGGGAGATTGCAAAGTGGCTGGCGGACTTTGGAGCCGCCGGTCACACGTGCGGGGATGTCAGGGAACGAGAGGGGCGCGCGCGCTCGCCCCCTGGAGGCTCGTGGGCGAGTGACATACCCATACGTCACTTTGCCCAGGAGAGGCTGACTGCCGCCGTATATAGTCGCGCAGCAGTCGGCAAGTGGTTAAAGTAGTTGTAAACTTCAGACATGAAAGAGGAACAAAGCATATCCCTCTATAATGTGTATTTTTCTCAATCCAGAGCACTTAGTGTAATTTTTGTCTGCTGCCCCATTCCTTTGATATCTGCATCAGTCACTTCTGACAAGTTAATTGAAAAGCAAGATGGGATAAATGAAGGTGTGTGAAAAACAGCCGGTCCCTAGTTTGAAATACTGATCACATCTAGTTTGCACCCCATGGTTTTTTATACAGCCATGCGTTTTTCATTGCCAGTCATGGATTGGAGCAGGGGGTGGAGGATTGGGCGGTCTCCAATCCCATCTGTTTCCCATCCATCTATTAGCAAGCATGTACTTCCCTTTGTGAAGACACTTGGACACTCAGGTTGAGTAGTGTTATTTAGTGTTAGGTTCTGCAAGAACGCAGGATGCCTTGTCGTTGGCCTTGCAGCTTCCGCATGCATTTGCAAATATGTGTTAACTAAACTCCTGCTTTTAACTTATATTGTTAGACAGGTTTATTTTGGTTTGTTAGCAGACTGGTGGGTAAGTATTTCAAACTAGGGACCGACTGTTTTTCACACACCTTCATTTATCCCATCTTGCTTTTCAATTGACTATTAACAGGGATGGAGACACTGAGCAGTGCTCGCCAGTTCTCACATAAAGTCCCAAATTGCCCATTTCTTGTATCTTACTAGGGATGGAGACGCTTGCTTTACAGGCGGTTGTCTCACTCAAAGTCCCCATTTGCCTATTACATCTTTAATAAAGGGATGGGGGTGTGTGTCTCCCAGCTGATCACATCTAGTTTGCACCCCATGGTTTTTTATACAGCCATGCGTTTTTCATTGCCAGTCATGGATTGGAGCAGGTGGGGGAGGATTGGGCGGTCTCCAATCCCATCTGTTTCCCATCCATCTATTAGCAAGCATGTACTTCCCTTTGTGAAGACACTTGGACACTCAGGTTGAGTAGTGTTATTTAGTGTTAGGTTCTGCAAGTAACGCAGGATGCCTTGTCGTTGGCCTTGCAGCTTCCGCATGCATTTGCAAATATGTGTTAACTAAACTCCTGCTTTTAACTTATATTGTTAGACAGGTTTATTTTGGTTTGTTAGCAGACTGGTGGGTAAGTATTTCAAACTAGGGACCGGCTGTTTTTCACACACCTTCATTTATCCCATCTTGCTTTTCAATTGACTATTAACAGGGATGGAGACACTGAGCAGTGCTCGTCAGTTCTCACATAAAGTCCCAAATTGCCCATTTCTTGTAACTTCTGACAAGTTTTCCAGACAAATAGAGGAAAAAATGGACATGGGAGGGATCTTCAGCACACAGCATATGATTGGCAGCCTCAGCTCTGTTCCTGTGTTCTGTGTGAAAAGCGGGGGGGGGGGGAGGGGTGTCTCTTGCCTCCAGTCAGCTCTTGGAGTTCTCCTTACTGAGCTCTGCAGTGTGTAATTTCAGCTCTCAAACCCCGCTCAGACCTCAAACTTTATACATTTTATAAACTTTGGACTTTGAGCAAATGTAAGAACAAATTAAATAAACAAAACAAAGAAGAGAAGGCTGCAGTTTAACGGGTACAAATTATGTAGGAGTTTTTTTTTCCTTTCTGTAAATCTCCTGAGGATAGCCACTTCACTGGGTATAGTGAAAAGGTTTACAACTACTTTCTTTTTTTTTTTTGTTCCTTAAAATACTGTAGCTGCTGACTTTTAATAAAGACACTTATCAGTCCAGGGATCCAGTGCCATCCTCACCTGGGCAGGTTATTTGCCAGTCTTTGGGTCTCCAGCGCAAACATGTTAACTCTGGGAAGCCAGCTGTCACTCCTTGTGGCTTCAAAACTGGGTTCCAACTGCGCATGAGTGAGCTTCACTGCCCTGCCCTTTGTAAATTGCCCTGCAGCCTTCTGGGACCAATGATATGTCTCTGAAGGTTGCAGCAGTGGTGTATTTAGGTTTTGTGCTGCTCTAGGCCTGACTGAACTCGTGCAACCCCCAAATTAAATATGACCCACCTCTTCCTGTAAAGTCCACACCCATTTCTGTTTATGACCCACCCTGTATTCTGTAAACCAGACCACAACCACAGTCTATCAGTACCCATCAGTGTAGCCCCATCAGTTTCCATAAGTTCAGCGTCATCAGTGCCACCTTATCAGTGCCCATCAGTGCAGCCTCATTACTGCCCATCAGTGGAGCCTCATCAGTGCAGCATATCAGTGTGGCCTCATCAGTGGCCATCAGTGAAGCCTATTAGTGCACATCAGTGCAACATATCAGTGCGCATCAGGGCAGCATATCAGTGCTGCTCCATCAGTGAAGCTTATCAGTGCCACCTTGTGCCCATCGGTGCAGCATATCAGTGCTGCCTTATCAGTGCAAACTTCTTAGTGTCCATCAGTGCAGTTTATCAGTACCCACCATTGCCACCTCATTAGTGGCCATCAGAGCAGCATATTAGAGCCCATCAGTGCAGCATATAAGAGCATATCAATGCCCATCAGTGCAACATATCAGTACTGCCTTATCAGTACAGCCCCATCAGTGCAGCTTATCAGTGCTACCTCATCAGTGGCCATTAGTGAAGCCTTATCAGTGCCCATTAGTACAGACTTATGTCACTGGATTTGTAAGATTACTCCTCTCTTTTAAGATATTTGGACTTTTGCTGCCACTGATTGTAATCATAGGATTATTTCACTTATTTGTATAAAGTCCATAGTCATTATGCAAATAAGTGAAATAATCAGTGGCAGCAAACACACGTCCAAATATTTTAAAAGATAGGAGAAATCTTACTAATCCAGTGACATATTGCAATAGCACATATGAGGTGAGCAGGACCAAAATATTATTGCAATCATATACAATTAAAAGTCCTAATTGTACATGATGCAATTCAGTATGCTCGCTCAAGGACAAGGATGTTTAAAGAAATAAAATTATATTATTGACATGATGCCTGTTAAATCTGGGTGCAGACCAGGGTAGACGGAGCATTAGGCTGCAGTTCCACACTTATTAGCATTGGCGGCCGTCTGGCCAGTTGTATTAAGTGTGGTCGGAGGCCTGCAGTCTGTCCGAATGTCCTCACCGGCCGGTATTATCATACCGGCAGGTAGCAGTGTGACTGCTTTATGGGGGTGCCAGACTGACTTGCCTCCTGGACCCTGCCCTCCGGCCCAATTCGCCCCATAGGACTGGTACTATACTAAAAGTGTAGCGCAAGCTGGCGGGGACCCTTTTCGTGTGGGAGCCAGGAGGAGGCTGTTTTTTTTCCTGCGGGGTGCAGCTTTTTTGCTGCCCCCCTGCAAAGTGCTGCCCTAGACCTGGGCCTTGTTGGCCTAGGCCAAGATACAGCACTGGGTTGCAGGAGGGGAGAACTTCCAGTGCAAATGACTAGGTGATCCGACCAGAAACTGGTGCAGTTACCTGTCAAAACCAAGTATCCGTGAAAAAAAGTTCCAAGTTCCAATGTAAATATATGTAAGATGACTGTTTCGCTGTTTTTTTTAAACAAGCACTGTTCAATGTAGTTTTCATTTGTATAATAACTTACATTGGAGTAAGTTTGAACAGCTGCTGTGGGTTTTATATTCTTATTAAAATTTACTATTTTTAGCAGCACAGTGTCTTTACAACATTATTTTTTTTTCTCCAGATTTGTAGGGTCGCCAATCGGTCCTCTGTTCCCACATTTTCCAAGTTTTACCAGATGGAAGTTTAGGCCTCATCTCATGTGAGCTTCGGCCACAAGGTGCTTCAAGCTGTTTTCTGAGCATTTGTTCGGATTCCTTAAACCCTAGCTTTTCTTGTGGGCCTATTGCCTGTTCTAGTTGCTATGGTATTGCCCACTCCTCAGTTTTATTGCTTGGGTACGCCCCATGGTCTATGAATAACAGTTCTGTGTCCTGTACTTTACAATTAAGATAACAAGAAAATTGACTTACCAGTAAATCTCTTATCTTGGGGTACAGTACAGGTCCCTTCCTTTTGTGTCTAGACCACTCCCTATTGCTTGCTAAAAAGAACTGGAGCCTCACATTGTGGGTGGAGTTCTATGGATACCCTCCAGGGATGGTCCTAGAACAAAGTGTGTATATAAAAAGAATAAATCAATCACATTTTGTTTCTTTGCAGCCTGAAAAGAAAACAAACATAGTTTTTGTTTTATCCAGCTGTATTTACTAGTGCAACTTATAACATCCAAGTGAAAGATATAACACCAACATGTCAGAAAAAAATAAAATAAATAAAAAGAGAATCACTAATGTCAGTATTTTGTTCAACCACCTTTTGTTTTAATTACAGCCTTTACTCTATTGGGATACTAACTTTGCACATCTAGATTTTCCAATATTTGCCCACTCTTCTTTGAAGAACTGCTCAAATTCAGTTAAAGTTGATGGTGACCATTTGTGACCTGCAGTCTTCAAGATATTCCACATATTTTCAATGGGGTTTAAGTCCAGGCTCTGACTAGGCAATACAAGGACATACACCTTTTTCTCCTTCACCCACTATGTTGTCATTTTTGCTGTGCTTTGGGTCATTGTCATGTTAAGGTAAACCTTGTTCCCATTGACAACTTTCTGGCAGATGACAGCAGATTGACGGTATTTTGCACCACCAATTTTTCCTTCAATCCTGATAAGTGTGTCAGTCCCTGCTGCAGAGAAATACCCCTATAACAGGATATTACCATCTCTATGCTTTACTATAGGAATAGTGTTATTTGGATGGTGAGCTGTATTGGATTTTCGCCAGACATGTCCTTTGATGTTGAGGCCAAATCATATATAAAAAGATCAGGGTTCAATGATAATTCAGTAATTCCATTAAAGTGGTTGTAAATTCTCAATGTTTTTTGTTCTATGCATTAAGATAAAAAACCTTCTGTGTGCAGCAGCCCCCCCCCCCCCCCCCAATACTTACCTGAGCCTCATCTTGATCCAGTGATGTGCACGAGAGCAGTCGCTCTCTGGGTCTCTGCCTCCACATTGGCTGAGACAGCAGCGGTAGCCATAGGCTCTTGCTGCCATCAATCACAGCCAGTGAGCCAGTGAGGATAGAGCATAGCCAGGGCAGAGCTGCAATCTGTGTCTGAATGGATAGACAAAGCAGTAGCTCGGGAGCAAGCTGCTTGCTATGGAGCACTCGGCAGGAGGGAGGGGCCAGGAGTGTCCGTGAGGGACCTGAAAAGAGGAGGATCAGGGTTGCTCTATGCAAAACCACTGCACAGCGCAGGTAAGCATAACATGTTTGTTGTTAAAAAAAATAAAATAAATCTTTAATATAGCAATAATGTTTTTTTAGATATTTTCCAAATCTTTTTGCCATTTCTTAATGCATTTTTGTAAAGTTTTTTTCATTTGTGAATGCCCCCTACAATTTGTTTGCTTATTTACTAGATATTAAGATCTATACATTCAGGGTTTTGTGAGATACTCTGTATACAGTATATATATATATATATATATATATATATATATATACACAGTATCTCACAAAAGTGAGTACACCCCTCACATTTTTGTAAATATTTTATTATATCTTTTCATGTGACAACACGAAAGTGGAAATGTCTAAAGTGGGCCCAAAGTGTCAATATTTTGTGTGGCCACCATTATTTTCCAGCACTCCCTTAACCCTCTTGGGCATGGAGTTCACCAGAGCTTCACAGGTTGTCACTGGAGTCCTCTTCCACTCCTCCATGACGACATCATGGAGTTGGTGAATGTTAGAGACCTTGCACTCCTCCACCCTCCGTTTGAGAATGCCCCACAGATGCTCAATAGGGTTTAGGTCTGGAGACATGCTTGACCAGTTGTCACGGCACTGCCACGTACTCACCTGCGTCTGGGCGCCTGCGGCGTTCTCTCAACAGAGTCTCGGTGCTTGCCGGTCACAGAGACACCCCCTCCGGGTCTGCGGTGGCTCCTTCTCCTCCCCTCACCTCTGAGGACTGCAGCAGCACACTGTCATGGCAAGATGGCGGCCGCCATGCGGTTAGTGTTTTACACAGAGGGAGAGAGGAGAGTTGAAGATCTGGTAAGATCAGGTTCTATGAAGCAAACCAAGATGGCGCTGGGTCTGTGACCTCCCTTTATAGCCCCTGGCAGCCCCACCTACTGGTGGGAGGTGGCGGGTCATGTGATCCTGGCTCCCTATATAAACCAAGCACACCTTCCAGTCAGTGCTTGGTTATTTTCCTTGCTCCTGTGTGTCTGCTAATTGCATTGTCTGTGTTCCTGATCCTTTCTCCCTCAGGTGGATACTCCTTGATTGCCTGCCAGACCTGACTCCAGAGTTGTCGACCTTAACTCCTCCTCTTCATTAAAGGCCCCCGTGCCACCACAGTCCCTACGGGGCCCTGTTCTCACTTCCAGGGACTCCTAAGGGTCGTGATTGTAAGGGAGTGCTGTTCCACTGCAACTGGGTTCCCTCTCCACTGCAAGACCCCAGGTGGGTTGTGACACCAGTCCATCACCTTTACCCTTCTTTAGGAAGGCAGTGGTCGTCTTGAAGATGTGTTTGGGGTCGTTAATAGTGATGTCGCGAACCTAAAATTCGCCGTTCGCGAACGGCGAACGCGAACATCGGCAAATGTTCGCGAACCGGCGAACCGGGCGAACCGCCATAGACTTCAATAGGCAGGCGAATTTTAAAACACACAGGGACTCTTTCTGGCCACAATAGTGATGGAAAAGTTGTTTCAAGGGGACTAACACCTGGACTGTGGCATGCCGGAGAGGGATCACGCAAAAAAAAGTTCTTAAAAATTATAATTTTTTGATAGAGAGCCAATTATTGGAAAAATTAAAAAAAAATAAAAATAAAAAATTTCTTTGGATTTAGCATCTGGGGGGTCTAAAAAGTGTACCTGTGAAGTTTCAGCTCTGTAGCATGTCCAGAACCCCTAAAAAACAGCATTTGTCTTATATTTTCAGGAATATGGCTTCTCTGCGGCTGGCTTTTTCTCTTGCAGGCATTTATCGGGCATTTTTTTAGGCAGGCATGTCATTTTTTGTATTTAGTGTCTGGGGGGTCTAAAAAGTGTACCTGTCAATTTTCAGCTCTGTAGCATGTCCAGAACCCCTAAAAAACAGCATTTTTCTTATATTTTCAGGAATATGGCTTCTCTGCGGCTGGCTTTTTCTCTTGCAGGCATTTAGCGGGCATTTTTTTAGGCAGGCATGTCATTTTTTGTATTTAGTGTCTGGGGGGTCTAAAAAGTGTACCTGTCAAGTTTCAGCTCTGTAGCATGTCCAGAACCCCTAAAAAACAGCATTTTTCTTATATTTTCAGGAATATGGCTTCTCTGCGGCTGGCTTTTTCTCTTGCAGGCATTTAGCGGGCATTTTTTTAGGCAGGCATGTCATTTTTTGTATTTAGTGTCTGGGGGGTCTAAAAAGTGTACCTGTCAAGTTTCAGCTCTGTAGCATGTCCAGAACCCCTAAAAAACAGCATTTTTATTATATTTTCAGGAATACGGCTTCTCTGCGGCTGGCTTTTTCTCTTGCAGGCATTTAGCGGGCATTTTTTTAGGCAGGCATGTCATTTTTTGTATTTAGTGTCTGGGGGGTCTAAAAAGTGTACCTGTCAAGTTTCAGCTCTGTAGCATGTCCAGAACCCCTAAAAAACAGCATTTTTATTATATTTTCAGTAATACGGCTTCTCTGCGGCTGGCTTTTTCTCTTGCAGGCATTTATCGGGCATTTTTTTAGGCAGGCATGTCATTTTTTGTATTTAGTGTCTGGGGGGTCTAAAAAGTGTACCTGTCAAGTTTCAGCTCTGTAGCATGTCCAGAACCCCTAAAAAACAGCATTTTTCTTATATTTTCAGGAATACGGCTTCTCTGCGGCTGGCTTTTTCTCTTGCAGGCATTTAGCGGGCATTTTTTTAGGCAGGCATGTCATTTTTGTATTTAGTGTCTGGGGGGTCTAAAAAGTGTACCTGTCAAGTTTCAGCTCTGTAGTATGTCCACAACCCAAAAAAAACAGCATTTTTCTTATGATTTTTAGTAGAAAACTAATGCAGTGTCTTTCCAGCTGTCTTTTTTTCTTTCTGGCAAGCTGAAATATGATATGCCAAGGCAAACATGCCTATCAGTTGAGCTATGACACAGACAACACTGCACACATGGGGAAATATGTAAAACAAAAAACAGGAAAAGGAAATTAGGTGACGGTCACAAAACATGATATTGTGATTGGCCAAATAAAAAGTCGCCTCGCGATGAGGTCGCGCCTAAGTCGCGCTAAGTCGCGCCAAAGTCGCACTGGAAGCAACGCTACTTTAGTGGTAGCGGCAGTGTAAACCAGCACTAAAACATCCAGTGTGTGAATACGATCAGGTATGATGTTTTATCGGTCAAGTAGTGTAAGGGTTACGCCCGTCGCCCACTTCACAGTGACAGACCAAACTCCCCGTTTAACAGTCAGTCCATTTGCACAACCGCAAACTCCCAATTTGCACAAGGTTGGATACCAAGCTAGCCATGTCCCGTTCCTTGTCTTTACTGACATCATTGAAGGTCTCTTCCTCCACCCAGCCACATACAACACCAAGGGTCCCCGAAAGGTGAGAACAAGCCCCCTGGGACGCCTGCTGTGGCTGGTATTCCACCTCCTCAAAGCCACCTTCCTCCTCTGACTTCTCTTCTTCAGACTCCTCTCTCTGCGTTGCCACAGGTCCAGCAATTGACAACGACAAGGCTGCTTCTGGTGGTGATGAGGACCACAACTCTTCCTCTTCATGCTCATCTACAGCCTGATCCAGTACTCTTCGCAGGGCACGCTCCAGAAAAAACGCATATGGGATGAGGTCGATGATGTTGCCTTGGGTTCGACTGACCACCAGGGTTGTCATCTCCGCAAAAGGACGCATGAGCCTACAGCCATTGTTCATGAGCATTCAGTAACGCGGCCAAAAAATACCCAGCTCCGCAGAAAGAATGAAAGAAAATGAATGTTTTTTTTTATGAAAAATTATCCTGCGGATCGCTTTTGGTCTGTACACAATGAAGCAACGACCTTATCATCTGGGGTGTGCCAACACAATCCTAGAGGTGATCGCTTCATTGTGATACGCAAGCCCCTTCACCACGACAAGGTAACGATCACGAAGGGGAATTGACACATGTATGTGCCTTTTTTTTTGTTTTTTGTTTTTTTGCAGCCACAGTGTAGCACCAGAGGCCAGAAAAATTAGGCATGTACACATGCATGAAAAAGTAGGTATTGTTGCAGCCGCTGCTGTAGCAGCGGCCTGAAAAATTGAGGTTTTAAGGCAGAAAGTGCACTAAAACATTGCGGCTTGAACCGTAGTTGGTGGCGGAGACGTCACGTAAGTCATCCGGCATGCAGAGAATGATTATATACAGCAGCGTGTGGACCATTTTTAGGCCAAGGCATCTCAGTCATCACCAGGCCTTTTTTAGTCAAATGCATCCCCCACTGTCAGTCCCTTCGGGATCCATGCCTCATTCATCTTAATAAACGTGAGGTAATCAAGACTTTTTTGACCTAGGCGACTTCTCTTCTCAGTGACAATACCTCCTGCTGCGCTGAAGGTCCTTTCTGACAGCACACTTGAAGCGGGGCAGGCCAGAAGTTCAATGGCAAATTGGGATAGCTCAGGCCACAGGTCAAGCCTGCACACCCAGTAGTCAAGGGGTTCATCGCTCCTCAGAGTGTCGATATCTGCAGTTAAGGCAAGGTAGTCTGCTACCTGTCGGTTGAGTCGTTCTCTGAGGGTGGACCCCGAAGGGCTGTGGCGATGCATAGGACTAAAAAAGCTCCGCATGTCCTCCATCAACAAGACGTCTGTAAAGCGTCCTGTCCTTGCCGGCGTGGTTGTGGTGGTAGGAGGAGGATTACTTTCACCTCTTCCCCTGTTGGATTCCCGTTGTGCTGTGACATCACCCTTATACGCTGTGTAAAGCATAGTTTTTAACTTATTTTGTAGCTGCTGCATCCTTTGCGACTGCCGGTAATTGGGTAACATATCAAAGACTTTCTGCTTATACCGGGGGTCTAGTAGCGTGGCCACCCAGTACAGGTCGTTCTCCTTCAGCCTTTTTATACGAGGGTCTCTCAACAGGCATGACAGCATGAAAGACCCCATTTGCACAAGGTTGGATGCCGAGCTACTCATGTCCAATTCCTCGTCCTCACTGATGTCATTGAAGGTGTGTTCTTCCCCCCAGCCACGTACAACACCACGGGTACCAGATAGGTGACAACGAGCACCCTGGGATGCCTGCTGTGGTTGGTGTTCCTCCTCCTCAAAGCCACATTCCTCCTCTGACTCCTCTTCCTCACACTCCTCTTCCAGTGTTGCCGCAGGTCCAGCAATCGATGGTAAGGCTGTTTCTGGTGGTGGTGATGGTGACCACAACTCTTCCTCTTCCTCTTCACGCTCATCTACGGCCTGATCCAGCACTCTTCGCAGGGCACGCTCCAGGAAAAAAACATATGGGATGATGTCGCTGATGGTGCCTTCAGTGCGACTCACTAGGTTTGTCACCTCCTCAAAAGGACGCATGAGCCTACAGGCATTGCGCATGAGCGTCCAGTAGCGTGGCAAAAAAATACCCAGCTCCGCAGAGGCTGTCCTAGCACCCCGGTCATACAAATACTCGTTGACCGCTTTTTCTTGTTGGAGCAGGCGGTCGAACATTAGCAGTGTTGAATTCCAACGTGTCGGGCTGTCGCAAATCAAGCGCCTCACTGGCATGTTGTTTCGCCGCTGAATATCTGCAAAGTGCGCCATGGCCGTGTAGGAACGCCTGAAATGGCCACACACCTTCCTGGCCTGCTTGAGGACGTCCTGTAAGCCTGGGTACTTCTGCACAAAACGTTGCACAATCAGATTCAACACATGTGCCATGCACGGCACATGTGTCAACTTGCCCAAATTCAATGCCGCCAACAAATTGCTCCCGTTGTCACACACCACTTTGCCGATCTCCAGTTGGTGCGGGGTCAGCCACTGATCCACCTGTGCATTCAGGGCGGACAGTAGTGCTGGTCCGGTGTGACTCTCTGCTTTCAGGCAAGTCAACCCCAAGACAGCGTGACACTGTCGTATCTGGCATGTGGAATAGCCCCTGGGGAGCTGGGGGGGTGCAGTTGGTGTGGAGCAAGACGCAACAGCAGAAGAGGACTCAGCCGAGGAGGTTAGCAAAGAGGATGGAGTAGGAGGAGTAGAGGAGGTGGCAGCAGGCCTGCCTGCAAGTCGTGGTGGTGTCACCAACTCCTCTGCAGCAGAGCCACGCATTCCATGCTTGGCAGCCGCCAGCAGGTTTACCCAATGCGCAGTGTACGTTATATACCTGCCCTGACCGTGCTTTGCAGACCAGCTATCAGTGGTCAGATGGACCCTTGCCCCAACACTGTGTGCCAGACGTGACATGATTTCCTTTTCCACAATAGAGTACAGGTTGGGGATTGCCTTTTGTGAAAAATAATTTCGGCCGGGTACCTTCCACTGCGGTGTCCCAATAGCGACAAATTTTTTGAAGGCCTCAGACTCCACCAGCTTGTATGGTAAAAGCTGGCGGGCTAAGAGTTCCGACAAGCCAGCTGTCAGACGCCGGGCAAGGGGGTAAATCTGCGAGATTGGCTTTTTACGCTCAAACATTTCCTTGACAGACACCTGACTGTGGGCAGGTGACGAGCAGGAACTCCTGAAGGTGAGAGGCGGAGGGGCGGGTTGTTGATAGGGGGCATGGAGGACAGCAGTGGTTGACGTGGCTGAAGATGCTGGACCAGGAGGAGGATGGTGGCTTTCAGTTTGTGTGCTGCTTTTACTCATGTGTTGATCCCATAGGCGTTTGTGATGTGAGATCATGTGCCTTCGCAAAGCAGTTGTACCTAGGTGGGTGTTGGACTTCCCACGACTCAGTTTCTTTTGGCACAGGTTACAAATGGCATCGCTGATATCAGAGGCAGACACACAAAAAAAATGCCACACTGCTGAGCTTTGCAAGGACGGCATTCTGGTGGTGGCAACAGCTTGCGTTGATTGGCGTGCTGTCTGGCTGATCCCGGGTGCCGAATCTACATGCTGTCTGACTGCGCCACTAGCTCCTTGCGATGACCTCCTCCCCCTGCTTCCAACTCGTCTCCTCCTCCTCTCTGTCTCCCCATCTGAACTTTCCCCCTCTTCTTCTGCTCTTCGAGCAGGCACCCAGGTGACATCCACAGACACATCGTCATCATCAGCCGCTTCACTTGACAACTCAGCAAAGGCAGCAGCAGCAGGTACAACATCATCATCATCACAATGTACGTCCATGTGTATAATGCTGCCTGACTGAGACATATCCCCGTTATCTACATCCTCTGGCACTAATAGTTGCGCATCACTTATTTCTTCAAACTGATGTGAAAATAACTCCTCTGACGGATCAAGTGAAGCGGCTGTGTTGCTAGTGTTGGTGGTGGTGCCGGCGGGCTGGCGAGTGGTAAATTGAGAGGTGCCCGAAGCTGAGCTGGAGGAGGATGGTGCATTAGGGTTCCGAGCGGAAGCTGTAGACGATTGGGTGTCTTGTGTAAGCCAGTCAACTATGGCCTCAGAATTTTTTGAGTTCAGGGTCTGTGGTGGCCTCTGAACACTGGGCATTATTCTAGGGCCTAAGGAAATCACAGCACCACGACCACGACGGCCCTTGCGGGGTGGCCTGCCTCTGCCTGTCATTTTCTTTTTTAATGTGTTGTGTACTATGAGTGCAAGGTGCTGTGCCACCCTATAGGAGTGTTGGGCAGTGGGTACAGTACACTCTGTGGACCTGACAGTCACTGGCACTCAGGCAACTGCAATTAAAAAATATATATATTTTTTTTACTTGGCAAGCTGCTGTGCCACCTTATATATCAGTGGTGGGTGGGCAGTGGCACAGTACACTCTCTGTGGACCTGACAGCAGTCACTGGCACCCAGGCAACTGCAATTTTAAAAAATATATATTTTATTTTACTTTGCAAGCTGCTGTGCCACCTTATATATCAGTGGTGGGTGGGCAGTGGCACAGTACACTCTCTGTGGACCTGACAGCAGTCACTGGCACCCAGGCAACTGCAATTTTAAAAAAATATATATTTTATTTTACTTTGCAAGCTGCTGTGCCACCTTATATATCAGTGGTGGGTGGGCAGTGGCACAGTACACTCTCTGTGGACCTGACAGCAGTCACTGGCACCCAGGCAACTGCAATTTTAAAAAATATATATTTTATTTTACTTTGCAAGCTGCTGTGCCACCTTATATATCAGTGGTGGGTGGGCAGTGGCACAGTACACTCTCTGTGGACCTGACAGCAGTCACTGGCACCCAGGCAACTGCAATTTTAAAAAAATATATTTTATTTTACTTTGCAAGCTGCTGTGCCACCTTATATATCAGTGGTGGGTGGGCAGTGGCACAGTACACTCTCTGTGGACCTGACAGCAGTCACTGGCACCCAGGCAACTGCAATTAAAAAATATATATATTTTTTTTTACTTTGCAAGCTGCTGTGCCACCTTATATATCAGTGGTGGGTGGGCACACAGTGGCACTGCAGTGGGCACAGTACACTCTGTGGACCTGACAGTAACTGGCAGCCCAGGCAACTGCAATAATAAAAAATATTTTTTTTTTTCAATTTATTGCAACAAGATGCTGTGCCACCGTATATATATCAGTGGTGGGCAGTGCACTGCAGTGGGTACAGTGCACTCTGTGGACCTGACACAGCACTCACTGCAATTATGACAGAGGAAAAAAAAAATATTTTTTAAAATGCCAGGTACTGTGCCTGTGCCACCCGAAATGAGTGTGGTGTGCACACAGTACAGTCTGTGGTAGGTCTGTGGCCTCTCACACACAGCGGGCAGGCAACTGCAGTGTACAATAGATATATATAGATATATATATAAAGAAAAAACTCTATTACCTTACCAGCCCTTAAAAGGGCTTTTGGGGACACTATATATATATATATATATATATGTATATATATAAATAAAAAAAATCCTCAATTACCAGCCCTTAAAAGGGCTTTTGGGGACACTAGATAGATATAGATATATATATATATATGAAGAAACAACTCAATTACCAGCCCTTAAAAGGGCTTTTGGGGACGCTAGGTATATATATATATATATATATATATAAAAAAAAAAAAAAAACACAAATACCAGCCCTTAGAAGGGCTTTTTGGGGTGCTGATATTACAGCAGTAGTGGACCAAGAACACTGCAAGACCAGGAACACTGACTAACTGTCCCTAGCTTAACAGCAGCAGCAGCAGCAGCAGCAGCAGCAGCTCTCTCCCTACTCTCACTACACACACTGCTTCAGAATGATCTAAGATGGATGCTGCCCTTGCTTATTTATAGGAGGTGGGAGGGTGTGGGAGGGAGGTATGCTGATTGGCTGGAAATGTGTCTGCTGACTGTAAAGTTCAGGGTCAAAGTTTGCCTCAATGATGTCTTATGGGGGGCGGACCGAACATCGCATATGTTCGCCGGCAGCGGCGAACGCGAACATGCTAAGTTCGCCGGGAACTGTTCGCCGGCGAACAGTTCTATACATCTCTAGTCGTTAATATGTGGGAATAGGGAGGGGATCATGCTCTGCTTCAGTATGTCACAGTACATGTTGGCATTCATGGTTCCCTCAATGAACTGTAGCTCCCCAGTGCCAGCAGCCCCAGACCATAATACTCCCCCCACCATGCTTGACTATAGGCAAGACACACTTCTCTTTGTACTCACCTGGTTACCACCACACATGCTTGACACCATCTAAACCAAATAAGTTTATCTTGGCCTCATCAGACCACATGACATGGTTCCAGTAATCCATGTCCTTATTCTGCTTGTCTTCAGCAAACTGTGGGCTTTCTTGTGTATCATCTTTAGAAGATGCTTCCTTCTGGGACAACCCAGGTCCTAGGTCTGAGCACTGACAGCGTGATCCGCCACCCCTTCAACTTAGTGTGCAGCAATTCTGGCAGCACTCATACGTCTATTTCCCAAAGACAACCTCTGGATATAGCGCTGAGCATGTGCACTCAACTTCTTTGGTCGACCATGGCGGGGCCGGTTCTGAGTGGAACCTGTCCTGTTAAACTGCTGTATGGACTTGGCCACTGTGCTGCAGCTCAGTTTCAGGGTGTTGGCAATCTTCTTATAGCCTAGGCCATTTTTATGTAGAGCAACAATTATTTTTTTCAGATCCTTAGAGAGTTATTTGCTATGAGGTGCCATGTTGAACTTCCAGTATGAGAGAGTGAGAGTGATAACAACCAAATTTAACACACCTGCTCCCCATTCACACCTGAGATCTTGTAACACTAACGAGCCACATGACACCGGTTAGGGAAAATGGCTAATTTGGACCAATTTTGACATTTTTACTTAGGGGTAGGCAAATTTGTTATCAGGCAAAATGCAAGTGTGGTATTTGTTTTTCGTCTGTACATAAATTTTGTTGATCCAGGCCATACCTTACAATGCTGTGCTGACCCAGGCAGTTGCTTTTAGAACATACATCAGGAGGAAGCAGTTGACTATTCCCTCCAAGCAAGCATTAACCACTTGTCAACCGCCCCACGCAGATTTACTGCTGCAGGGCGGCTTGGCTGCGCATAATCACGTACCTGTACGTGATCCCATTAGATTGTAAGCTCTTCTGAGCAGGGCCCTCTTAATCCTCTGGTATTTTATTGTATTGTAACTGTATTGTCTCCCTCTAACACTGTAAAGCGCTACGTAAACTGCTGGCACTATAGAAATCCTGAATAATAATAATAATAATGATAATTATGTGCACGCACTCTCGGCGGCGCGTGTGTGTTGCCGGAACCATGCTCCTGCTGTAATTAGACACAGCGGGAGGAGCGGGCTCGATCGCCGCTGGCCTCCTGCAATATTCAGGGAAACTGACAGGAAAGCCGCCTGCCTATGTAAACAAAGCAGGCGGCTCTCCTGTCACACAGGCACAGTGAGATTGTGTGTTTCAGCTAAGCTGAAACACCGATCTCTGTATCACAGAGCCCTCTCCCCCACAGTTAGCAAGCACATTTAGGCTTACAATTAACCCCTTGTTCACCCCCAGTATTAACCCCTTCCCATCCGACACCGATGCCTTAATTGGGTTCAGAACCGATCAGTCATTAGGTCCAGGCCAATGATTTTTGGCCTGGACCTGTAGATCGGTTCTTCCCAATCAGAATCCATTCTGAGCCTGTGAACAGGCTCAGAAAAGATGTGCCCTCCTCTCCCATGATCCTTTTTGGATTCATCTCGAGAGGAGAGCACATCTAACTGTAAATACTGCATCAAGCACACTCACATACACTTAGATAGGAACATTTAACCCCCGATCGCCCACCCAGTTAACCCCTACACCCCCTGTCACAACACACATTGTATACAGCATATATCATTTTCCTATATACCTGTTTAAGTGTGATTTGTGAACAGGTGTAGCGCTTGTGGCCCTCCCTTTTTCACTTAAATACCCGCCACCCCCCCAATAAATATTTAACCCCCTGATCCCCCCTGATCTCCCCCAGTTAACCCCTACCCCCCTGTCACATTCAACACTAATACAAACGTAATATACTGTGTTTTTGTATTTTGTATTAGTGTGATTGTGATCTGAATTAGCGCTAGCGACTCAGTTTCTGTCCCAAGGAGGTTTAGGGTCCCCGCCACCCCCCAATAAAGATTTAACCCCCTGATCCCCCCCTGATCACCCCTGATCACCGTATAAGTGTGACTTGTGACCAGGTTTAGCGCTTGCCGCCTTTCCTTTTATCCTTAGGATACCCACCACCCCCTCCCAATAAAGATTTAACCCCCTGATCCCCCCCTGATCCCATCCAGTTAACCCCTTCCCCCCCTGTCACATTGCACACTAACACACATGTAATATAGTGTTTTTACTGTATTTTGTATTAGTGTGATTGTGACTTGAGGTTGCGCTAGCGAGTTAGTTTCTATCCCAAAGGAGGTTTAGGGTCCCCGCCATCACCAGCGCATAGTTAGAAATAACCCCTTGATTACCACACACACGCACATAAACTTCCAGTATAGTGTTTGAACAGATCAATATCTGATCTGATCAGAACTATACTAGCGCCCCCATAGTTTAGGGTTCCCAAAACGCAGTGTTTGCACAATCAGCACTGATTACTGCCAGCACCTGCGTTTAACCCTTTCACCCAGGCAAGTGTAGTAATCAATAGATTACTGTCACTAAAAAAAACACAACACAAAAAAACGCTGTGTTAGCAGAGTCAGGCCTGATCCCTGCTAGCATTAGCAGTTTTTTTGGTAGCGCTTGAAATAGTCCTTGACAACCAGGTGCTTTTATTACCTGTGAGTCAACACCACTGTACAGGCAAATTTAGTTACCAAAATGTCTAAACGTTTGTACAGTGGTGAAGAGGCTTATAATATACTGGCCGTGTCAGATGGTAGCGATGGGGAAGCTACACTGACAGAATTAGTGTCAGTATATGAACCTGATGACAGCAGCTACTCCCTGACAGACAGCTCCGACGACAGATGGGTCCCTGTTAGACCCAGGCGTACCCAACCCCATTCTGGAGTTGTTGAGATGCAGGAATCGCAGGGTGCTCGTATGGAGCAGAGTGTGGTTACTAGTGCCGCTCATCTTTCTGGCGACCTGGCAAGCGCCAGCTGCCTAGTACACCCTGGACCTACTACAACCAGCACTGCAGTATCACCTGGTGACGTGGCGAGTCCCCTAAGTGCAGTTGAAGCTGGTGCGGTGGCTAGCACGAGTAGTGGCCCGCATCCACCGCGTATTCAAAGACAGGCCCGTAGAGCCCATAGTGCCCTCCCTGATGCGCTGGCATTTCCCAATTGGCAACCCACTGATTCTACAGTGCCAGTACTTCCCCCAATCACTGCCCAACCTGGAATCCACGTGGAGACAGCTGGTTTTACGCCCCTGAACTTTTTTGAGCTGTTCTTCACGGAAGATCTTTACAGATCTATTGTGGATCAATCAAATTTATATGCACGATAATTCATCGCCGCCAACCCAAATTCACCCCTTGCCAGACCATTCGGCTGGAAACCTATAACGTTTTCTGATTTTAAAATCTTTCTGGGCCTTTCCCTCCACATGGGCATAACTAAACAGAGTGAATTGCGGCTATATTGGTCCACTAGCCCAGTTCACCATATGCGCATGTACTTTGCCTCCATGTCCAGGACGAGATATGAGCAAATTCTGCGATTTATGCATTTCAGCGACAATGAAATCTGTCGTCCTTGGGGAGACCCTGAATATGATCGGCTCCACAAAATTCGGCCCCTCATAGACCACTTCAATCAGCGGTTTGCAGCCTTGTTTACCCCCGAACAAGTTGTCTGCGTTGACGAGTCCCTGATTAAATTTACTGGCCGCCTTGCTATGAAACAGTACCTCCCCAGCAAACGTGCCAAGTACGGGGTCAAGCTGTATAAATTGTGTGACAGGGCCACAGGTTATACAGTTAGTTTCCGGGTCTATGAGGGAAAAGATAGCTGTGGAGCCCCCGAACTGCCCAGACTACATAGGGAGCAGCGGCAAGATTGTTTGGGACTTGGTGTCACCCTTATCCGGAAAGGGGTACCATTTGTACGTGGACAACTTTTACACAAGCGTGCCACTATTTAGTCACCTTCTCGATTTACAAATTGGCGCATGTGGCACCGTGCGACCTAATCACCGGGGCTTCCCCCAACGGCTTGTAAATTCCCGTCTTAGTCGGGGGGCGAAAGCCTGCTTGAAAACGGACAAATTGCTTGCGGTGAAGTGGAGGGATACACGGGATGTTTATGTTCTGTCCTCCCTTCATGCAGACACGACGATCCAAATCCCTACGGCAACTGGCGTTATGGAGAGACCCCTCTGTGTCCACGAATATAAACTTAATATGGGAGGGGTGGACCTTAACAACCAGCTTTTGGCGCCGTATTTAGTTGCTCGTAAAGCCAGACGCTGGTACAAAAAAGTGTCTGTTTACCTTTACCAATTGGCTGTGCTGAACGCCTTTGTCCTATACAGGGCGTCAGGACGAACTGGATCCTTCCGGGAATTCCAGGAAGCGATCATCTTTGCCTACCTGTACCCAGGAGGCATGCCTGCCCAACTTCCCCTTCCAGATGCAGTGAGCCGGCTGCATGAGAGACATATATGTCCTCCCGCGAGAGACATATATGTCCTCCCGCGTACCCCTACCCAAACTTACCCCCAAAGAAGATGTCGTGTCTGTAGCAGGCACGGATGTAGGCGTGACACCCGCTATTATTGTCCCAAATGTCCTGACCAATTTGGTCTCTGCATCGGGGAATGTTTAGAGCGCTACCATACACTAGTGGAGTATTAGTGTAGGGTACAGCACGACACAGTGTAGGGCACACAAACACAGGGTCTCGAAAGATGTTGGATGTCCATCGACATTTTGAGAGACCCAAGCTGGAAAATCGCAGTCGCAAATCGAGGAACAACAGTTAGAAAGAAAAATAAAAGGATCCAAAAACTGTTGTTGTGTCAGTCATTTTATATGTTCTTCTACTCTTCCTACTGTACTTTTAGTGTACTTTGTTTGTTTTTCATTCTTTTGTGACCTGTTTCTCTTGCAGGTACTCGTCGGCTGCAACGGCATTGATTTTATATATTCTGACACAAACAGCGTTTGCGCTCAGCATATATGGATACCTTTGCTGGCAGCAGCTGTGGTGATTTTCTGATTTCAGCACTGCAGTTAAAATCCTATTTTGGTATACATGGATAGTGTCGTGTATACCCATCATTAAATTAAGTGGGTGGATGTTTGGGCGATTAATGGTGGGTAATACTACACATTATTCCTGTGATGATTTCTGATAGGTTCTCTTTTTCTTCGTTCAGCCCACAGGCTGCATGAAAAAAAAAAAAACCTACACTATATGCCAAACAAGGACCAGCAATGTACTGGTACGTTGCTGGACTTTGAGTGGTTATACCAGGATGATGCCTGCAGATTTAGGCATCATCTTGGTATACTTTTTTACAGCCAGCGGTCGGCTTACATGTAAAAGCAATCCTAGCAGGTAATTAGCCGCTAGACTGCTTTTACATGCAGTAGGAGGGGACTCCCCCCCCCCACCGCCGCCTTCCGCAGCCTTCCATGGTTTTTCTCTGGCTCTCCTGTCCCACCGGTTAACACGAGAGTGCAGCCGGAGGTTCAATTATCTAACCCTAGAGCTAATTGGAGATGAGAATGGCTCCAATCATCTCTATGGCCTAAGATACCGGAAGCTACGAGCATTTCATGACTTCTGTTTCGCCAGAAATAAACAAGGCCATTGGGAAATTTGGAAAGTATTTTATGGTGTGGTCAGATGCGTTAAGGTCAGAGGAGAGATCTAGAGTCTAAAAGACCCCAATTTTTTTTAAAAAAGAGTACCTGTCACTACAGATTGCTATCATAGGGGATATTTAGATCTCTGTGATAACAATAAAAATGATTAAAAAAAAAAAAAAAAGAAAGGAAAGGTGTCAAAATAACATAAAAATGCAAAATTAAAAAAAAAAATCAAGCCCCCCCCTGTCCCCCCGTGCTTGCGTGCAATGGCGCACACAAGCGTTGGTCTAGTGTCATATGTAAACCGCAATTGCAGCATGCATGTGAGGTATCGCTGTGAACGCCAGGTCGAGTGCAGTAATTCTTGCAGTAGACCTCCTCTGTAAGTCTAAAGTGGTAACCTGTAAAGACTTTTAAATGTTTTTAAAAATGTACGTACTTTGTTGCCGCTGCACAGGCGTGCGCAATTTTTAAAGCATGTCATGTTTGGTATCTATGTACTTGGCATAAGATCATCTTTTAAATTTTACCAAACAAATTGGAATTATATAGTGTATTTGTGCAATAAATTTAAAAAAAATGTTTTTGTTTTGCAAAAATTGCGTTTGGAAAATCTGTGCGCAAATACCGTGTGACAAAAAAATTTGCAACATCCACCATTTTATTCTATAGGGCCTCTGCTTTAAAGAAATATATAATGTTTGTGGGTTCAAAGTAATTTTCTAGTAAAAAAAATATATTTTTTAATGTAAACAAAAAGTCACAGAAAAGGCTTGATTTTCAAGTGGTTAGAAGAGTGGGTGACATGTGGATAAGATTAAGCATAAAATGCCCGGACAGTTCAAACACCCCCCAAATGACCCCTTTTTGAAAAGTAGACACCCAAAGCTATTTGCTGAGAGGCATGGTGAGTCCATGGAATATTTTATATTTTGCCACAAGTGTTGGGAAAATTATTATTTCTTTTTTTTTTTGTTGTTTTTTTACAGAAAGTTGTCACTAAATGATATATTGCTCACGCATGCCATGGGAATATGTGAAATGACACCCCAAAATACATTCTGTTGCTTCTCCTGAGTACAGGGATACCACATGTGTGAGACTTTTTGGGACCCTAGCTGTGTACGCGACCCCGAAAACCAATCCCCATCTTCAGGTTTCCTAATGGCGTAAATTGCTGATTTTACCACTGCACTACCTGTCACAGTTTCAGAGGCCCTGAAATTTCAAGATAGCACAAACCCCCCCCCCCCCCAAATGACCCCATTTTGCAAAGTAGACACTCCAAGCTATTTGCTGAGAGGTATGGTGAGTCCATGGAATATTTTATATTTTGCCACAAGTTCCGGGAAATATATATATATATATATTTTTTTTTACATAAAGTTGTCAGTAAATTATATATTGCTCACAAATGCCATGGGTATATGTGAAATGACACCCCAAAATACATTCTGCTTCTTCTCCTGAGTACAGGGATACCCCATGTGTGAGACTTTTTGGCAGTCTAGCCGCGTACAGGACCCGGAAAACCAATCCGCACCTTCTGGCTTTCTAAGGACGTAAATTGTTGATCTCACTCCTTACTACCTATCACACTTTTGAAGGCCATGAAATGCCAAGATGGCACAAAACCCCCCCCAAATGACCCCATTTTGCAAAGTAGACACTCCAATCTATTTGCTGAGAGGCATGGTGAGTATTTTGCAGCTCTCATTTTTTTTGGAAAATGAAGAAAAAACAGGAAAATGCATTTTTTTTCCTCTTTTTTCAATTTCCAAAACTTTGTGACAAAAAGTGAGATCTGCAAAACACTCAACATGCCTCTCTGCAAATAGCTTAGGATGTCTACTTTCTGAAAAGAGGTCATTTGGGGGGAGGGGGGGGGGGGTTGTGCTGTCTTGGCATTTCATGGCCTCCGAAACTGTGATAGGTAGTCAGGAGTGAAATCAACAATTTACGCCCTTGGAAAGCCTGAAATTGGGGATTGGTTTTTGGGGTCCTGTACTCGGCTGGACTGCAAAAAAGTCTCACACATGGGGTATCCCTGTACTCAGGAGAAGCAGCAGAATGTATTTTGGTGTGTCATTTCACATATGCCCATGGCATGTGTGAGCAATATATCATTTACTGACAACTTTGTGTAAAAAAAAAAATATATAGATATATTTCCCGGAACTTGTGGCAAAATATAAAATATTCCATGGACTCACCATGCCTCTCAGCAAATAGCATGGGGTGTCTACTTTCCAAAATGGGGTCATTTGGGGCGTTTTGTGCTATCTGTGAATTTTAGGGCCCCCGAAACTGTGACAGGTAGTGCAGAGGTGACATGCACAATTTACGCCATTAGAAAGCATGAGAGTGTTGATTGGTTTCGCAGTCCTGTACACAGCTAGGCTCCCAAAAAGTCTCACACATGGGGCATCCCCATACTCAGGAGAATCGGCAGAATGTATTTTGGGGTGTCATTCCACATATACTCATGTCATGTGTGAGAAATTTATCTTTTAGTGATAACATTGTGTAAAAAAAAAAAAAAAAATTTTAATTTTCCCAAAACTTGTGGCAAAATATGAAATATTCCATGGACTCACCATGCCTCTCAGCAAACAGCTTGGTGTGTCTACTTTCCAAAATGGGGTCATTTGGGGGGGTTTTGTGGTATCTTGACATTTCAGGGCCTCCTAAACCGTTATTGGTAGTGAGAAAATGCAATGAAAAATTTACGCCCTTTGAAATTCTGATGGTGGGGATTGGTTTTCAGGCTCCTATACACTGTTAGGCTCCCAAAAAGTCTCACATATGTGGTTTCCCTGTACTCAGGAGAAGCAGTAGAATATATTTTGGGGTGTAATTACACATATACCCATGGCATGTGTGAGCAATATATCATTTCAATGACAACTTTGTGTAAAAAAAAATAATTTTTTTTTTAGTCATTTTTCAAACACCTGTGACAAAAAAAATGAAATATTCAATGAGCTCAACATGCCTCTCAGAACATTCCTTAGGGTGTCTACTTTCCAAAAAGTGGTAGTTTGGGGGGGTTTTGTACTGCCCTGCCATTTTAGCACTTCATGAAATGAGATAGGCAGTCAGAAATTAAAGCTGAGTAAATTTCATTATTTACACCATAGTTTGTAGACGCTATAACTTTTGCGCAAACCAATAAAAATACGCTCATTTAATTTTTTTGTCAAAGACATGTAGCTAAATGTATTTTGGCCAATAAAATGACATAAATTGAGTATGATATCAAAATAGAAATAGCCTTAGTGGGTGTGATTACAGGAGGCCTCCAATCCTAATAGACAAATAAAAGAGCCAAGGAACCTGATCCCCAACCCCAGAGGGTAAAAGGATACTGGTAACTAGGAATAAAAATAGTGGATATGTTGAGGAGGACTCCTGATGGGTGAGCATGAGACAATTACTTCACATGTTGGAAAAACATCATTTATTAAATTTGCAAGTCATAGACATAAAATGAACAGACATATAAAAAGGAAACAACATTTCCATGGTACATTCAGTGCAACAGTCCAAAAAGGGCTCACATGTGCCCTGGGACAGGTCTGACGCATTTCGCCCTTGGATGGGCTTTCTCAAAGACCATAGCCAGTTCCGGGTGGACTAATACAAAAAGACAAAGATGTATCATTAAGTTTACAGATATAACAACATCATATTATTTCAGTACTCAAGTACCTACTAGACATCACTTTTACTACATCAAGAGTATAATGTATGCTCACCACATAAATAGAGAAATTGAGGATAGTTGCTGGTGACCAGGGGGTTCCACATACAACCCGATGCACGGCTCCACACCCGCGTTCAAAGAGGCAACAAACTGGGTATCTCCAGCCCCCAAAGGGGCAAGAAAAGTTGTCCCAAAAGATGGGGTGTCGAGCCCCGCCCCTTAATCTGGAGGAGATCAAAAACTACGACCTCGGGGGGGGGGGGGGAGGAGGCCAACCAACCAGAGGGTTACAATTATCCCCTATAAAACACAGGGTAGCTCAATGGGCTCTGAAAGACAAGAAATATAAATGCCATGATAGGTCTAATGTTGACCAAAAGCCACCCTCATCACCCTCATTACACCCTATCAGGCCATGCAGTAAAGGTGAAAAGATGGAAAGCAGTACCCCATATGCAATGAACAAGTGAGACATTAAGAAGGCAAACTATACACCTCAGAGCACGTCCAATCCATTGGATCCCAACTAGGGAGACAGGGTCTGTCTCTATCAGAGGTTTAAATAGTGTGCCAGTCCCACTCCCTCACTATAGAGCATACCGCAAGTTGCCAGAAAGGGAGAGAGGCCAGCCAGTGTAGATAGACCAGAAAAAAGGGGATGGAAATGCACCAGTATAAGTAGAGAAACCATCTCCATGAAGCACCAAAAAGGAAAGAAGGAAACAAGGCAGGCATATCCATCTATCCAACCACCAAAGGGGGGAGAGAGGGCGGAGGCAAGCATAGATAGAGTGGTATAGACCCAAAAGACAGACTGGAACTGAGCCACAGTCCGGTCCCCAAAGGGGGCCCTGAGTAGTGATGTCCCTAGTCCCCACATACCTGTTAGCACGCACGGCCAAACCAAGACGCCCCCACCGCCGCATACGAGCGGAGGCTGAAGCACCGTGGCCCGACCGTGTGTACCCTCCTCCTAAAGTAGGCCGGACTCCACCGGAAGTGATCAACGCCACTTCCGGTGCGGGCGCTGAATGATGGACAGGCGCGCCGCGCGTGACGTAATCATGCACCTCGCGCCGCCATCGTCACCGGCCGATGGCCGGCCCGGAAGTGGAGGGTCACGGGGACACCCACACTACCCGGGCTTTGCGCCCGAACATCCCACCGCTAGAGGGACCTCCCACTGTCGCCCCATAGAGAACGAGGTGATAATCCGTACCAGCAGCAACATAGAACCCCCAGGCACCTAACAATACCTTGCCTCAATTAAAGTAACCCAGGGGAGGTGTACGTCCCCAGGGTATTATCTAGACACAAAAATACTTGTTACAGGCAAATGAATAAAACCACATAGATGCGCCCTACACAATTGCAAGGGAAAAGAACCTCAATAATTATAATAATCAACAAGAAAAATGGATAAGATACCATAAGTATTAGCAAAACAATGTGTTCAGGAAGTTTAGAGTATGAGCACCACACATGCCCCTAGTGGTTAGAGTGACCCTGAGAGAGATTTAGGGAACGTCAAAAATGCTCAAAAGAAGGATATACGGGCACTTTTGGAGGGGATCCTGAGCATAGGGGTAAATTCCCAATCGCAGATCAAGTAAGGAAAGGTTGATTAGAGATGGAGGAGTTAAGTCCTGGGGGCTGGGTTGCTCGCAGGTCATAAATCCATCTCGCCTCACATTGGAGGACCTTCTGATCAATGTTTCCCCTCCGAGCATTTGGTTTAATAACCTCCAGTACAGAGAATTTAATTACCTCTGGATTGCAATTATGATATACCCCCACATGTTTGCATATGGGGGTATAAACCAATCCCACGTCAAGATAGTATAGGTGGTCTCCAATGCGGGAAGACAAAGGACGTTTCGTCTTCCCCACATAAAAGGAGCCACATATACAAAAAGCAATATAAACAACTGCTTCTGTCTCACAATTTGCTTCTGCTTCTGTCTCAAAACCCCCTCAGTCTATGCTCTGATCCATTGGGGAGCCTGCATGTAGGTCCCTCCAGGATCCATGGGCACACGTCACAATGCCCACAGGGATAGGTACCCCACCGACGGTGGTCCTCTATACCCCGCGTATCATCATAGTGACTGTGGACCATGGAATCTCTCAGTGACCTCGACCTTCTATAGACTATCTCAGGGTAATGCCGCACATATTTCGAGACAGTCCTGTCCTCCGTCAGGAAGTGCCAGTTCTGTGAAATAATAGATCTTATAGCCGTGTGATGACTGTGGTAATTAGTGACTAACTTGGTTGTTCCTTCCCTGGTAATCTTTTTCCCCCTGTTGAAGTTAAAGATCAGTTCGTCCCTAGATTTTAATTTAGCCTTGTTGTATGCCTTACGCAGGACATTTTTGCTGTAACCCCTTGCCTTTAACCTGACCCTCAATGCTTTGGCCTCCAATTCGAAGTCTGCCTCCCCAAAAATAATAAATTGAGTATATTGGATATTTTTTAAAAGACAAAGTTGAAAATGTCATTTTTTCGCAAAATTTTCGCTCTTTTTTTATTAATATCGCAAAAAATAAAAAGCGCAGAGGTGATCAAATACCACCAAAAGAAAGCTCTGTTTATGGGGAAAAAAGGACGTAAATTTCCTTTGTGTACAGTATTGCATGACCGCGCAATTGTCAGTTAAAGTCACGAAGTGCCAAGTTGAAAAAAGGGGTCTGGTCAGTAAGGGGGTAAAATCTTCCGGGGCTTAAGTGGTTAAGAAATGTGTGCGAGTTACTTACGATACACTTCTTTAGCAACTTCAGACCAGGAAGGACAATGTTTTAATACTTAACTTAAAAAAAAGTGCAAATTAGACATTTCACAGTCCAACAGGCAAGGCATTATTTATTCCTAGTTCTCTAGCTCTAACTACGGGCTGCCCCAGCATACCTACTAAGGTGTATTCCAAGCACAGATAAGTCCTTTATAGGCATCTCCATGTAGGTACAAGTCCTTCCAAGGAACAAACCAATTCTGGTATCTTCAGGGCAAACCCCACGTTCAGATGGCTTTACATATATGCAGGGATGAAAGACATCGCTCTGCTCCTCCAGATCTTGTCTTTCGTCTCAGTCCCTTATGGGTCTCAGACCTGGTGTGGGTTCTCCTGATCCTCTCAGTGCTCTCTTTCTGATTCCCGGCCTCCCCCCCTACTCCTGAGGGTTCTCCATGGGGGACTCTTTGTGTCGGACCACTGACTCAAGTTATAAGCCACAGAATAATTGGGTCGGACCCAGACAAGAACTCTCCAAAAAGACCAAAGAACTAAGAAAACATTAAATTCTACCCTCCCGGCCGGGACAGCACCGAACTAACTGTTTCAACCTGCCCACAAGCATATATCTAAATCCTACCCTGTACATCGTCTTCCATTTTGGTTACAGCGGATGTAGGTTCCCCGTATACCATAATTGGACATGAGGAAGCCCCGACAGCTGCTAAGTGGGCTTTTGAGTCCTCTAGCTTATCAAGGAAGCAGAGGAGCTTCCTGTTAAGTGGACTTTGTTTTTGTTTATCCAATAATTATTTTTGATATAATAGGGAATTCTACTTGCAGACCAGAGGAGTGGCGATGGGCTCTCGATTCGCTCCCAGTGTGGCTAATTAATTTATGGCCCACTGGGAGGAAGAAGTAGTGTTCAGAGATCGCCCTCTTGAACTGATCTGCCATAAATGCTATATTAATGACCTGATACTTATCTGGAATGGGGATAGAGAGGGTTTGGTGCCCTTAATGGATAAAATGAATAACAACAAGAAAAACATAGTGTTGACGCGGAATATTAGTTCAGAAGAGATAGTATTCTTGGATTTGGTTATTTCTAAGGATACAAATCACTTTAAACTTGTAACTATTTCAAACCTACAGATTGTAACGCGTACATTCCCCTTGATAGTTGTCATCACCGTTCCTGGTTGTGCAACATACCAAGAGGACAGTTTGTACGCTTGAGACGTAATTGTACATCCGAGGAGGACTATGTGGCACAATCAGGGACGTTGATGAATTGTTTTGTACAAAAAGGATACTGTAGAGATACTCTTGAGAAAGATATGTCTATAGTAAGGAAAACAAGCAGGCAATCCATATTATCTAATCCGGTAGGAGAGGATAGGTCGGATGATAATAAGTTCAGAATAATTCTTGATTATAATATTCAACACAAAAAAAATAGAGAGAATTGTTGACACTGGACTATACTCCAGCAAGACAAAGTCTTGGGACCTGTTCCACCAGCTAGACCGTCTTTTGTGTATTAAGAGATTGCTTAGCTCCAGGGGTGATAGATCCTCCTGTGCACGCAGAGAGTAGGTTATTCTCCTTTCTTTCTGACTTTTATGCTTGTGGACAGTGTGTGGCATGTAGGACCTCCAAAGTTAACATTAAAAAACGGGAGTTTGCATCTTTTGCCACTGGTAGAACCTACAAGATCTCTGACTTGATCACGTGCTCCACTACCGGGGTAGTGTACCTGTTGGAGTGCAGTTGTGGGCTGCAGTACATTGGCAGGACCTCTAGGTCCCTGCAGGTCCAAGTGGCTGAACACGTGAGCAACATCAAGAAAGGTCTCAAGTCCCATTTTGTCTCTCAGCACTTTACAATATGCCATAATAGGGACCCCGGAGGCCTGAAATTCTGGGGAAATGAAAGGGTTAAAAAACATTGGCGGGGTGGCAATTATATCAGGCAGCTCAGCAGACGTGAGTCATATTGGATATATGAAACGAATGTTGGGGTGCCGAGAAGGTTAAATGTGGGCATTGATTTGAACTGCTTTCTTTCTGATCGTTAATGTGTGTTGTGTTTTATATTTTTTTATTTTTTTATCATTGTGAACTGGTAGACAGCGGGTGTTTTATACTGACTCCTCCTGTTTTATTGAGTGGGTTAGTTTCCCCCTTATTTTTATATACGTAGTGGGTGTTTTCCCATTGTTAATATATCTCATTGTCAATTTTCTTAACATCATTTATTAAATGGTTATGTATTGACTCAGGGATTTTTATTTATTTAGGGCAAATGTTGCTGCCCACTTTTTTAGTGGATGTTATATTTTATAATGTGCTGGTTTTCCTATTTAGCAACGTTTTTTCTGTGATTCCGGCTCTGTTGGGGATGTTTTCATTCAGTTCAGGCTTCTTGTGAGGCTATTGTGTCTCCGTTGCTATGGATACCTGTTCTGGTATAGTTAACCAATCACTTTGCGCTTCTGCTCGTTTATCATGGGTGCCGTCTCCTCTTCCACATACCGCTGATGAAGTCCCTCCCTTTGGGACGTAACGCGTGCGGAGGGAAGGGAGGAGCCATGATGTGACCCGCTGTCTTCCGGAATCAGAACTGTGTTGAGAGCTGTTATTGTTTATACAAGTACGAGGCTTTACATTTTAATAAAAACTGTGTTTTATCTGGTAAACGCTATGGTCTGCTTTCTGCTTCTTTATATTTACCCGTGAGCTTACTGGCATTATGAGACACGATTGACTACTTGCCACTCTGTGATTGAGAAGCGGGATTCGTTTATGTCATTTTCATTAAAGCGCTGTTGGTTTATCCATGAGGAGAGAGGCTAACCTATGTGGTGGAGGATTTGCCCAGTGGATCACCCTTTATCTATTAGAAGTGTAGTGTCTGAGCACTCTTCAGCCACGAGCCTTTCTTGCATGGACTTCTATCCGGATTTCAGCTTCATAGTATTTCAGAGACTGTTGTGTTTATTGATCTAGCGCTGCACTTTTTAAAATATTTTACTGCCTGGTCTTTTGGTATTTTGACCCTCAGCTCAGTGTTCAGCTGCTTTAATATCATTTTTATGCGTTTTGCGCTAATACACTCTTTTTACATATATACTGTATCTAAATCCTGCCGTGGTTTACATTATCAACTGGCTGCACTCAAATACATCTGAAAACCAGCTGACAGATGACAACCAATATAACAAATTTCACATGAATATCTTCATATGCCATTGTGTTAAGACCCACTTGTTAAGATTTGTGTGCCAGTTACTTACAATACACCTCTTTATCAACTTCACACCAAGAAGGACGTTTCAATACTTACTTTAGAAAAAGTGCAAATTAGACATTTCACAGTTCAACAGGCAAGGCATTATTCATTACTAGTTCTCTAGCTCTAACTACAGGCTGCCCTGGCATACCTGCTAAGGTGTATTCCAAGCACAAATAGGTCTTTTATAGTCATCTGCATGTAGATACAAGCCCTTCTGAGGCACAGACCAGTGCTAGTATCTTTAGGGAAAACCCCAAGTTCAGATGGCTTTACATACAAGTGGCAATGAGTGACATCGATCTGCTCCTCTGGGTCTTGTCTTCCGTCTCAATCCCTTAAGGGCCTCGGACCTGGTGCGGATCCTAATCCTCTCAGTTCTCGCTTTGTGATCTCTTCTCTCCTATAATATTTTATTATATCTTTTCTTGTAACAACACTGAAGAAATGCCACTTTGCTATAATGTAAAGTAGTGAGTGTACAGCTTGTATAACAGTGTCAATTTTCTGTCCCCTCAAAATAACCCAACACACAGCCATTATTGTCTAAACCATTGACAACAAAAGTGAGTACACCCCTAATTGAAAATGTCAAAATTGGGCCCAAATTGTCAATGTTTTGTGTGGTCACCATTATTTTCCAGCACTGCCTTAGCCCTCTTAGTCATGGAGTTCACCAGGGCTTCACAGGCAGCTACTGGAGTCCTCTTCCACTCCTCCATGATGACATAACGGAGCTAGTGGATGTTAGAGACCTCCTCCACCTTTAATTTGAGGAAGTCCCACAGATGCTCAATCGGGTTTCGGTCTGGAGACATGCTTAGCCAGTCAATCACCTTTACCCTCAGCTTCTTTAGCAAGGCAGTGGTCATCTTGAAGATGTGTTTGAGGTCATTATCATGTTGGAATACTGCCCTGCGGCCCAGTCTCGGAAGGCAGGGGATCATGCTCTGTTCAGTATGTCATAGTACATGTTGGCATTCATGGTTCCCTCAATAAACTGTAGCTCCCCAGTGCCGGCAGTACTCATGCAGCCCCAGACCATGACACTCCCACCAGTATGCTTGACTGTAGGCAAGACACACTTGTCTTTGTACTCCTCACCTGGTTCCCTCCACACACGTTTGACACCATCTGAACCAAATAAGCTTATCTTGGTCTCATCAGACCACAGGACACGTTTCCATTAATCCATGTCCTTAGATTGTCTTCAGCAAGCTTTTTGCGGGCTTTCTTGCGCATCATCTTTAGAAGAGGCTTCCTTTAGGGACGACAGCCTTGCAGACCAATTTGATGCAGTGTGCGGCATATGGTCTGAGCACTGACAGGCTGACCTTCCACCCCTTCAACCTCTGCAGCAATGCTGGCAGCACTCATACATCTATTTCCCAAAGACAACCTCTGGATATGACGCTGAGCGTGTGCACTCAACTTCTTTGGTTGACCATTGCGAGCCCTGATCTGAGTGGAACCTGTCCTGTTAAACCACTATATGGTCTTGGCCACCGTGCTGAAGCTCAGTTTCAGGATCTTGGCAATCTATCTATAGCCTAGGCCATCTTTATGTAGAGGAACAATTCTTTTTTTCAGATACTCAGAGAGTCCTACCCTCCCGGCAGGGACAGCCCCTAACTAACTGTTTCAATGTGCCCACAAGCATGTATCTAAATCCTGCTGTGGTCTACATTAGCAACTAGGGATGGGCTGAAAGATCCCCTGTTCGGATGGCGGTGGAACTTTCAAACATCGCAAAAGTTTGGAACCGAAAAACAAACCCCATTAAAGTCTATGGAACACGAACTGGAAAAATCTAAAGTGTCCATTTTGAAGAATGCAAGTAATTGGGCATACAATGGATATGGGCGTCTGGGTGGGACATGTATAAATCAAAAAAAAGTTTGTAAAAAACATCATTTTTAAATGAGCAGTGATTTACTGATGCTTAACCACTTAAGCCCCGGAGGATTTTCCTGCTCAGAGCCCTTTTTTCAACTTGGCATTGCATAACTTTAACTGACAATTGCGCGGTCATGCAGTGCTGTACCCAAACGAATATTACGCCCTTTTTTTCCCACTAACAGAGCTTTCTTTTGGTGGTATTTGATCACCTCTGCGCTTTTTATTTTTTGCGATATTAATAAAAAAAGAGAGAAAATTTTGAGAAAAAATTACATTTTCAACTTTGTCTTTTAAAAAATATCCAATATACTTAATTTATGTCATATTTTTTGGCCAAAATGTATTTAGCTACATGTTTTTGACAAAAAAAAATCTCAATGAGCATATTTGTATTGGTTTGCGCAAAAGTTATAGCGTCTACAAACTATGGTGTAAATACTGGAATTTACGCAGCTTTAATTTCTGACTGCCTACCTCATTTCATGAAGTGCTAAAATGGCAGGGCAGTACATCCCCCCCCCCCCCCAATTACCACTTTTTGGAAAGTAGACATCCTAAGGAATGTCCTTAGAGGAATGTTGAGCTCATTGAATATTTCATTTTTTTGTCACAGGTGTTTGAAAAATGACTAAAAAATAATTCTTTTTTTTTACACAAAGTTAACATTGAAATGATATATTGCTCACACATGCCATGGGTATATGTGTAATTACACCCGAAAATATATATTCCGCTGCTTCTCCTGAGTACAGGGATACCACATATGTGAGACTTTTTGGGAGCCTAGCTGTGTATGGGACCCCGAAAACCAATCCCCACCATTAGAATTTCAAAGGGCGTACATTTTTCATTGCATTTTCTCACTACCTATAACGGTTTAGGAGGCCCTGAAATGTAAAGATACCACAAAACCCCCCCAAATGACCCCATTTTAGAAAGTAGACACCCCAAGCTATTTGCTGAGAGGCATAGTGAGTCCATGGAATATTTCATATTTTGCCACAAGTTTTTTGAAAGGCAAGATTTGAAAAAGGCACCTTTGCCGAAACATGTAAAGAGGACTAAGTCAGCCCAGCTGTTTTTTATATACATGCCTTTCCTTCACGGATGTTTGTAAGTTTATCAGCTTTTTAAAATAAACCTGTTTTTAGCAATATTACGCTATGTCCCCCTTGTTTTATCTCATTCACCATCTACCACGTGGGAGTGGACCCTCTGACTGACAAGCTTTGGAGTTCGATACGCTTCCTATCCTGGTCGGTGAGATCGAATTGGACAATCCATCTATTCACAAGCCTGTTTGACCCTTTTTGCTATATGGTAATTGGGTCCCATCCATCTGGTGAGCGCAATCTTAGTTTCCTTCACTGGTGTTGGGATTTGCTGCACTACAATTTTTTCACCATTGTGTTATATTGGATCCACTTCGTCAATATTAATTTTTTGATTTATTGGACTCTTATGTTGTCGGACATTATTTTACTTTTAGCGCTACACATATTTTGTTTTTATATTTTGTCATTTCACTTTGTGGTTCAGTGATTTTGTGTTAGCTGCTTCACGTGTATTTTTTAGTTAGCGCAGTAATTTCTCCCTATTTTTGTACATTTTTAAAAGCATTTAAAAGTCTTTACAGGTTACCACTTTAGACTTACAGAGGAGGTCTACTGCAAGAATTACTGCCCTCGACCTGGCGTTCGCGGCGATACAGCACATGCATGCTGCAATTACGGTTTACATAGGACACTAGACCAACGCTTGCGTGGACCTTTGTGCGCAAGCACGGGGGGACAGGAGGGGCTTGATTTTTTTTTTTTTTTTGCTTTTTTATATTATTTTGACACCTTTCCTTTCATTTTTTTTTTTCTAATCATTTTTAATGTTATCACAGTGAATTTAAATATCCCCTATGATAGCAATCTGTAGTGACAGGTACTCTTTTTAAATTGGGGTCTTTTAGACTCTAGATCTCTCCTCTGACCTTAATGCATCTGACCACACCAAAATTGGTGTGATAAAATACTTTCCTAATTTCCCAATGGGGCTGTTTATTTCTGGCAAAACAGAAGTCATAAAATGCTCGTAGCTTCCCGTATCTTAGGCCATAGAGATGATTGGAGCCATTCTCATCTCCAATCAGCTCTATGGTTAGATAATTGAACCACCGGCTGCACTCTCGGGTTAACCGGTGGGACAGAAGAGCCCGAGAAAAACCACGGAAGGCGGCATGTAAAAGCAGTCTAGCGGCCAATTGTCCGCTGGGATTGCTTTTACATGTAAGCCAACCGCTGGCTTTAAAAAACGATACCAAGTTGATGCCTAAATCTGCAGGCATCATCCTGGTATAACCACTCAAAGTCTAGCAACGTACCAGTACATTGCTGGTCCTTGTTTGGCATATAGTGTAGGTTTTTTATTTTTCATGCAGCCTGTGGGCTGAACGAAAAAAAAGAGAACCTAACAGAAATCACCACAGGAATATTGTGTAGTATTACACACCATTCACCGCCCAACAGCCAAACCCACTGATTTAATGGTGGGTATACATGACAATATTCCACGTATACCTAAAGGTATTTTAACTGCAGTGGTGAAATCAGCCTACCACAGCTGCTGCCATCAGAGGTATCCATATATGCTGAGCGCAAACACAGTTTGTGTCAGAATATATAAAATCAATGTGGCAGCCGACGGGTACCTGCAAGAGAAACAAGTTAACAAAAGAATGAAAAACAAACAAAGTACAGTAGGAAGAGTAGAAGAACATAAAAATAACTGACACCACAACTGTTTTTGTTTTTTTATTTAATTTTTTTTTGTTTGTGGGCTGCAATTTTCCAGTTTGGGTCTCTCAAAATGTCTCAAAATGTCGATAGCCATCGAACATCTTTCGAGACCCTGTGTTTGTGTGCCCTACACTAAAACTCCACTAGTGTATGGTAGCGACGGAAACAGTCCCCGATGCAGAGACCAGGTTGGTCAGGACAGGTGGGGCAATAATAACGGGGGTCACGCCTAAATCCGCGCCTGCTACAGACACGACATCTTCTTTGGGGGTGTGTTTGGGTAGGGGTACGCGGGAGGACATTTAGAAAATGCCTCTCATGCAGTCGGCTCACTGCATCTGGAAGGGGAAGTTGGGCAGGCATACCTCCTGGGTACAGGTAGGCTTTGATGATTGCTTCCTGGAATTCTCGGAAGGATCCAGTTCGTCCTGACTCCCTGTATAGGACAAAGGCGTTCAGCATAGCCAATTGGTAAAGGTAAACAGACACTTTTTTGTACCAGCGTCTGGCTTTACGGGCAACTAAATACGGCGCCAAAAGCTGGTCGTTAAGGTCCACCCCTCCCATATTAGGGTGTAGTCATGGACACAGAGGGGTTTCTCCATAACGCCAGTTGCCGTAGAAATTTGGACTGTCGTGTCTGGGTGAATGGAGGACAGAACAAAAACATCCCATGTATCCCTCCACTTCACTGCAAGCAATTTGTCCGTTTTCAAGCAGGCTCTCGCCCCCCGACTAAGACGGTAATTTACAAGCCGTTCGGGGAAGCCCCGGCGATTAGGTCGCACGTTGCCACATGGGCCAATTTGTAAATCGAGAAGGTGACTAAATAGTGGCACGCTTGTGTAAAAGTTGGTACCCCTTTCGGGATAAGGGTGACACCAAGTCCCAAACTATCTTGCCGCTGCTCCCTATGTAGTCTGGGCAGTTTGAGGGCTCCACAGTGCTATCTTTTCCCTCATAGACCCGGAAACTAACTGTATAGTCTGTGGCCCTGTCACAGAGCTTGTACATCTTGACCCCGTACTTGGCACGCTTGCTGGGGAGGTACTGTTTCATAGCAAGGCGACCAGTAAATTTAATCAGGGACTCGTCAACGCAGACAACTTGTTTGGGCGTAAACAAGGCTGCAAACCACTGATTGAAGTAGTCTATGAGGGGCCGAATTTTGTGGAGCCGATCATATTCAGGGTCTCCCCGAGGACGACAGATTTCATTGTCGCTGAAATGCATAAATCGCAGAATTTGCTCGTATCTTGTCCTGGACATGGAGGCAGAGTACACGCGCATATGGTGAAGTGGGCTAGTGGACCAATATAGCCGCAATTCACTCTTTTTAGTTATGCCCATGTTGAGGAAAAGGCCCAGAAATTTTTTTAAATCGGAACCGTTATAGGTTTCCAGGCGAATTGTCTGGCAAGGGGCGAATTTGGGTTGGCGGCGATTAATTGTTGTGCATATAAATTTGATTGATCCACAATAGATCCAAAAAGATCTTCCGTGAAGAACAGCTCAAAAAAGTTCAGGGGTGTAAAACCAGCTGTCTCCACGTGGATTCCAGGTTGGGCAGTGAATGGGGGAAGTACTGGCACTGTAGAATCAGTGGGTTGCCAATTGGGATATGCCAGCGCATCAGGGAGGGCACTATGGGCTCTATGGGCCTGTCTTCGAATACGCGGTGGCTGCGGGCCACTACTCGTGCTAACCACCGCACCAGCTTCAACTGCACTTATGGGACTCGCCATGTCACCAAGTGTTACTGCAGTTCTGGTTGTACTAGGTCCAGGGTGTACTAGGCTGCTGGCGCTTGCCAGGCCACCAGAAGGATGAGCGGCACTAGTACCGACACTCTGCTCCATACGAGCACCCTGCGATTCCTGCATCCCAACAACTCCAGAATGGGGTCGGGTACACCTGGGTCTAACAGGGCCCATCTGTCGTCGGAGCTATCTGTCAGGGAGCCGCTGCTGTCATCAGGTTCGTATACTGACCCTGATTCTGCCAGTAAGGCTTCCCCATCGCTCTCATCTGACATGGTCAGTATACCGTAAGCCTCTGCATTACTGTACCAACGTTTGGACATTTTGGTAACTAAATTTACCGGTACAGTAGTGTGACTCACTGGTAATAAAAGGACCTGGTTGTCAAGGACTATTTAAAAAAAAACTGCTAATGCTAGCAGGGATCAGGCCGGACTCTGCTAACACAGTGGTTTTGTGTGTTGTGTTTTTTTTAAGTGACAGTAATCTATTGATTACTACACTTGCCTGGGTGGGGTGGGCTGGGCGGAGGGGTTAAACGCAGGTGCTGGCAGGAATCAGTGCATTTTGGGAACCCTAAACTATGGGGACGCTAGTATTGTTCTGATCAGATCACATATTGATCTGTTCAAACACTATACTAGTAATGAAAGTGTGTGTGTGTGTGTGTGGTAATCAAGGGGTTATTTCTAACTATGCGCCGGGGATCTGCGCTATTTTCGACTGATGCTAACACCAGCTAATGTCACCTGTGTCACTAATAATAGTGATCAGAAAAAAAACTGTACACATCTAAAAGTGACACTGTGACAGGGCAATGAAGGGGTTAACTGGGGGTGATCAGGGGGGGATCAGAGGGTTCAATTTTTATTGGGGGGGCGGCGGGGACCGTAAACCTCCTTGGGACAGAAACTAACTTGCTAGCGCTAATGCAAGTCACAATCACACTAATAGAAAATACAGTAAAACACTATATTACTTGTTTATTAGTGTGCAATGTGACAGGGGGAAGGGGTTAAGTGGGGGTGATCAGAGGGGGATCAGGAGGGATCAGGGGGTTAAACCTTTATTGGGGGGGCAGGTATCCTAAGGATAAAAGGAATGACCGCAAGTGCTAAACCTGGTCACAAGTCACACTTATACGGGTATATAGGAAAATGCTATATACTGTATACAGTGTGTGTTGTGACAGGGGGTGTAGGGGTGATCAGGGGGGATCAGGGGGCTAAATCTTTATTGGGGGTGGGTGGCGGGGACCCTAAACCTCCTTGGGACAGAAACTAACTCGCTAGCGCTAACTCAAGTCACAATCACACTAATAGAAAATACAGTAAAACACTATATTACTTGTTTATTAGTGTGCAATGTGACAGGGGGAAGGGGTTAACTGGGGGTTATCAGGGGGGGTCAGGGGGGATCAGGGGGTTACATCTTTATTGTGGGGGGTGGCGGGTATTTTAAGTGTAAAAGGAACGGCGGCAAGCGCTACACCTGGTCACAAATCACACTTATACAGGTATATAGGAAAATGCTATATACAGTATACAGTGTGTGTTGTGACAGGGGGTGTAGGGTTAACTGGGGGGGGGGCGATCGGGGGTGAAATGTGCCTATCTAAGTGTGTGTATGTGTGCTTGGTGCAGCACTCAGTTAGATGTGCTCTCTCCTCTTGATGAATCCAAAAAGGATCATGGGAGGGGAGAGCAGGTCTTTTCTGAGCCTGTGTTTACATTACACAGGCTCAGCATAGAATCTGATTGGGCAGAACCAATCAACAGGTCCAGACCAAAAATCATTGGTTTGGACCTGATGACTGATCGGTTCTGAACCCAATCAAGCCATCAGCGGCGGTGGGGGCGTGGGAGCGCACCCCAGAGCGGCGGGAATGAGCGACGTAGCCCTACGTCGGTTTGCCTGTAGGGGGCTGACTGCCACAATAAATAGTCGTGCGGCAGTCGGCAAGTGGTTAAAGTAAAAGCAAAAAAATTAGAAATAACAATAAAAATGAAAAATTCCTTTAAATATAGTGCCTGGGGGGTAACCTTAGTCTGCCTGTAAAGTGGGGTACACACTATAGGAAAATCAGGGAATGATCGTCCGATTTTCCCCATTGTTTCACAGCAAATCAGCACCGATGAAAGAAAATTCGTCCGAAGATTCTCGCACGACAAAGGCTTTGTTTTTGTTTATTGTTTCTGATCATGCACAGTCTTATGTTTCGAAGATCGTACAAAAACGGTACACATTAAGCAAAATAGTTTGTTGTGTTCCTGTATGAGAATAATTTTTGAGCTCGTTCCTTTAGAAATTTCTATTCAGAAGGTCGAAATCGGCTGTAGAAAGTTGTGTACACACTATACGAAAATCATACGAGAGTTCTTTGGACAAAAATTCTTGCCGATTTTCTTATAGTGTGTACAAGCCCTAAAGTGGCACATCTGTACCGTGTATAGAAACTGCTGCAGCAATATTGACATTTTATAAAGCCAAAAAAAAAAAAAATTTCCCTGCAAGCTTTCTTTATTTGGCAAACAACAGTTTGGGAAACCAGTCAGTATGATGAGGCCACAATTTAGTGCACTCGGAACAAGATTAGAGATTTTTTGGATAAATTCTGATTTCTCTTTCGCAGACTTTGGATAGAAGTAACAGGTGCGGAAAAAAAATGGGCTTTGGGTGTCGGCGGTGCCTTCACACTACAGTAACCCTATAGTAATCCAAGTAATTTGTGATCCAAGTAATGGCTGTGTCAAGGAGCAAGTGGCTGACGTTGTGTTAAAAAAAACTCAGCTGACTCCTTCATGCCTGATGCTGCGCAATAGCCTCTGCTTAGGTGATGGAGAATGAGGAGGGTTTAGTAAGCCAGTCCACCACCTCCTCTGCATGCTGTGGCTGGATAGCACAAGCAACATCACAGAGAAAATGATGCCCTGCCTGAGGACTGACCAAGTTCACCTTTGCCTGTGGATCCATATGCTGCTGGCCCCCTCACAGGGCCATGGGAACGTCTGTCTCTCCTTGTTGGGCTCCCAGACATAATGGTGGGGGGACGCGTTTATTAACAAAATGTAATAAAGATGTGAAAATGTGTATGTAGATTCACTTTAATCTATGGAAAGTGGCGTTTGGTGCATTTTAACCTAATTTTAACATTACTTTAGTACTCACTACACAGACACACTACAATATGCTGCAGTTAAACTGCACTGACACACTGCAATATACTGCTTTAAACATGCACTAACATACTAAAATATATTGTGTTAAATGTGTAGTAACGCACTGATTTAGACTGCGGTAAACATGCAATAACGCACTGAAATATACTATGTTAAACGTGCACTGTTGCACTGTAATATACTGCGTTAAACATGCAGTAGCAGACTGAAATATACTGCATTAAACATGCATTAACACACTAAAATATACTGCATTAAACATGCAGTAACGCATTGAAATATACTGCGTTCAACACGCACTAACGCGCTAAAATATACTGCAAACAAGGCAGATTGCCATTTTGGCAATACAGAAGACATGGATCCTGTGTTTCTGTAAAGCAGTAACACCGATCCATGCCTTTCACTGGCAAAAGCACCTCTCACTCTACACTGAAACATTAGCTAGGCACACATTTAACCCTTTGATCGCCAATGATGTTAACCTCTTCCCAGCCAGTATCATTTCTGCAGTGACGGTGCATATTTTTAGCACTGATCACTATATTAGTGTCACTGGTTCCCAAAAAAGTGTCAGAAGTATCAGTTATTATCCGATTTGTCCGTCGCAATATCGCAGTAAGTTGCTGATCACTGCCATTACTAGTAAAAATTATTTTAAATATCCTATAGTTTGTAGAAGCTATAACTTTTGCGCAAACCAATTAATATACACTTAGTGTGATTTTTTTTACCGAAAATATGTAGCAGAATACATATTGGCCTAAATTTATGAAGAAACCTGATTTTTTTAACATTTTTTTGTTGGATATGTTTTAGAACAGAACGTAAAAAATATATATTTTTTTTTTTCAAAGTTGTCGGTCGCTCTTTGTTTTAAGCGCAAAAAATAAAAAACGCAGTGATGATCAAATACCACCAAAAGAAAGCGCTATTTGTGGGAAAAAAATGTTTTATTTGGGTGCAATTGTCAGTTAAACTAACGCAGTGCCGTATCGCAAACAAATGACCTGGTCATGAAGGTGGGTAAATCTTCCGGCGGGCAAGCGATTAATAGATTTCCCCATCTATGCTAAGCAGCACGGATGTAAGATTCTCCCCTGTTGGCTACTGTATTCTTACAGCTGTTGTTCCCATGGCTTTTTGGATATCTGGACAGTAAATGCCTTTAGTTGCAGAGCATTTTCAGCCTGTCTCCTTCAGATCAACGTTTGTTGAGCTGGATGGTGCAAAGTTGACCACAGCTCAAGTTTCAGCCGATTCAGCGGGAAACAGCCTTAAAACAAGGCGTAATTTCCCAGTATATGACTATATGACTTCTTTGTCAACTTCCTTTTTATATAGCTAACATTTTTGCTTTGTTTGACTGCATTTATCATGATTGTTATGTTGTCATTGAACTGTCTTTGTCACTATTTCACATTTACTGTGTCCAGGTTCACATTGCCAAATTTCTTGTTAATGATGTTAACCAATTTATTACAATTCAGTTTATTTGGCGTAACAATGTTTTTATTCTTTTATTTACTTACAGTAAATTGTGGTACTTCTGTGAAGCGCTGCCATAGGTCAATGCAGATGCATGCACAGAACAGTTGGCTATCCACATTGCTGCTTAGATTCCTATATCTCTATGTTAATAAATAAGTGAAAATGTTTTGACATGAAAAAGTGTCAATATTATGTGTGGCCACCACGATTTCCCCGCACTGCCTTTAACCCTCTTTGGCATGGAGTTCACCAGAGCTTCACAGGTTGCCACTGGAGCCCTCTTCCACTCCTCCATGACGACATCATGGAACTGGTGGATGTTAAAGACCTTGCGCTCCTTCACCCTCCATTTGAGGATGCCCCAAAGATGCTCAATAGGGTTTAGGTCTGGAGACATGCTTAGCCAGTCCATCACCTTTACCCTCAGCTTCTTTAGCAAGGCAGTGGTCATCTTGGAGGTGTTTTTGGAATCGTTATCATGTTGGCATACTGCCCTGTGGCCCAGTCTCTGAAGGGAGGGGATCATGCTCTGCTTCAAAATGTCACAGTACATTTTGGCATTCATGGTTCCATCAATGAACTGTAGCTCCCCAGTGCCGGCAGCACTCATGCAGCCCCAGACCATGACACTCCCACCACCATGCTTGACTGTAGGCAAGACACGCATGTCTTTGTACTCCTCACCTGGTTGCCGACACACACGCTTGTCGCTTGACACCATCTGAACCAAATACGTTTTTATCTTGGTCTCATCAGACCACAGGACGCGTTTCCAGTAATCCATGTCCTTAGTCTGCTTGTCTTTAGTAAACTGTTTGCAGGCTTTCTTGTGCATCATCTTTAGAAGAGGCTTCCTTCTGGGACGACAGCCATGCAGACCAATTTGATGCAGTGTGCGGGTATGGTCTGAGCACTGACAGGCTGACCCCCCCACCCCTTCGACCTCTGCAGCAATACTGGCAGCACTCATACGTCTATTTCCCAAAGACAACCTCTGAATATGACGCTGAGCACATACACTCAACTTCTTTGGTTGACCATGACGAGGCCAGTTCTGAGTGGAACCTATCCTGGTAAACCGTTGTGTGGGCTTGGCAACCATACTGCAGGGTCTTGGCAATCTTCTTATAGCCTAAGCCATCTTTATATGGAGCAGCATTTCTTTTTTTCAGATCCTCAGAGAGTTCTTTGCCATGAGGTGCCATGTTGAACTTCCAGTGACCAGTATGAGAGAGTGAGAGTGAGAACACCAAATTTAAATCACCTGCTCCCAATTCATACCTGAGGCCTTGTAACACTAACAAGTCACATGACACCAGGGAGGGAAAATGGCTAATTGGGCCCAATTTGGACATTTTCACTTAGGGGTGTACTTGCTTTTGTTGCCAGCGATTTAGACATTAATGGCTGTGTGTTGAGTTATTTTGAGGGGACAGCAAATTTACACTGCTTTACAAGCTGTACACTCACTACTTTACATTGTAGCAAAGTGTAATTTCTTCAGTGTTGTCAAGTGAAAAGGTATAATAACATATTTACAAAAATGTGAGGGGTGTACTTACTTTCACGAGATACTGTATGTTAGCTGTAATCTGCAGTATACTTTTTCTTTTTTAATCAGCTATGTACCGATTTGTGTCCCTACAGAAGGCCTTCCAAAACTTTGTCTCACGCCCTCATCGCTGGAAAAAAAATGATTCTTATAATATAAGGCTGCAAACCAGCAGTTTTGTGTTCATTCACTAGGCAGTGCACAAAGGATAGAGTACTGTTTGCAGAATAAACCCTTATGGTCTATTGTGCAAACTGATCCCCTTGTTTTTACAAATGAACTAGTGTCGTATGTTTCAGGTTAATGGGAAAGCATTCTGGATGAAAGCAGAGTGCATAACAGAGACACAAGGGCACCTTTTTAGTAGCTATGGCAACCTGGCAAACAGGATTTGTCTGTCCGTAGGTGACAAACTACAGCTATAACCTAAAAGAGAACCTGTCTTTTTTGTGACTTGTTTAAAAGCAGATAATCTATTCATGCTTTCTGTGTACACAGAAATCAATAAATATGTCCTTGTGCTATATGCAAATGACATCTTCCCAAGCTTCTATCTCACCAGTGTTACCATTTTTGTGCAGGGAAGGGGAGCTGAAGCAAAAAGTTGCAAGACCGAAAAAGGGCCCTACCGCACAACTCAAAATCAGATCTAAAGGCAATTTCATACCTCTGCACGGACACTGATGCTGCTGGCAGTCATGATCATGTGACCACGCTGCAGCCATGGGCATGTGGTCACTACCATCAGATACAGTGCCCTAATGTCTGGTTAGATCTTGCTTAGAAATACTGAAGGATCCAAATTTCATAATCCTTAAAAACTTTGAATAGTCAAAAGACAGATCTTTAATTGCTTTCAATCAACTCACCCACTCATAAAAAAGATTTTTTTGTCTAGGGATCTGCTACCCTCCACTATCTGACTTTGTAAATGCATGTAGATATATACTTTCCTACCCCTGTGTTGTTGGCTTTGAAACCCCTGGGGGGTGGAAGTGGAGAGAGAGAGAGAAAGAGAAAGTCTAAGGCCCCTTTCACACTATCCGTCCGTCGGACGGAGTCCGTTTTTCTCAGCGGGGGATTGAGCCGCCGATCCCCTGCTGAGCAGCAGGAGGACAGCTGTGTCTCCGCACTGTGTGCGGAGACACAGCTGTCAGTTCCCCATGCATCTCTATGGGGGATATCGGATGGGAACGGACAGTCTGTCCGTTCTCATCTGATCCCATCCGATCCGCTGGACGGATGGAAAATAGGGTTTCCATCCGTTCAGATTTGACGGATCGGATCGGGTCGGATGTCAGCGGACATGTCTCCGCTGCCATCCGATGCCCCATAGGAATGCATGGGGGGACCGTTCAGATCCGCCAAAAAAAACGAACAGGCGGATCTGAACGGTCCGCCTGTGTGAAAGGGGCCTTAGCCACAAGTCCTGTCCATATTAAACTCTAAGCCAGAAGAGACTATTATGCAAGCATTCAAATTATAGTTTTTTTTTTTTCAAATTCTCTATTTATAAATGCAGTATACAAAGATACAACATTCAAATTGATTCGTATAGAGAATTGTAAACCCAAGTCAATATTGTAGTATTCAGTAACAAAATAGTATTTATTGGACATGTGTCCTAGCCAGAAGGTAGAGTTCCATCTATCATAAGTGGTTAGTAGGGTGTGGACTGAGGGGGAGGTATAGATACCCTCCCCAGCAGGAGTCACTCAGCCAGGAGGGCCTTCCCTTCATCAGAAAGTATGAAAAGATTCCAGAGTGACCAAGTCTTGCTATATCGTTCCCTCCTGCCCTGAGGTTTAGTGCTCTTCTAGCATAGACTAATACAGACCTTGGCAGCATTAAGGAGCTGGCGCAAAATAGTTATTTTTGTATTTTGTGACAGACATTTGTGGCAGCAAAAAGAAAACAGGGTCATCCGGGAGTGGAAAGTCTGTAAACTTTTGTGTAATTTGTCTCACTATCATCTAAAATTGTTTGGGCCTTGGGCAGCTCCAAAAAATATGGAGCATAGTTCCCGGCTCCTCTCGGCATCTCCAGCAGCGATCTGAAGCATCTGGGAAAAATCTACGGGGGTGTAGTACCAGTGTGTCAGTAGCTTGTAATTCATCTCCTGGGTGTGGGTACAGATGGATGACTTAAGAGCAAAGGATATTATATTTTGATGCTGTGCTGGCATAAAGTTCGTATTCAGAAGCTTTTCCCAATTAGTCAGGCTCGGTAGCGAGAAGTCTTTGGGAGGTGAGATCAGTAACACATACATTTTGGAGAGGGTGCATGGGAGGGGGTCTCCGACTGAACAGTAGTCCTCAAATATCATCTGTCGGCGGCAAAAGGCAGAAGGGTTGCCCAGAGAGTGGAGAATGTGTTTCAGCTGAATGGCCTGCAAGTAGTTTAGACTGTACTTCCCATGTAGATTTGTCAGTGTAGGGAGAGAGGGCCATAAGTTTGTGTCTAAGAATGTGAGGCCTGGAAGATCCCCACGCTTGAGGAGAGCGCAAAGTGCTCCCTCTTCCGCATTCGGCGGAAAGTTTGGGTTTCCTATAATGGGGAAGAGTGGCGAATAGGAGGAGGAGAAGTTAGGGTTGTGGCAGATGGTGGAGCAGATTCGAAGAGTGGGTCCTATGGTGAGGTGAGATCTAAGTGTAGGCTGAAGGGACTTGAAACACCATAGTGCCCTACATAGTGGTACAGTACTATAGCTCTGTTCAATGGACGTCCATAGTTTAAGACTGCTGTGTCTGCCCCAATCAGCCAGTCTCCCCATATGTGTCGCTTGGTAATATTTGTGGGCATCCGGTATGGCTATTCCACCATGGTCTTTTGAGAGGGTCTAGAGGCCTTGGGCGTTTACCGGTGCAGATGTACTTAGTGAAGAGAGCATTGATTTACCTAAAAAAATTAAGGGGATTAACACCGGTAAAGCCTTGGACAGGTAGCGGAATTTTGGCAGGACACTCATCTTAAGAATATTGCATCTACCAAACCATGAATGCAAATGTGATTGCCAACGGGTTAGAAGGATGCGGACGTTGCTAAGGAGAGGGGGGAAGCTCAGTTTGAAGACGTCTGCTAGGTTTGGAGGGATAAGCGTTCCCAGATATTTCAACGCCATTGACGTCCATTTGATATTGAAGTTATGTTGGAGGGATGAGCATGTGGTGGGTGATAGGGCCATTCCCATGGCCTCAGATTTTGAAAAGTTAATTTTAAATTTGGAGACTGCACCGTACCAGTCGAATTCTGCTAAGAGGTTTGGGAGGGAAATATGAGGAGATGTTAGGGAGAAAAGGAGGTTATCTGCATAGGCTAAGATTTTACGAGTGGTGTCCCCCACTCGTATACCCGAAATATCGGAGTTGGATCGTACAGAGTTTAGAAAGGGTTCCAGGGACAACGCAAAAACTAGGGGTGAGAGTGGACAGCCATGGCGTGTCCCGTTAGAGATATCAAATGAATCCTAGAAAACTCCATTGGCATTCACAGAGGCACTTGGGGAGGAATAGACACTCAGTACCCAATGGAGCATTTGTTTCCTGAAGCCCATGCCGCGCAAGACCGCAAACATAAAGTCCCAGCTGACCGTATCGAAAGCCTTCTCCGCGTCCGTACTGAGGAATATGCAAGGAGTCTGTGTATGATTCACTGTATGGATCAAGGTAATGGCTTAAGTCATATTGTCCCTCGCTTCTCTGGAGGTGATAAAGCCCACTTGATCTAAATTGACTAATTGGGGCTGTAATCTGGAAGCTAGCAATTTAGTAAAAAGTTTCAGGTCGACATTAAGCAAAGAGATCTGCCTGTAACTACCAAAAACAGTGGGATCCTTGCCCACCTTTGGGAAAACCGAGATATGAGGCGAGCCTAAAGGGTATCATGAGCGAAAGAGGCTGTGGTTCCCAGATTATTAAAAAGCTTAAGCATGTGAGGGGTCAGTAAGGGGGAGAGGAGTTTGTAGTATTGGATAGTAAAGCCATCTGGTCCCGGGCTTTCCCTGCTTTAGTGGAAGCATTTGCCTTTTTCAGTTCTTCAGTGGTAAATGGAGTTTCCAGGGCTTGGCAGTCTAGTGATCCAAGACGTGGGAGTCGCGTCGTTGATAGGTAGGAGTCGATGAATGAGATGGAGTGAGGAGACGATGGAAGGTTGTAAAGAGAAGAATAGAAGTTTCAAAAGGAATGCGCTATATGCGCTATATCCTTCGCTAGGAAGGATTTACGACCGTTGGAATCCAGTATGTAGGGAATGTATGAAGAAGTGTGGAGCTCTCTAAGATATTTCGCAAGTAGTTTCCTGCATTTGTTACCCGATTCATAGTACAGTTTTTTTACATGATTGCAAGGCGGCTTTCGCCTTGAAGCGTAGGAGGCCTGCGATTTGATTTCGCAGATGCATCAGTTCCTGTCCCGTAGTAATGTCCATTGTCCGTTTATGATGATGTTCAAGGATCTGTAGATGCAAGAGCATTTTGGCCAGTTGTAGTTCCCTCTGTTCCTTTATATGAGAGCCATGTTTTATCAAGATACCCCTTATTACTGCCTTATGTGCTTCCCAGGTAATCCCCGGGTTGCTGTCAGGGGTGTCATTGGTGCGGAAGTATTCCTGTATTTCAGTGGTGACATCAGCAAGTACCTCAGGGTTCTGCAATAGGCTCTCATTTAGGCGCCATTTCCATTCGGGGGTTTGTGATGAGTGTCCCAGGGTTATGTGAAGTGTAATCGGGGCATGGTCTGACCAGGCGATTTGGTTGATAGAGACATCCACTACAGATGGAAAAAGTTGTGGGGGATCAAGAAGAGGTCGATACGAGAGTATAGTTGATGAGGGGGCCAGAAAAAAGTGTAATCACGCTCACCAGCATGTAGAATATGCCACGCATCTACTAGTTGCAAGTCATGCAGGGTTCGCTGGATGCGCTTTCTGGAGCCGAGAACGCCCCCGTAGAGGTATCGAGCGATGGCTCGAGTGGCACATTACAGTCCCTGCCCAGGATTAGAATGCCCTCAGCAAACTCCACTGCTATATAGGATTGCATGTCTCTGTGATCATTTCACAAGTGCAACCCCCATACAGTTAGAATCACTCCCCTAGGGTCACATTTAACCCCTTGATCATCAATAAATTAACCCCTTCCCTGCCAGTGTCATTATTACAGTAACAGTGCATATTTATAGCACTGATTACTGTAGTAATGTCACTGGTACCCCCCAAAAGTGTCAAAAATGTTAGTCAGGGGTCCGATCTGTCCGCCACATTTCGCAGTCCCCCAAAAAATCACAGATTACTAAATTAATTAAAAAATTAGAAATTACATAAATCTTTCCCGTGGTTAGTAGACACGATAACTTTTGCGCAAACCAATCAAAATACGCTTATTGCAATTTTTTTTTTACCAAAAATATGTAGCAGAAAACAAATTGGCCTAAAATGTTAAAAAATTTTAATTTTTAAATTTTTTTTGAGAATGTCATATAGCAGAATGTGAAAAATATTGTTTTTTTTTCAAAATTGTCGCTCTTTTTTTGTTTATAGCGCAAAAAATAAAAATCGCACAGGTGATCAAATACCACCAAAAGAAAGCTCTATTTCTGGGGAAATTTTATTTGGGTACATCATCGCACGACCGCGCAATTGTCCGTTAAACTAACGCAGTGCCGAATCCTAAAATAGGGTCTGGTCAAGGGGGCAAATCCTTCCGATCTTAAAGTGGTTAAGAAATAGGTAGTGCCCACCTATATCAGCACATTTATCAGTAAGGGTCCATGGGATTCTGTTGGAGAGCAGGATGGAAACCCTTTTAGATTTAGCGTCTTGGTTGGGTGCATGATATGTGCATGGAAAGAATCTATTCTGAAGGAGTGGAAGTCCCCCATCCGGAAGTGGTCCCCTGGACAAATGCTATGTCAGCGTGGGATCTCCTGAGGTCATTAATGAGCGTCCGACGCTGCTCGGGTACATTGAGACCCTTGGCATTTAGGGAGGTAACACGTAAATTGTCCACGGCCTTGTCAGGGGTGGAAAGAAAAAGAAAAACGTAGGGGGAGGGAGGTAAGAAGGAAGGTTAATAGAGAAGGAAAGTGATGTAAAGGATGGGTAGGGGGAACTAAGAAACCTAGAAGGAGGCACTAACTTATGAGCCTGTCAGGCTCCTGTGAGTACAGGCCTAAGGGGGGAAGAGGTCAGAGATAGCGCAGAGGCTCAGCCCCCCGCCAGAGCTCCCTGAGATACATTCAAAAGTCAGGATATAAACTTGCAGCAGTAAATGAACATGTGTTGACATTATTTAGTTATTTACAATAGCAGTTCACAGAACAAAGTGGCAGCCACTTACTGCAACAGTTGGCACCACAGGCGCCTCCACCCAAATGGGGAGCACCCCAAAAGGGGCGCGGTTCCACAGAACTCTGGAAGTAGGGCTGCGGCCCGCCAGGGTTTCAATACAGGCCTCGGGGCTGGAGTTGCCCCCGGAGCCAGGGCTCCAACTGCCCTCTAAACTCAAATCTGGCAGGTACTCACTACCTCCCACCCCGAAAGTGGGAAGAGTGCAAGAAGCAAGCACAGGACAAACCACAAGCTCCAGCCACTAGGCGGTCCACTAAGTCGGTCACCCAACCGCCATCCCCCCGGGGAACATGATCCAGCAGGGGGGCATGATGGAGGGAGCGAGACAGCAGCCCATGAAATCCACATCCCACCCGATATCCAGAAGGCATAATCAAACAGTAAAAGGAGAAAAGAACATTAAACAAGGTAAAAAATCAGCCACATCAGAGTAGGGTAATACCAAACCGTAACAACCTGCAGCTTAGGTGAACAGCATGTGCCAACTCTCCCATCCGCGCGGACCTCTGCCCCCCGAGGGTGGACCGGGTGGAGCAGTGACCAGCAGCACAGTTGATGAGCAAAGCCCTCCTTACCAGTCAAAGGGTACAGCAGGAGCAAGTCAAGCAGTATGATTGGAGACACACTACAGTTGGGTCTGATAGGGCCAGACAGTTTTCCAGCATAGTGAAGGAAAGAAAAAATTAAGGTATAAAGCCCTTCTATGTGGATAGGCGAGCAATCACCGCAGCTGAGGAGACTGCCAGGTAAGATCAAATAATGTCATTGTTCCGGATAGGGTGAGGTGCACTGAGGATGATCATGACTCACAGTCTCCAGGACGGGAACAATCCTCCGCTGAGAAGTTTCCCCAAGGAGATCTAGGTGAAAGGCTGCGTCCAGGAGGGTAGGTAGAGGGTCTCCGGCTCGGTCTCTTCAGATGCTGTAGCCAGTTTGGGACCTGAAATGGCTCAATGCCCAGGAAGCCGAACAGCGCTGGTAGTTCATCTGGGTGAGATAGGGTGAAGGATGAAAATCTGTAACGCACCATTAGGGCAATGGGGAACCCCCACTGGTACGTGTGAGTACTCTGTTTTTCCAAAAGAGGGCGCATCAGGGCCCTTTGCTGGAGTGTCGTCCTGGAGAGGTAGGGAAGAATCCTGACAGCAGCCCCCTTTAAAGCCTATATCCCCTGCCTCCCATGCTCTCCGAAATATAAGCTCTTTATGGGAGTATCGGTGGAGATGGCAGATAACATCTCAGGGTCTCGCAGGGTCATTGGAGACCGGTCCCAGGGCTCTATGTACCCTATCAAATTCCAAGTCCTGCGGTTGTAAAGAAGTGGCGAGACACTGGCAGACAGCCAGTACAGTCGGCTGCAACGATTCCTGACCCGTGGCCTCTAGGAGGCCCCGCAGCGGCAGGTTGTTGCAACGACTGCGGTCCTCCAGTTCCTCCAGATGTAATTGGAGTGCCGTCTGTGTCTGCTCTAGCCAGTATACCCTGTTCTCTAATGCTGAGATGGAGGCCTCACCAGATGTCATCTTGGCTGTCATATGCTGCATCTTGCCCCTGATCACCTGGAGATCCCTGCAGTGAGTCTCTTCAAGGCGTGAAACCAGAGCCTCCAGATTATTTTTGGTTGGCAAGGCCTGGAGCAACGCGCAGAGGTCCGTGTTCACCATCGTTGCGACCCGGACTGCCGACCCTCCAGGGGAGGCTGAGGGATGAGGAAGCAGGTCGTCTGGGAAACCCAATAAGGATCCAGACGCCGCTGAAGAGAATAGGTGAGGCGGGGGGTGCCGAACATCTGGGAGACCGCGTGAGCTAGACCTTGAGCTTCTGCCGAGCAGGCCTGTGATGATGTAGAGCGGGTATCGGGGAAGTATTGCTGGGAGAGGCTCTGTGGGGTTCTTCACCTTCCTGCATTTGGCAGAGTTCATTCCAGAGTGATCTGCTGCTGGTAGGCTTGAAAATCTCGGGGAGATAGACAGGGCTCAACCAATGTGTGTCTTCACTCCGCCAAGCCCAGACCATGCCCCCTCATATGATAGTTTAACCACAGCTGCTAAGTGTATATCTAAATGCTTAAGATAGACATAGTATCTCTGCCCTGTCCTCGTTACTATTTCACATGCACAGTGCCTGATATGGTTAAGGGAGAGGTCCTGTTCAGAAGAAGGTAAGAGACAGTATGTCACTGAAAGTCTGCAGTGTCTCGCTGCAGAATTGAATCCCCCTGTATTGAGACACTCATGAAGAAGTAGGTGCATTGAGTTACATACAGGTTAGGGATAGACCGATATGGTTTTTTTCAATACCAATACCGATATTTTGGTCACTATATATCGGTATTGGCCAATATGGGCCAATATTTTGTACATTTAAAGTTTTGAAAAATAAAGACAATTATTGACACAAATCTGGTACTGAACATGTTAATGTTTGTTTATTAACATTTTTAACATGAAAGGTTCGTTCTTCACACCTTACCTGCATGAACACTGATAGAGATGTATAGAACTGTTCGCCGGCGAACAGTTCCCGGCGAACTTAGCATGTTCGCGTTCGCCGCTGCCGGCGAACATATGCGATGTTCGGTCCGCCCCCCATAAGACATCATTGAGGCAAACTTTGACCCTGAACTTTACAGTCAGCAGACACATTTCCAGCCAATCAGCATACCTCCCTCCCACACCCTCCCACCTCCTATAAATAAGCAAGGGCAGCATCCATCTTAGATCATTCTGAAGCAGTGTGTGTAGTGAGAGTAGGGAGAGAGCTGCTGCTGCTGCTGCTGCTGCTGCTGTTAAGCTAGGGACAGTTAGTCAGTGTTCCTGGTCTTGCAGTGTTCTTGGTCCACTACTGCTGTAATATCAGCACCCCAAAAAGCCCTTCTAAGGGCTGGTATTTGTGTTTTTTTTTTTTTTTATATATATATATATATATATATATATACCTAGCGTCCCCAAAAGCCCTTTTAAGGGCTGGTAATTGAGTTGTTTCTTCATATATATATATATCTATATCTATCTAGTGTCCCCAAAAGCCCTTTTAAGGGCTGGTAATTGAGGATTTTTTTTATTTATATATATACATACATATATATATATATATAGTGTCCCCAAAAGCCCTTTTAAGGGCTGGTAAGGTAATAGAGTTTTTTCTTTATATATATATCTATATATATCTATTGTACACTGCAGTTGCCTGCCCGCTGTGTGTGAGAGGCCACAGACCTACCACAGACTGTACTGTGTGCACACCACACTCATTTCGGGTGGCACAGGCACAGTACCTGGCATTTTAAAAAATATTTTTTTTTTCCTCTGTCATAATTGCAGTGAGTGCTGTGTCAGGTCCACAGAGTGCACTGTACCCACTGCAGTGCACTGCCCACCACTGATATATATACGGTGGCACAGCATCTTGTTGCAATAAATTGAAAAAAAAAAATATTTTTTATTATTGCAGTTGCCTGGGCTGCCAGTTACTGTCAGGTCCACAGAGTGTACTGTGCCCACTGCAGTGCCACTGTGTGCCCACCCACCACTGATATATAAGGTGGCACAGCAGCTTGCAAAGTAAAAAAAAAATATATATATTTTTTAATTGCAGTTGCCTGGGTGCCAGTGACTGCTGTCAGGTCCACAGAGAGTGTACTGTGCCACTGCCCACCCACCACTGATATATAAGGTGGCACAGCAGCTTGCAAAGTAAAATAAAATATATTTTTTTAAAATTGCAGTTGCCTGGGTGCCAGTGACTGCTGTCAGGTCCACAGAGAGTGTACTGTGCCACTGCCCACCCACCACTGATATATAAGGTGGCACAGCAGCTTGCAAAGTAAAATAAAATATATATTTTTTAAAATTGCAGTTGCCTGGGTGCCAGTGACTGCTGTCAGGTCCACAGAGAGTGTACTGTGCCACTGCCCACCCACCACTGATATATAAGGTGGCACAGCAGCTTGCAAAGTAAAATAAAATATATATTTTTTAAAATTGCAGTTGCCTGGGTGCCAGTGACTGCTGTCAGGTCCACAGAGAGTGTACTGTGCCACTGCCCACCTACCACTGATATATAAGGTGGCACAGCAGCTTGCAAAGTAAAATAAAATATATATTTTTTAAAATTGCAGTTGCCTGGGTGCCAGTGACTGCTGTCAGGTCCACAGAGAGTGTACTGTGCCACTGCCCACCCACCACTGATATATAAGGTGGCACAGCAGCTTGCCAAGTAAAAAAAATATATATATTTTTTAATTGCAGTTGCCTGAGTGCCAGTGACTGTCAGGTCCACAGAGTGTACTGTACCCACTGCCCAACACTCCTATAGGGTGGCACAGCACCTTGCACTCATAGTACACAACACATTAAAAAAGAAAATGACAGGCAGAGGCAGGCCACCCCGCAAGGGCCGTCGTGGTCGTGGTGCTGTGATTTCCTTAGGCCCTAGAATAATGCCCAGTGTTCAGAGGCCACCACAGACCCTGAACTCAAAAAATTCTGAGGCCATAGTTGACTGGCTTACACAAGACACCCAATCGTCTACAGCTTCCGCTCGGAACCCTAATGCACCATCCTCCTCCAGCTCAGCTTCGGGCACCTCTCAATTTACCACTCGCCAGCCCGCCGGCACCACCACCAACACTAGCACCACAGCCGCTTCACTTGATCCGTCAGAGGAGTTATTTTCACATCAGTTTGAAGAAATAAGTGATGCGCAACTATTAGTGCCAGAGGATGTAGATAACGGGGATATGTCTCAGTCAGGCAGCATTATACACATGGACGTACATTGTGATGATGATGATGTTGTACCTGCTGCTGCTGCCTTTGCTGAGTTGTCAAGTGAAGCGGCTGATGATGACGATGTGTCTGTGGATGTCACCTGGGTGCCTGCTCGAAGAGCAGAAGAAGAGGGGGAAAGTTCAGATGGGGAGACAGAGAGGAGGAGGAGACGAGTTGGAAGCAGGGGGAGGAGGTCATCGCAAGGAGCTAGTGGCGCAGTCAGACAGCATGTAGATTCGGCACCCGGGATCAGCCAGACAGCACGCCAATCAACGCAAGCTGTTGCCACCACCAGAATGCCGTCCTTGCAAAGCTCAGCAGTGTGGCATTTTTTTTGTGTGTCTGCCTCTGATATCAGCGATGCCATTTGTAACCTGTGCCAAAAGAAACTGAGTCGTGGGAAGTCCAACACCCACCTAGGTACAACTGCTTTGCGAAGGCACATCAAGAGAGCAGCCTAAAAACATCAAAAGAGGATAAATATAACCGATCAAAATTACGAGGTTTGTATACCAATGCCAGAAGCCTGGCCAACAAGATGGGAGAGCTGGAGCTGCTGATATTTGAGGAGGACTTAGATTTTGTGGGGATAACTGAGACTTGGTTTGACAGCTCTCATGACTGGATGGCGTCCATTCAGGGGTATTCCCTTTATCGCAGAGATAGAGAAAGTAAAAAAGGGGGAGGGGTATGTTTGTATATTAAGAACAGTATACAGGTAAATATGAGGGATGATATTAATAATGGAGCTATGGACGAGGCAGAATCCCTATGGGTAGAGCTTCAAAGGGAAGGCACGGCGGGGAAGGTAATATTGGGCGTATGCTATAGGCCCCCCAACCAGAGGGAGGAGGGTGAGGCGGACCTCATGTTACAGATAGGATTGGCAGCAAGGATGGGAAATGTCATTATAATGGGGGACTTTAATTATCCAGATATAGACTGGGCAGAAGGAACCGCACACTCAGCCAAGGCTCGGCAGTTCCTAAATGTTTTGCAGGACAATTTCATGGGTCAGATGGTGAATGCACCGACAAGAAGCAATGCGGTACTTGACCTACTGATTACCAACAATACAGACCTGATCACGGATATAGAAATACGGGACAACTTAGGGAACAGTGACCATAGGTCAATTGGTTTCAGTATTAATTACAGTAATAGGAAACACAAGGGTAATATAAGGACGCTGAATTTCACAAGAGCCAATTTCCCTAAACTGCGCTCGCTGCTAGAAAATATCAAATGGGATAGAACCCTGGGAACAAAGAACACGGAGGAAAAATGGGAGTGCTTCAAGAGCATACTTAACAAGGGAGTGGGCCAGTGCATTCCACAGGGAAATAAATTTAAAAGAGCAAAACTAAACCCTGGGTGGCTAAACTCCAACATTAAAATGTATATTAGAGCTAAAGAAAAGGCCTTCAAAAAATACAAGACTGAGGGGTCATTGGCAGCATTTAAGCACTACAAAGAGTGTAATAAGAAATGTAAAGATGAAATCAGGGCGGCTAAAATAGAACACGAGAGACATATAGCGGAGGAGAGCAAAAAGAACCCCAAGAAGTTCTTTAAGTATATAAACAGTAAGAAAGCCAGGCCAGAGCACATTGGCCCCATAAAAGATGATAAAGGAAAAATGGCCACTGAGGACAGAGAAAAGGCGGAAGTGTTAAATAATTTCTTTTCTTCAGTCTTCACAAAGGAATCGGGGGGCTACACGAAACCTGCTTGTAAGGCCGAACTAAATAATACACCTCAGGAAGTGCCGCCATGGCTAACAGAGGATAGACTTAGAGCTAAACTAGAGAAACTTAACATAAATAAATCCCCGGGACCGGATGGCTTGCACCCGAGGGTTCTTAATGAGCTCAGCCAGGTGATTGCCAGACCATTATTCTTGATCTTTAAGGATAGTTTACAGACGGGTATGGTGCCAGCTGATTGGAAAAAAGCCAACGTGGTACCAATATTTAAAAAGGGGCCGAGATATATCCCGGGTAACTATAGGCCGGTCAGCCTAACATCAGTAGTCTGCAAAATTTTGGAGGGGATGATAAGGGACCACATACAAGACTTTAGTAATGAAAATGGTATTATAAGTAGAAATCAGCATGGATTCATGAAAAATCGTTCGTGCCAAACCAATCTGTTAACCTTCTACGATGAAGTGAGCTGCCACCTAGATAAAGGTAAGCCTGTGGATGTGGTGTATCTGGACTTCGCAAAGGCCTTTGACACCGTTCCTCACAAACGCTTACTGTACAAACTAAGGAAGGTAGGTATGGATCATAAGGTGAGTACCTGGATAGAGACCTGGCTCCAGGGGAGAGTCCAGAGGGTGGTGATTAATGGGGAGTACTCGGATTGGGCGGGTGTGGAAAGTGGGGTCCCCCAGGGTTCTGTCCTGGGACCAATCCTGTTTAATTTATTCATAAATGATCTAGAGGAGGGGATATCTAGTACAATCTCAGTATTTGCAGATGATACTAAATTAGGCATGCCAATATCTTCTATGCAGGATGTGGAAATCTTGCAAGCAGACCTGAACAAAATAACGGGGTGGGCAACCACATGGCAGATGAGGTTTAATGTAGAAAAATGTAAAGTAATGCACTTGGGTGCCAGAAACCAGAAAGCAAGCTATTCACTAGGGGGTGAACCTCTGGGTGAGTCTAGGATGGAAAAGGACTTGGGGGTACTGGTAGACAACAGGCTTGGCAGTGGCATGCAATGCCAAGCCGCCGCAAGCAAAGCCAACAGAATACTGGGATGTATAAAAAGGGGGATTCACTCCAGAAATAAAGAGATTATTCTCCCGCTCTACAAGACTCTGGTCCGGCCACATCTGGAGTATGCTGTCCAGTTCTGGGCACCGGTCCGCAGGAAGGATGTGCTGGAACTGGAGAAAGTCCAGAGGAGGGCAACAAAAATAATTAGGGGAATGGAGGACATCGGCTATGAGGAAAGACTACAAGCACTGAACCTATTCTCTCTGGAGAAGAGACGATTGAGGGGGGATATGATATCAATGTACAAATACTGTACTGGCGACCCTAGCATAAGGAACAAACTATTCAGAGAAAGGGAATACAATAAGACACGTGGCCACTCACTAAAACTTGAGGAAAGGCGGTTTAACCTTAAAGTGCGTAAGGGGTTCTTCACTGTAAGAGCGGTAAGGATGTGGAATTCTCTTCCACAAGCAGTCGTATCAGCGGGGAGCATAGATAGTTTCAAAAAACTATTAGATGTACACCTTAAAGACCACAACATACAGGGGTACACAATGTACGGTTAAAAGCAAACACACACGCATCATGGGTTGAACTGGATGGACTTGTGTCTTTTTTCAACCTCACTAACTATGTATGTGTATGTAACATGATCTCACATCACAAACGCCTATGGGATCAACACATGAGTAAAAGCAGCACACAAACTGAAAGCCACCATCCTCCTCCTGGTCCAGCATCTTCAGCCACGTCAACCACTGCTGTCCTCCATGCCCCCTATCAACAACCCGCCCCTCCGCCTCTCACCTTCAGCAGTTCCTGCTCGTCACCTGCCCACAGTCAGGTGTCTGTCAAGGAAATGTTTGAGCGTAAAAAGCCAATCTCGCAGAGTCACCCCCTTGCCCGGCGTCTGACAGCTGGCTTGTCGGAACTCTTAGCCCGCCAGCTTTTACCATACAAGCTGGTGGAGTCTGAGGCCTTCAAAAAATTTGTCGCTATTGGGACACCGCAGTGGAAGGTACCCGGCCGAAATTATTTTTCACAAAAGGCAATCCCCAACCTGTACTCTATTGTGGAAAAGGAAATCATGTCACGTCTGGCACACAGTGTTGGGGCAAGGGTCCATCTGACCACTGATAGCTGGTCTGCAAAGCACGGTCAGGGCAGGTATATAACGTACACTGCGCATTGGGTAAACCTGCTGGCTGCTGCCAAGCATGGAATGCGTGGCTCTGCTGCAGAGGAGTTGGTGACACCGCCACGACTTGCAGGCAGGCCTGCTGCCACCTCCTCTACTCCTCCTACTCCATCCTCTTTGCTAACCTCCTTGGCTGAGTCCTCTTCTGCTGTTGCGTCTTGCTCCACACCAACTGCACCCCCCCAGCTCCCCAGGGGCTATTCCACATGCCGGATACGACAGTGTCACGCTGTCTTGGGGTTGACTTGCCTGAAAGCAGAGAGTCACACCGGACCAGCACTACTGTCCGCCCTGAATGCACAGGTGGATCAGTGGCTGACCCCGCACCAACTGGAGATCGGCAAAGTGGTGTGTGACAACGGGAGCAATTTGTTGGCGGCATTGAATTTGGGCAAGTTGACACATGTGCCGTGCATGGCACATGTGTTGAATCTGATTGTGCAACGTTTTGTGCAGAAGTACCCAGGCTTACAGGACGTCCTCAAGCAGGCCAGGAAGGTGTGTGGCCATTTCAGGCGTTCCTACACGGCCATGGCGCACTTTGCAGATATTCAGCGGCGAAACAACATGCCAGTGAGGCGCTTGATTTGCGACAGCCCGACACGTTGGAATTCAACACTGCTAATGTTCGACCGCCTGCTCCAACAAGAAAAAGCGGTCAACGAGTATTTGTATGACCGGGGTGCTAGGACAGCCTCTGCGGAGCTGGGTATTTTTTTGCCACGCTACTGGACGCTCATGCGCAATGCCTGTAGGCTCATGCGTCCTTTTGAGGAGGTGACAAACCTAGTGAGTCGCACTGAAGGCACCATCAGCGACATCATCCCATATGTTTTTTTCCTGGAGCGTGCCCTGCGAAGAGTGCTGGATCAGGCCGTAGATGAGCGTGAAGAGGAAGAGGAAGAGTTGTGGTCACCATCACCACCACCAGAAACAGCCTTACCATCGATTGCTGGACCTGCGGCAACACTGGAAGAGGAGTGTGAGGAAGAGGAGTCAGAGGAGGAATGTGGCTTTGAGGAGGAGGAACACCAACCACAGCAGGCATCCCAGGGTGCTCGTTGTCACCTATCTGGTACCCGTGGTGTTGTACGTGGCTGGGGGAAGAACACACCTTCAATGACATCAGTGAGGACGAGGAATTGGACATGAGTAGCTCGGCATCCAACCTTGTGCAAATGGGGTCTTTCATGCTGTCATGCCTGTTGAGAGACCCTCGTATAAAAAGGCTGAAGGAGAACGACCTGTACTGGGTGGCCACGCTACTAGACCCCCGGTATAAGCAGAAAGTCTGTGATATGTTACCCAATTACCGGCAGTCGCAAAGGATGCAGCAGCTACAAAATAAGTTAAAAACTATGCTTTACACAGCGTATAAGGGTGATGTCTCAGCACAACGGGAATCCAACAGGGGAAGAGGTGAAAGTAATCCTCCTCCTACCACCACAACCACGCCGGCAAGGACAGGACGCTTTACAGACGTCTTGTTGATGGAGGACATGCGGAGCTTTTTTAGTCCTATGCATCGCCACAGCCCTTCGGGGTCCACCCTCAGAGAACGACTCGACCGACAGGTAGCAGACTACCTTGCCTTAACTGCAGATATCGACACTCTGAGGAGCGATGAACCCCTTGACTACTGGGTGTGCAGGCTTGACCTGTGGCCTGAGCTATCCCAATTTGCCATTGAACTTCTGGCCTGCCCCGCTTCAAGTGTGCTGTCAGAAAGGACCTTCAGCGCAGCAGGAGGTATTGTCACTGAGAAGAGAAGTCGCCTAGGTCAAAAAAGTCTTGATTACCTCACGTTTATTAAGATGAATGAGGCATGGATCCCGAAGGGACTGACAGTGGGGGATGCATTTGACTAAAAAAGGCCTGGTGATGACTGAGATGCCTTGGCCTAAAAATGGTCCACACGCTGCTGTATATAATCATTCTCTGCATGCCGGATGACTTACGTGACGTCTCCGCCACCAACTACGGTTCAAGCCGCAATGTTTTAGTGCACTTTCTGCCTTAAAACCTCAATTTTTCAGGCCGCTGCTACAGCAGCGGCTGCAACAATACCTACTTTTTCATGCATGTGTACATGCCTAATTTTTCTGGCCTCTGGTGCTACACTGTGGCTGCAAAAAAACAAAAAACAAAAAAAAAGGCACATACATGTGTCAATTCCCCTTCGTGATCGTTACCTTGTCGTGGTGAAGGGGCTTGCGTATCACAATGAAGCGATCACCTCTAGGATTGTGTTGGCACACCCCAGATGATAAGGTCGTTGCTTCATTGTGTACAGACCAAAAGCGATCCGCAGGATAATTTTTCATAAAAAAAAACATTCATTTTCTTTCATTCTTTCTGCGGAGCTGGGTATTTTTTGGCCGCGTTACTGAATACTCATGAACAATGGCTGTAGGCTCATGCGTCCTTTTGCGGAGATGACAACCCTGGTGGTCAGTCGAACCCAAGGCAACATCATCGACCTCATCCCATATGCGTTTTTTCTGGAGCGTGCCCTGCGAAGAGTACTGGATCAGGCTGTAGATGAGCATGAAGAGGAAGAGTTGTGGTCCTCATCACCACCAGAAGCAGCCTTGTCGTTGTCAATTGCTGGACCTGTGGCAACGCAGAGAGAGGAGTCTGAAGAAGAGAAGTCAGAGGAGGAAGGTGGCTTTGAGGAGGTGGAATACCAGCCACAGCAGGCGTCCCAGGGGGCTTGTTCTCACCTTTCGGGGACCCTTGGTGTTGTATGTGGCTGGGTGGAGGAAGAGACCTTCAATGATGTCAGTGAGGACAAGGAACGGGACATGGCTAGCTTGGTATCCAACCTTGTGCAAATTGGGAGTTTGCGGTTGTGCAAATGGACTGACTGACTGTTAAACGGGGAGTTTGGTCTGTCAGAGTTTGGTCTGTCACTGTGAAGCGGGCGACGGGCGTAACCCTTACACTACTTGACCGATAAAACATCATACCTGATCGTATTCACACACTGGATGTTTTAGTGCTGGTTTACACTGCCGATACCACTAAAGTAGCGTCGCTTCCAGTGCGACTTTGGCGCGACTTAGCGCGACTTTGGCGCGACCTCATCGCGAGGCGACTTTTTATTTGGCCAATCACAATATCATGTTTTGTGACCGTCACCTAATTTCCTTTTCCTGTTTTTTGTTTTACATATTTCCCCATGTGTGCAGTGTTGTCTGTGTCATAGCTCAACTGATAGGCATGTTTGCCTTGGCATATCATATTTCAGCTTGCCAGAAAGAAAAAAAGACAGCTGGAAAGACACTGCATTAGTTTTCTACTAAAAATCATAAGAAAATGCTGTTTTTTTTGGGTTGTGGACATACTACAGAGCTGAAACTTGACAGGTACACTTTTTAGACCCCCCAGACACTAAATACAAAAAATGACATGCCTGCCTAAAAAAATGCCCGCTAAATGCCTGCAAGAGAAAAAGCCAGCCGCAGAGAAGCCGTATTCCTGAAAATATAAGAAAAATGCTGTTTTTTAGGGGTTCTGGACATGCTACAGAGCTGAAACTTGACAGGTACACTTTTTAGACCCCCCAGACACGAAATACAAAAAATGACATGCCTGCCTAAAAAAATGCCCGCTAAATGCCTGCAAGAGAAAAAGCCAGCCGCAGAGAAGCCGTATTCCTGAATATATAATAAAAATGCTGTTTTTTAGGGGTTCTGGACATGCTACAGAGCTGAAACTTGACAGGTACACTTTTTAGACCCCCCAGACACTAAATACAAAAAATGACATGCCTGCCTAAAAAAATGCCCGCTAAATGCCTGCAAGAGAAAAAGCCAGCCGCAGAGAAGCCGTATTCCTGAAAATATAATAAAAATGCTGTTTTTTAGGGGTTCTGGACATGCTACAGAGCTGAAACTTGACAGGTACACTTTTTAGACCCCCCAGACACTAAATACAAAAAATGACATGCCTGCCTAAAAAAATGCCCGCTAAATGCCTGCAAGAGAAAAAGCCAGCCGCAGAGAAGCCGTATTCCTGAAAATATAAGAAAAATGCTGTTTTTTAGGGGTTCTGGACATGCTACAGAGCTGAAACTTGACAGGTACACTTTTTAGACCCCCCAGACACTAAATACAAAAAATGACATGCCTGCCTAAAAAAATGCCCGCTAAATGCCTGCAAGAGAAAAAGCCAGCCGCAGAGAAGCCGTATTCCTGAAAATATAAGAAAAATGCTGTTTTTTAGGGGTTCTGGACATGCTACAGAGCTGAAACTTGACAGGTACACTTTTTAGACCCCCCAGACACTAAATACAAAAAATGACATGCCTGCCTAAAAAAATGCCCGCTAAATGCCTGCAAGAGAAAAAGCCAGCCGCAGAGAAGCCGTATTCCTGAAAATATAAGAAAAATGCTGTTTTTTAGGGGTTCTGGACATGCTACAGAGCTGAAACTTGACAGGTACACTTTTTAGACCCCCCAGACACTAAATACAAAAAATGACATGCCTGCCTAAAAAAATGCCCGCTAAATGCCTGCAAGAGAAAAAGCCAGCCGCAGAGAAGCCGTATTCCTGAAAATATAAGAAAAATGCTGTTTTTTAGGGGTTCTGGACATGCTACAGAGCTGAAACTTGACAGGTACACTTTTTAGACCCCCCAGACACTAAATACAAAAAATGACATGCCTGCCTAAAAAAATGCCCGCTAAATGCCTGCAAGAGAAAAAGCCAGCCGCAGAGAAGCCATATTCCTGAAAATATAAGAAAAATGCTGTTTTTTAGGGGTTCTGGACATGCTACAGAGCTGAAACTTGACAGGTACACTTTTTAGACCCCCCAGACACTAAATACAAAAAATGACATGCCTGCCTAAAAAAATGCCCGCTAAATGCCTGCAAGAGAAAAAGCCAGCCGCAGAGAAGCCGTATTCCTGAAAATATAAGAAAAATGCTGTTTTTTAGGGGTTCTGGACATGCTACAGAGCTGAAACTTGACAGGTACACTTTTTAGACCCCCCAGACACTAAATACAAAAAATGACATGCCTGCCTAAAAAAATGCCCGCTAAATGCCTGCAAGAGAAAAAGCCAGCCGCAGAGAAGCCATATTCCTGAAAATATAAGACAAATGCTGTTTTTTAGGGGTTCTGGACATGCTACAGAGCTGAAACTTGACAGGTACACTTTTTAGACCCCCCAGACACTAAATACAAAAAATGACATGCCTGCCTAAAAAAATGCCCGCTAAATGCCTGCAAGAGAAAAAGCCAGCCGCAGAGAAGCCGTATTCCTGAAAATATAAGAAAAATGCTGTTTTTTAGGGGTTCTGGACATGCTACAGAGCTGAAACTTGACAGGTACACTTTTTAGACCCCCCAGACACTAAATACAAAAAATGACATGCCTGCCTAAAAAAATGCCCGCTAAATGCCTGCAAGAGAAAAAGCCAGCCGCAGAGAAGCCGTATTCCTGAAAATATAAGAAAAATGCTGTTTTTTAGGGGTTCTGGACATGCTACAGAGCTGAAACTTGACAGGTACACTTTTTAGACCCCCCAGACACTAAATACAAAAAATGACATGCCTGCCTAAAAAAATGCCCACTAAATGCCTGCAAGAGAAAAAGCCAGCCGCAGAGAAGCCATATTCCTGAAAATATAAGAAAAATGCTGTTTTTTAGGGGTTCTGGACATGCTACAGAGCTGAAAATTGACAGGTACACTTTTTAGACCCCCCAGACACTAAATACAAAAAATGACATGCCTGCCTAAAAAAATGCCCGATAAATGCCTGCAAGAGAAAAAGCCAGCCGCAGAGAAGCCATATTCCTGAAAATATAAGACAAATGCTGTTTTTTAGGGGTTCTGGACATGCTACAGAGCTGAAACTTCACAGGTACACTTTTTAGACCCCCCAGATGCTAAATCCAAAGAAATTTTTTATTTTTATTTTTTTTTAATTTTTCCAATAATTGGCTCTCTATCAAAAAATTATAATTTTTAAGAACTTTTTTTTGCGTGATCCCTCTCCGGCATGCCACAGTCCAGGTGTTAGTCCCCTTGAAACAACTTTTCCATCACTATTGTGGCCAGAAAGAGTCCCTGTGTGTTTTAAAATTCGCCTGCCTATTGAAGTCTATGGCGGTTCGCCCGGTTCGCCGGTTCGCGAACATTTGCCGATGTTCGCGTTCGCCGTTCGCGAACGGCGAATTTTAGGTTCGCGACATCACTAAACACTGATAGGAAAACCGCACAGCTTTCACTTGCAGGTACATCACATCATGTGAACAAACGAGTCCTAGAAGAGTAGACAACTGTGAAAAATAAAGTACTGGGAAAATAATAACTAAAGGCTTCCCAAAACAAAATTTACATAAACTGCTGCAGTAGTGCACTCACTGTCTGCAATGATTAAATCTAGTAGCTGCAGTGCAAAAGACAGTGGACTGAACACTAGTACTACTCACTTTCAATACTCCCAGTTAAGTAGAACAATATTATAATGTAGAAAGCATAACATTTCAGCATGTTCACCAGTTAAACGGCTTCTGTTTTTTTCAAATATTGTTGCCACTTCACTAAAAACACGCTCACTTGGTACTGAGGAAGGAGGAGAAAAAAGGTATCTTCTAGCATGAGAAGCAAGTCTTTTGTAGCGTGCCTCATTTTCTTTCCACCACTGAAGAGGATCACCACTTCTTCTGTCAATTACTGGTTCCTTCAAATAGAGCTGAAGTTAATCATCCAGGGTCATTATTGCAGATTCAGGATAATCCTCTGCATGAGGCCCCAATAAAACATTGAACATTGCATCTATTCGACCACGATAAAGTTTCTCTTCTGTTCATTGTCTTTTTGGACATTTTTCTCTTTTTGCAGCATCCTGCTCTTCCAGATTAGAAACCTGCTCTTCCTGACTTGTCTTTTTGGGAGAAACCTCCTGCACCTCCTGTTGAATATCTTCCATTGTTTTGCCTTGGCCAATCCATCATCAGAAGAGAAAGCATGATTCTTGTATCGAGGCTCCAAAAGACACAACATTTTTGTTCTCTTCATGCTTCTCAAAACGTGTGGCGAGGCTGTCTCTCATGACCTGCCTACATGTTTTAGTGCCACGTGTGTTGGGTTCTTCATTCTCTTGAAGAAGCATCTTTAGCAACTCTCACACGTGGAATGACAGATGACACAGATGAGTGGTAATGACTCACCTCTAGTGTCACTTCCTCTATGGGGAGGAGGGTCTCAAAGACATTGGCTACAATGTCCCAATGATCAGCAGTAGGACAATAATATCCTCTATATTCACCTGAATCAGAGATGTATAGTAACTAAGTAGAACTACTTCACTACTGTACTTAAGTACCGAAAGGCAGTATCTGTACTTTCCTAGAGTAGAATTTTTTTCTCCTACTTCCACTTTTACTTCACTACATTTTTTCAATGATTTCAATACTTCTACTCCGATATTTTTTTTTCTTGTGCTGCATAGTTACTCGTTACAATTATAAAAATTACCACTGCCAGAACAGTAGGTGGCAGGTTTCATGAAGCTCAAAACATGTGTATTATCAGCGCATACGAAAATAAATGCTACTGTATGTATAAATTAAAGCTGCATTTGAAATAATAAAAAACAATATGATGTTCAAACTTTTGACTTCTTTCTTTAATAACTACATAATACAGTACTGGTACTTTTACTTTCAGTACTTGAGTAGCAACATTTTTAAAACAACTACTTGCAATACTTAAGTACAAAAAATGTTGAATACTTTAGTACTTCTACTCAAGTCACTTTTTGATCGAACACTTCCACTTCTACTCAAGTCACTTTTTGATCGAGCACTTGTACTTTTACTCAAGTATGGGTTTCGAGTACTTTATACAACTCTGACCTGAATAGATAGTAAGAGCTTGCTTCTGCTCCAGCATCATTTGCAACATGTGTAGCATTGAGTTCCATCGTGTTGGAACAACCTGTATCAAGTTGTTTTTGGGTAAGCCAAGGTCTTCCTGAATGCACCTGAGTCGCTGCTTGGCAAGGATTGAATGGTGGAAATGGACTGTGCACCTCTTCAGCTTGCCAATTATATCAAGCAAAGCTCTCTGGTTTGACAGACCATCTTTTACCAGAAGTTGGAGGGTGTGTGCCATGCAACTGAGGTCTGACACTTCAGCAAGCCTCATTCCTTTCACCATGTTCGCTCCGCTGTCTCGAATGACAAGCATCACTCGGTCTCTGGTGATTCCCCAGTCTTCAGTCATGCCTAAACCTTTCTCTAGTGCAGTGGTTCTCAACTCCTGTGCTCGGGACCCCCTAACAGGCCAGATTTTAAGTATTACCTTGCGGAGATGCAAACCAGAATACTGCAATCACTGAGCAGCAAATTATATCACCAGCAATGTATTTTAGTTATCTTGCAAACCTGGACTGTTAGTGGGTCCTGAGGACAGGAGTTGAGAACCACTGCTCTACCGAACTCCCGAGTGTGGGATCCTTGCATCACTTTTGTATTCAACACCAAATGCCTTCTTGTCCAACCGCTGTCAATGAAGTGGCATGTAAGACTCATTAATGACTCTGTTTGTCCTGACCAGCAGTCAGTTGTGAATGAGAGTTAGTTGTCAGCATTCTCTGGTTTCAGCATAGCCTCTACTTTCTCAATGACCTTTTGGTGAATCTTTCCCAGCATTTCGGTTCGATAATACTTGTCACTCTTCAGTGTGTACCTTGGCTCAACTTATGGACATCAACCCCTAAAATCCAGAGTCAGACACCATTGTAAATGGCTGGTTATCAGTGACCATCATCTCTGTGAGTACTCTGTCTAACAGTTGGGATCTTCCATCCGAATTTAGCCACCTGTTTTTTTTTTCTGAAACATATCTTTTATTGTTGCTTGGGATACTGGTATTTCACCTTGTGATTCATTGTGTTTTTTCTGTGCTGCATGATATTATTTAACATGATGAACTCTTAGATGGGCCCAAAGATTTGACAGCCTTTTTTTGCATTTTTGCATTTGCTGATCCCATGCTTACATTGTTTGTGCACGTATTGCACACTGCTGCTTCTCCTGGAGATGGAGACAGGAAATAGTCCCAGATCACACTTTTACTTTTTCTATCTGCATCCATCTCCATAGAAATTCGAAAGACGCTATTGGAATTCAATATAGGGTTAAAAAAGCTGTCTGGCTGGCACCCTGCGGTGATGAGTGGCTGGCACCCTGTGGTGGGTTGCTGGCTGGCACCCTGTGGTGGGTGGCTGGCTGGCTGGCACCCTGTGGTGGGTGGCTGGCTTGCTGGCACCCTGTGGTGGGTGGGTGGGTGGGTGGCTGTCTGGGTCCCTGTGATTTTGGCTTGCTTGCTGGCACCCTGCGGTGGTTGGCTGGCTGGCTGGCACCCTGTGGTAGGTGGCTGGCTGGCTGGCACCCTGTGGTGGGTGGCTGGCTGTCTGGCACCCTGTGGTGGGTGGCTGGCTTGCTGGCACCCTGTGGTAGGTGGCTGGCTGTCTGGCACCCTGTGGTGGGTGGGTGGCTGGCTTGCTTGCACCTTGTGGTGGGTGGGTTGCTGACTTGTTTGAACCCTGTGGTGGGTGGCTGGCTGTCTGGCACCCTGTGGTGGATGGCTGGCTGGCTGTCTGGGACCCTGTGGTGGGTGGCTGGCTTGCACCCTGTGGTGGGTGGCTGGCTTGCTGGCACCCTGTGGTGGGTCGCTGGCTGTCTGGTACCCTGTGGTGGGTGGCTGGCTTGCTGGCACCCTGTGGTGGGTGTGTGGCTGGCTGGTGCCCTGTGGTAGGTGGCTGGCTGGCTGGCACCCTGTGGTGAGTAGCTGGCACCCTGTGGTGGGTGGCTGGCTGGCACCCTGTGGTGGGTGGCTGGCTGTCTGTCACCCTGTGGTGGGTGGCTGGCTTGCTGGCACCCTGCGGTGGGTGGCTGGCTAGCTGGCACCCTGTGGTGGGTGTGTGGCTGGCTGGCACCCTGTGGTGGGTGTGTGACTGGCTGGCACCCTAGGAGAGAGACATGACAGAGAGGAGAGAGACATGAGAGGAGAGAGACATGAGAGGAGAGAGACATGAGAGGAGAGAGACATGAGAGGAGAGAGACACGACTGAGAGGAGAGACATTAGAGAGACATGAGAGAGAGAGACATGAGAGAGAGGAGAGACATGAGAGGAGAGAGACATGAGAGAGAGAGAGATGAGAGAGATGAGAGAGAGAGAGAGAGAGACGAGAGAGAGAGACGAGAGACATGAGAGAGAGAGAGAGAGACATGAGAGGAGAGACATGAGAGGAGAGAGACATGACAGAGAGGAGAGACACGAGAGAGACATGAGAGAGAGACATGAGAGAGAGAGACATGAGAGAGACATGAGAGACAGAGAGAGAGACATGAGAGAGAGAGACATGAGAGACAGAGAGGTATATACGGTATACACGAACACACACTTTTTTTTATTTTTGAGGTTGGGTGTGGTAATCTTGGGTGAGTTCCCACACTTTATTTTCCAGGACTTGACCCCTGGTCTTCGGTTGCTCAACCAATTGCTACACAGAGGGGGAGTAATTCTCAAAGGTGTTTCAGGTGTGGTCACATTGGCAATGCTGCAAAACAGTGTCATGAGAACTCTGGGGTAACAGTGCTAAGTGTATACAGAAACAAAGACGCAGAGGTGGATATTTTAGGCCAAAGTAAAGAGGAACCCTCATAGACTCTAAGTCCATAGTTTTTTTTTTCCAGAAAATAAACTTTTATTGAGCTTAAGAATCTCGTAGTACAGTATAAAAGATAAAAGATATGGCAGAAACATTATGTACAACACAGTGCAATACAAGTCAAGATATAAAAATTCACATCATGAGGAAAGTGCAACTGTATGGGGTTATAAATTGTTCAGATACCAGAGCTCAAACACAGTGTAATGATTCAGGAAGTCAAAGCTATCCTAACAAAAGGAAGAAGAACCAGAAATAAAAAAAAAAAAGGGGGAGTGGGAAAGGGGAAACATTCCCACTGGAATACACAGACAACAACGCAGGAAGTATTGGAAGACCAAGTAACGTCTAGCCCATCAAGAGCCTATCCATCACCAGCTGAGGTGGTGCCAGGGACGGGTCATCCAACCATGGTTGCCAAAGGGAATAAAACTTTTTGTGTGCCTTACGATGTTGATAAGTCACTTTTTCTCAAATTAGTAAATTATTAACTTGTTCGATCCATTGTGCAACCGTTGGTACATGGGAGGTTATCCAGTATCTAGCTATCAATTTACGGGCCAGATACAGCAGTCAAAGGAGCGCCGTATGGGCATGTGGTGTCACACGTTCTTCCTCAAATGCACCAAGCAGACACACAATCGGATCCCTAGGTAATCTAAAATTATAAACCCTAGATATAGAGTCTATGACCTTGTTCCAGTAACGGAACAACTTGGGACATCTCCAAATCATATGAACAAGGGTGCCCTGATCCCTGTTACATTTGGGACACATATCGGTCTCCCTACGCCCCCATTTAAACAACTGAACGGGAGTTCGGTAAGCTCTATGAAAGAGTAGGTGGGAGATTTTCTGCGATGCTGACACCGAGACCAATGGTATGGAGGAAAGACATAATTCCCAGGTTTCCCCATCAATAAGGCCCAAGTCCCTCTCCCAGCCAGCCCGGGCCGGAAGAGAGGCCGGATCCTGCAAAGCAGCCAACAGAGTAAGATAAATGCGAGAGATCATACCTCTTTTGTCAGTAGTCCTAAAAAAAAAAACATCTAGTGTCAGGTTATGTTCAGTCAGCCTAAGTGGTACCGTCCTTGATTGGATTGCTATGGCATGGCGCAACTGCTGGTATCGAAAAAAGTATTGCCTAGGGAGATCAAAATCCTATTGGAGTTCCTGAAAAGATTTCAGTATCCCCCCCCCCCCTATAAATCTGTACAAAAAAAGCAATGCCCCGTGCCTCCCAGCGCTCCACCCCCTACAACCGAAGCAACTCTCGATAGTTGGAGTTCCACCACAGTGAAGTAGCGCGGAAGAACCCCTTTATTCAGAGCATTTTCCGAACGCATTGCCACAGTATAATGAGTAGCCTGATCGTTGGGAGCGAGGTCTCCAGATGCGTAAACCCGGCCCCTAAGTGTGTGAAAACTGTATATGGAGAATTTGTGGGAACCAGAAGAGCACAGATAGGGTCGGAGAGATCATGCAGCTCCCAGCCGCCCAGATGCTGAATCTGAGAGGCGAGGAAATTCATCCTGGGATTGGGGACCGCAAGTCCCCCATTGTCCTTGCTCATCTGAAGCGTGGTGAGCCTAATTCGAGCCACCCTCTTTTTCCAAATTAGATCGCGAATCAAGGATTCCACTTGCAGAAACCACCGCTTCGGGATCCAAAGTGGAGCGTTGTGGAGTACATAGAGGAGTTGGGGAGCCCAGATCATCTTGACCAGGTTAACCCATCCCGCCACAGACAGAGGAAGTTTACACCAAGCCATACACTTAAGGCAAAATTTTACGGAGCAGGGGTACGAGATTAAGTTCCAGGTATCGTCCTACGTCTGGGGATACTTGAACACCCAAATATTTAAACTGATCCACCACGCGCACAGACGAGCTGGCAGGGGGGCAGCGATGGGATCCAATGGCATAAGGACTGATTTGTCCTAATTAATAGAGAACCCGGAGAAGGAACCGAAGAAGTCAATAAGAGACATAACCTCATTCAAATTACAATTAAATTACATCAGCATGGGGACCCCGTCGGAAGCCAACAATCCCCGGAGAGGCCCGTATGCGGGCTGCCAATGGCTCCAAGGCCATGGCAAACAGCAGGGGTGAAAGTGGGCACCCCTGCCTAGTGCCCCGGAACAGGTTGAAGGGTTCCGACAGTTCCCCATTGATCCTCAGTCTTGCCCGTGGATTAGCATAGAGTAGTTTAACCCAGCTTATAAAGGTCTCACCCACTCCAAAACGCCTCAGCACTGCCCAAAGATAAGGCCATTCGACACTGTCAAAGGCCTTAGCTGCATCCAAGGAAGTTATCGCTCTGTTACCGGGATTATCTACAGGGAGCTGAAGGTTAAGGTATAGACGCTGCAAATTCAAGGCCGTGGCCGCGTGGGGATGAAGCCCCGACTGATCCCTATGAATGAGAGTCTGTATGACCACGGACAGTCTGGAGGCCAACACTTTGGCCAGTAGTTTAATGTCTGCCGTAAGTAGGGAGATGGGCCTATACGAGTCAGCAAGTAGCGGGTCCTTACCAGGCTTAGGAATCAGGACAATAATAGCCTCACTCATAGAGTCGGGTAGTGACCCTTTTTGGGTGTGGCGTCCTTAAATATTTGTAATAGGATAGGCACCAGTTGTTCAGAATATCGCCCATAAACCTCGGACGGAAGGCCGTCCGCTCCCGGTGATTTACCTTTCGGGGCAGCTTTTAGGGCCATAAGGAGTTCATCCTCAGTCAAGGGGGCGTTAAGCCCCGCAGCCTCAGAGGCAGACAATACAGGTACCTCACAGGAATCCAAGAAATCCTCCACCACCTGTGGCGCGGCCGACACCTTGGATGAGTATAGATCCGAGAAGAACGCCCGGAGAGCCCTAGAGATCTAAGTTCCGTAATAAATGCTGCTGGCTGCTGGGACCGTACCAACATGGCCAGCATGTGACCCGTGCTCTCACCCTCCTCAAAATGTTTTTGTTGAAGAAAGAACCTTTTGTTTTCAGCTAGTTGTAGTGCCACCGTCTTAGAGAGGGATTGGGCAGCCAACCAAGAGCGCTGCGTGTCATCAGTAGGGTTATTCACATAGGCCTCCTCTGTCCTTGTCACCTCTGCCATACTCTAAGTCCATAGTTAAAGTCACCGTCAATTGGCATACAACTTTAGCTCTATTTGACACAGGTTCCCAAACTACCCTTATTTATCGTTTATTCTAGCAGAAGTACTTGAGCAGCATACCTATTAAGGAGCTTATGCACACTGAATACTTTTTCTGCTGTTTCTGGGGTGCTTACAGTTTTTTTTTTGCCTCTAAACAGCCCTGCATGTTACCCTATGTGTCCATGCACACATAGGTGTTTGAAGACAGAAACAAAACCCACAGACAATGCGTTCAGGAGCAGCAGAGTTTTGGCAGAAAAACGCTTGACAAGCCTAAACTAAACGCACCTAGGCACTAGGCTTGTTTAGCGCTTGATCGCTAATTCCTTTCAACAGCCAGAACAAATTATCCTGGCCAATTAAATAAATGGGCGCCCAAGTGCTTGACTTGCCTAAATGCGGTACATGCATTTATTAGCATCAAGTGTTTTTCCAAAACTGCTGCCAGGAAGAAAATAATCTAGGATAGTTAAGAAAACCTCCAGTGTGCATGAGGACTTGGTCTACTAAAAGAATGGAATTGTAGGGCCTGAACAGTAAGTCATATCCTGTCGATAAAAGCTTGCAAGTAATTGTGGCTGTTCCAGATTTAGAAAACAAGGGTATTTTTCTAATGGATATCATGGCTCTTGTTTGTTCTGACACAGGTTATTTACACAAAGCCAGTGATACTGGACACTAATTGTATAGCAATCCATAGTGCCTTCCAGAAGTTTCTTGAAGGAGGTTGGGCTGTTTCTTCTGAGCAAAATGATATCCCATCTGAACTGCTCTGCAATATCCTCTTTGTTAGCTATCAGCCTGGTATGGTGTATCAAATTGGTGAGTGCCCAGTAGAAATTCCACCAGAGGGAGAGAGAGTGCTGGGAGTAGCTTCCAGTATTGCCCTTGAGCTGCATGAGCATGGAAGTTATGTCTAATTAGATGATGAACAAAAAGAATGGATGGTGATTCCTGAGAGAAAGGACTGGTGAGCCAAAGTGGAATTAACTAGTTATTACTGTGAACAATTGTTTCCCCCATCCTGTCATAATTTGCCATCACCAGGTTGTAGCTAACTGCTACTCTGTGCTGGGTGTTAACCCCTATGCTGATGTGTGTAGAGTCCACATCAGAAAGAGTCCATGTCATAAATACAGCTTCTGCCCTTGATATTGATTAGAGTGACCTGAAGTTGCCAGAGTTCTGGAACAAGAAACTGACATAGCAATAGTCAAATTTGCCAGAGGTGTTCTCTACAGATGATATGGATGTAGGCTGTGATAAGAGTGCTCAACACACACTTTTAGAATAACTGACGCTACTCACTTCAGAGAAATACCCTGGAGAACAACACTAGATATATGCAATTTGTTTCAGTCCGAATGTAAATTCGGACACATTTTTGGGTTATTCAGAGAATCGGATGTATTCAAATCTCACAATGAAATAGTAACAAATGTAAGTGAAATTCCTTTAAATTCGTTTCGTATATCCATTTTCTAATTCAAAATATAAGGAAAAATTTGAATTTGGATTAGTCAAAAAATGATCGACCGATTCAAATTCTTTGTGAAGAATAGCTGGTTGTTAAGAAGCGGACCTGGAGGCCGGCCGCCACATCCTTTACAAACTATGGTTCATTAGCTGTCAGTGAGCTTCCCTGCCGGGAGCTGAAATGTAAACAAAAGAATTCTGGCAATGAAAAATGTAAAAGAATCTGGAAGTCCCCTTTTACAAGGGGGCCCCCAGATCCCACCCTCCCCTACATGTGAATGAGTATGGGGTACATAGTACCCCTATCCATTTACCAAAAAAGTGAGTGAAGACCCAACACGAGTTTTTGACAATTCCTTTATTAAAAAATTATTTTTTAAAAAGTCTTTGACAATGGATGTACACTCTGGGAAATTGATTTTTACCACTTTAGCTCTGGAAATTTTACCCCCTTAATGACCAGGCCATTTTTTGTGATATGGCACTGTGTTGCTTTAACTGACAATTGCTTGGTCGTGCGACATTGTACCCAAATAAAATTGATGTCCTTTTTTCCCACGAATAGAGCCTTCTTTTGGTGGTATTTGATGACCTCTGGATTTTTTAATTGTTGCGCTATAAACAAAAAAAGAGCAACAATTTTGAAAAAAAAAACATTTTTTACTTCCTGCTATAAAACATATCCAATAAATTTAAAAAAAAAAAATCGAAATTTTTTACCAGTTTAGGCCAATTTGTATTTTGTTACATATTTTTGGATAAAGAAAATACCAAAAAGCATATATTGATTGGTTTGCACAAAAGTTATAACATTTACAAACTATGGGAGAGCTTTATGGACTTTTTATTTTTTTTATTGTTTTTATTAGTAAAGGCGTTGATCAGCGATTTTCAGCGGGACAGCGACATTGCGGCGGATAAATCTGACACTTTAAAGTGACACTTTTCAGAGACCAGTGACCAATACAGTGATCAGTGCTAAAAATATGCACTGTTACTGTATAAATGACACTGGCAGGGAAGGGGTTAACATCAGGGGCAATCAAAGGGTTAAGTGTGCTCCTAGGGAGTGATTTCTAACTGTAAGGGGAATTGACTGACTGCAGGAAGAGAGAGATCTGTGTTGCTTGTTAGTAGGAACACAATATCTCTCTCTTCCTGTCTGACAGAACACCTGTCTGCTTTGTTTACTGAACAATCATGGGTGACTCCCGCTGTGTCCAATCAGCGCGCCCCCTAGAATACTTTTACGAAATCACGTACAGGTATGTGATTTTCGCTTAAGGGCCACCCTGCCGCAGTAAATGTACGTGGGGCGGTCTTTAAGTGGTTAATAAAGGAATTGTTAAAAATTTGTGTTGTGTCTTTACTCACTTTTTACACTTTTTTGGTATGTATACTATGTACCCCATAATACTCATTCACATGGGGGGATCTGGGGCCCTTGTTTAAGGGAGCTTCCAGATTCCGATAAGCCCCCCACCCGCAGACTGCCACAACCACTGCCCAAAATTGTGGGGAAGAGGCCCTTGTCCCCATCAACAGTCCCCCACCCCAAAGCACCCCCACATGCTGAGGGCATGTGGCCTGGGATGATTTAGGAGGGGGGGGGGGGACACTCGCTCGTGCTTCCCCTTTCCTGGCCTGCTGGGCTGCATGTTCGGATAATAGTCCGGTATGGATCTTGGGGGGGGGGGGGCCCACATCCTTTTTGGGTTTTTTTGGCATGGTTTTTTTTGGTACCCCATGTTGGGGGCACTCACTTGGGGGGGAAGAGGCCCTTGTCCCCATCAACAGTCCCCCACCCCAAAGCACCCCCACATGTTGAGGGCATGTGGCCTGGGATGATTTAGGAGGGGGGGGGCACTCGCTCGTGCTTCCCCTTTCCTGGCCTGCTGGGCTGCATGTTCGGATAATGGTCCGGTATGGATCTTGGGGGGGCCCACATCCTTTTTGGGGTTTTTTGGCATGTTTTTTTTGGTACCCCATGTTGGGGGCACTCACTTGTCCCACCATTTCCTGGCCTGCTGGGCTGCATGCTCAAGTAAGGTCCGGGGATGGATTGGGGGATGATCCCATGCTGTTTTTTTTTCTGCTGGCTTTCTTTTGTTTACATTCCAGCTCTCAGTGGGAAAGGCCAGTCACAGCTGATGAGTCAGCTAATGAGTCTTCCCAGCCCGCTCCTTAACAACCAGCTATTCTTCACACAGAATTTGGATCCGTCAATCATTTTTCGACCGATCCAAATTCGAATCGTTACAGAATTTGAAATATGTTAGAAAATTTATAAACAAAACTAAATTAAACGAAATTAAACAGAACTAAATGAATTCCGAAAAACAATTTAACCAAACAAAATTAGTAACATAACGAATCTATCCGTAACAAAACAAATTTTTTGGTTCTGCACATGTCTAGATGGCACCACAAGATGTGGATGAGCTACGACAGACATTACATCAGATGAAAGACCAGGTGATCATTGTGGATAGTATGAGTTCCTTTGCCTCCACCATTGTGGTAGTAAGAAAAAAAATCAGATGCATCTGCTTGTGTGTAGATTACAGAACTTTGAATTAAAGGACAATACCTGATCAGTATACACGGGCCAGAATTGTAGAATCTCTGGAGGCTTTAAATAGAAATTGTTGGTTCACAATGCTAGACCTATGCTCCAGATACTAGCAAGTTCCAATGGCACCCGAAGATGAAGAGAAGACAGCCTTTATATGTCCTTTGGGCTTCTATCAATTTACTTGCATGCTACAATGCATAAGAGGTTACCCAAAACAGTTTTAGGTGATTTAGTATGCAGAGAATGCCTTGTGTACCTTGGTGACATTATCGTCTTTGGGCCCACAGTAGAAGAGCATAAAGAATGACTCATGCGAGTATTTTTTTTTTTCCGCGGCTGTGCAAAAACTACAACGAAAAAACCCGGTAAGTGAACACAAAAAAGGTGCATGTGAGCACACACAAAAAAGTGCACTTAGGGGTGGGCTTTGTCCACCCCCCGAAGGGGTAGGATCTCTACCCTGATCCCCGGGGCCCAAGGCTCCTGACAGGGACAAAAGGTTTCCGATGGTCTGCCTAGCCAGAAGGCCTGGCAGACCCCGTTCTTCTGGGCTGCCGAAGCCGTACCCGAATACTAGGTCGAGGGGCTCTCCCAAAGAGAGACCCTCGAGGGACAGAGGAGGAAGGAACCAGAAGGCCACACATCCTCCCCCTAGACTTCAGAGCAAGCCCGAGGACTCACACCCTCCATCCTAGTGAGAAAAAAAACACATAAGTGAAATGAGACATACATGGGAGAAAATAAATAACAAAGTGGCCAAGCATGGTGCACTGGCCGGGCCCTGAGGCCTGGTAACAAAAATTGCCCTGGACTTTAGCCAAAAGGCCCAGCCCTAAAAGGCGCAGTGCAGAAAAAGTGTTTGTAATCTGTGACCATGTGTCGGTTCACACATTGGGGTCCTGCACCCAAGTTTTGCTAAGAGCACCCCTGGGGCGACCACTCCCAAAGGGCACAGACACCGCGGACTCTCTGCCTTCCCAGGCCATGGCCAGACAAGGTAGCTCGTTTGAATCAGGAGGTAATGTGAGTATTACTTGGCTAAAAGAAGAGGGACTGAAGTTGTCAGCAGAGGAAGTTCTGCAGGTCATAAGTGACACATATGGGTCATTATTGTCTCTGCTGAAGGAGAAGCCACTGATTCAGCCAATGGTAAAGCAATGGAGAACTTGCCTCAGCCTCAGAATATTACAGAGTTATGTTTTTTTAATGGATGTTGTGGATAATGCTGCAGATTTGTAGAAGGGTAATCAAAACTGGCCAAAGCGCTTCCTGACCTGTTGAAGACAAATGTTTGCAGTCAAAGGAATCAAGAGACCCTTCCAAAAATCCTTTTGGGGACCACTGGAATTCTGCATGTGAAGAGGCCTTCACTTAGTTGAAGAATAAGCTGACAGAAGCATCAGTTTTAACATACAGTGAGGCAAGAAAGTATTTGATCCCCTGCTAATTTTGTATGTTTACCCACTGACAAAGAAATGATCAGTCTATAATTTTATTGGTAGGTTTATTTTAACAGTGAGAGATAGAGTAACAACAAAAAAATCCAGAAAAACGCAATTCAAAAGTTATAAATTGATTTGCATTTTAATGGGTGAAAAAAGTATTTGATCCCCCTATCAATCAGCAAGATCATTGAAACTGTATACTGCTGCCCATAAACTGTATGTGCCCCATGTGAATGCTAGCTTTGAAGGATTGGGTGGAGTGTTGCATTAAAGTGGTTGTTTTTTCATCTTCATGCATTCTAAGCATTAAGAAAAAAACCTCTTCTGTGTGCAGCAGCCCACCTCAGCCCCCCTAATACTTACCTGAGTCCATCTAGATCCAGCGATGTTGGAGGAGTGTCTCAGCTGCTCAGAACTCCCCTCCTCATTGGCTGAGACGGCAGCGCGGTGCCCTTGGCTACCGCTGTTGTCAATCAAAGTCAGTCAATGAGGATTGAAAGGGGGTGGGACCAGGCCGCAGCTCCATGTCTGAATAGACACAGGGAGCTGTGACTTGGCTCAGGTGCTCCCATAGCAAGCTTCTTGCTGTGGGGGCACTCAAAGGTCGGAGGGGCCAGGAGCACCGAAGAGGGCCCTGAGAAGAAGAGGATCTGGGCTGCTGTGTGCAAAACCACTTCATAGAGCAAATAAATTTAACATGTTTGTTATTTTTAACTAAAATAAATTGACTTTACAATCACTTTAAGAGTATCCAGAGGGCTATGATAAATAGACTTTATCAGCCAAAGCCACACTTCTAGTAGTCACTGAGTTTGCAAACTGGAGTTCCTGGCACTTAAATGGGTCTGGAGTTAACCACAGCCAGACTGGATGCTTCAGGAATTATCAATTCACTCTGAAGTATAAACCTGGCCAAAAAAACATTGGAGCTGATGAGCAAAATTTGCAACATTTGATGAGCAACATTGAGCAAAAACATTGGAGCTGGACATCTAGATGTCCAGGATTTGCTTTTGTTAGCAAAAGCAGGAATAGGAAAATTGCCCTGGTCCCGGCATTGGGGTTCTCTGAGCTATGGCTGCAATATTAATTGCAAATAAAGTGGTTCTTTGTGGTTGGGACTCTCTGAGCTATGGCTGCAAAGAAAATCTGGTTGGCCGCACATCCAATAATATCGCCTTTAAAACATTCTTCATGTACAAACACCTCCACAGAACACAGTATGGGAATAGTGTTTCAAAATGGTCATAAATGATGGAAGTGACTGGGGCTGTAGCAAGGGTCTGCACTATGCCCTAAAAATGTTGGAAACAAGTGGTTCTGAAAGACAAGATATTGGGCAATTTCTAAACAGTCAAGAAAAGTTTAACCTTCCTAGCGGTATGCCCGAGCGTGACTCAGGGTTAGATTTTAGAGCCAAAAGCGGTAACCCCGAGCCACACTCGGGGTAGCGCTAGGAAGACCGCTGGATCCTGGTAGAGGTTTTACTTACCTTTTCTCCGGGATCCAGCGAAGTATGCGGGCGGTATGCGGCGGCGGAGCTTCCTCCTGATCATCTGCGAGCCCTGGCTTCCGTCTCCGGCGACGTGACGTTCGCAGGGGGGTGGAACCGGCGGCAAATTCAAATGTAAAACACACCAAACACACTGATACCATTCAAAATAAAATAAATTCACATTACATTGCCCCCCAGTGCCCTTTCCTGCAGTTTTACTGTACTTTTTACGTAAATATATATATATATATATATATATATATATATATATATACATGTATATATATATACATGTATATATATATATATATATATATATATATATATATATATATATATATATATACGTAATTCTTGTGAATGAGCAGCCCAAACCAACTGTATACATTATATATATATATATATATATATATATATATATATATACACACATATATATATAATATATGTATACATACATATATATATATATATATATATATATATATGATAAATGTATACAGTTGGTTTGGGCTGCTCATTCACAAGAATTACATGCAAAATAATGGTACCGCTTTCAGCACCTAAAATCCAAAAGAATCATACCGCCAGGGAGGTTAAAGGCATTACCAGAATGTATCCCCTAACCTCCTGCCCCTCTTCTAGATCATGTTTCGGGACTCTTTTTTTTTTATCTTGTTCCTGTAGCAAAAAAAAACTTTTTTGCTGACTGTAACTTCACCAAACTTGTAAAAAAGTTGCAGGGGTAGCTTATAAGAGGACACTATCTATTGGTATAGGCATGCCTCCAGAGCTGCACCTTTCAAGAGCCCTTTCCCTACACACATTGGGGTTGATTTACTAAAACTAGAGAGCTTACATTCTGGTGCAGTTGTGCATGGTAGCCAATCAGCTTCTAACTTCAGCTTGTTGGTTTCTATATAGAGCTGCACTAGATTTTGCAATCTCTAGTTAGAGTCAAAACAACATAATTTTTTTTTTTTTAGCTTTGAAAGATATCAATGTATGCATGTATGCATGTATGCATGTGGAGAAATGCAGAGTGGTGGAGGATAGACAGAGTTGTGTGATCCAGTACTCAGTGCTGATAAGAGTTGATAGGGTTATCAGTGCAGCAAAACCACTATGTTGCCAGTTCAAACAAAAAGTTGTTGGCACACTGGATGGCATAACTATAGTTTATGGCATAACTTTTTTTTTTTTTTTTTTTGTTATTGCAATGTTTTCAAAGCAGTGAGATGTGCATATATTTCAGATATGTACTGAATATATATTTTTTTTCTGTCCTGACATATGCTAAAAAAGGTTTTCCTTTTTCAAATTTTAGAACATTGGGAGGTGTGTTATCCTGTTACTCAGCTTAAAAGGTACTGTCATGCTGCCACAGCCTGCGACTGGTTCATAGGCTTCACGAAGCACCGAGATATGGGATTGGACTAAAGCAGGTACAATAAGAGAGACAGACTTAGGCACAGGTAACACATACTCAAACAGTTAAGTGTTTGTAGTGTGACATTTAGAGAGCTCCTCAGCCTCTCCCCACTAATCACTATCTTAGCTTAAAACACCAACACCCTACTTTCAACTAGTGTTTTGCAACCCATCACCAAATATTGTGGAGCTGCAAATCCATGTATTACTGTTTGGATTTGAGATCTGTAGGTTAGCAATAGCTGGAGAGTCATAGAGTGATTATCGCTACTATAAAAACAGTTCTTAATTTTTCAAGGTATTGCCAGTTAAAGTGGACCTAGCATAAGAAATATTTCTTACTTTCAAAAATGATAAATATTGTGTAACTGTAAAGCAGGGTATACACGGACTGAAAATCGTCCGGGTTCAGCAGGAAACAGCTGACTTTTGGTCCATGTATAATGTATAATGCTGTCTGTTCAACAGAAGCTGGTCTAATGACCGTCTTCTGTCAAAAGTTCATGCTTGAAAATCAGCATCCGATCACTGCTTGCAGCCAATGGCTGCAAGCGCTGATCTGAGTATTCTAACAGAGGGGAGTCCCCCCTGTTAGAATGCAATGTTGTAGCAGGGGAGATCCCTGCATCACACATTATTTGTGTTGGAGGGATCTGTTATTTTATTTTTTTTTTCATTCAATCCAAGTTGGAAAAAAAAAACTGCACGTGTATACCCAGCTTAATGCTTACAAGCATTTATCTCACAGTAATTTCCCTGATAATACCTTAAACTGCTATTCTTTCTGGAATGGAACGGTGCCATCTATTTTTCAGATATTATCCAGGGTCTGGTATACATTTTGGAGGGAACCTCACACCAAAAATATAAAAAAATTGGTGTGAAGTCCCTCCCAAAATCCATACTAGACCCTTATCTTAGCATGCAGCCCAGCAGGCTAGGAAAGGGGGTGGAACGATTTAGGGTGCCCAATGAACCATACCAGGCCACATGCTCTCAACATGGGGGGGGGGTGCTTTGCAAGGAACCCCCCCCCCCAAATCCCAAAACCACCATGTTGAGGAGGACATAGGCCTCTTCCCCACAACTCTGGCCTGGTGGTTGTGGGGGTGTGGGGGGTGACATATTATCAATCTTTAAAAAAATTGTCAAAGTGAATAAAAAGATGGAGCCGGATTTTGACCTTTTTTTAACCACTTGCCGAGCGCTTACTTTATATAAACATTGGTAGAGTGGCTGTGTGTGAATTCAGAGAGAAATGAAAAGCCTCCAACTTTTGTAAATTAACCTTGACATTAGACAAAGCCATAAATTCAAAGCATACATAGGAGAGATGGCAAGGAGACCACAGGGTTTGTGACGTAAAAAAAAGGAGGTCATCTGCAAAGGCTGTTTATGATCTTATGATGGTAACCCCATTTCGAATATGGACCGGATAGGATTCCACACTATTGATATGTAGCATTGCCAGGGGCATAAAATATAATAAGGTCATGAGCCAAAAAAGCATGGAATCTGGGATCCCAACATGGATCACAGACTGAAGCATGAAAGTCTAATTAACCATATTAAAGGCTTTCTCTGCATCTGCAGACAGCAGAAGTAGGGAAAGAGGGGAATTTGTGGCCTTTTCTAAAGGGAAAAAATCCAACTTGGTCTGGTGAAATAATCCATTGTAAGATTGGGCTAAGCCTATTGACCAGAATTTTAAAATGCAATTCAACAGTGAAATTGATATATACAGTAACTGGTACAAGGTAGGGGAACCTTATCTGGCTCTGATATTACAAAAACGTGTGCCCTGGACAGGTCAGGTGGTGAAGAGTAGTCTTTAGACCAGGAGCTCAATCAGAATGCTGCTTTGCTCTTCCATGCTGAGAACACTTCCCGATAGTTCTTTAGGGTTGAGAAAAGGACTTCTGGCCCAGGTCATCTACTTTTTTGAGGTTTTTGGTGGGAGGTATAAATGACATGGGAATGGTGAAGAGAGCTCTTAAGATTAATATAGTTAAAAGTATCATTGGCCTGTTTTAACTGCTCCTGCTCACTGCGCTCCTTTATTGCCCTTTTGCAATCCTGGCAGTTTCCCTACTTATCCTGGATAGGGCGTATCAAATCTGTGAAAAAAACTGTTCTGCCTAAAGCCCTAATGGCGTTATAGGCTTCTACAAAGTGTGGGTTCAGTTGGGGAAGGTAAGTGTTATAGTACATAACGGGATGGCCATCCGGTCCTGGGGCCTTGCCATTTGAGGAGGATGAGGAGGCCGCCAAGAGTTCCTATGGTTTAATAGGTTCAGCTAAGGTTCCTCAGTTGTAAGGGTAGCAAAATTAAGTAACGTCTCATTGAGGCCCCAGAATCTCAATTTAGGCGGCAACAAGATTGTATGTCTACACAATTTGGGGCATGGTGCAAGAGAGTAATGTGACCAATCTCTACATTAACCACCATGGGCAGAGAAACGTGCCATAGCAGAAAAAAGTTAGTCCTAGTATAGGAACCATGTACAGAAGAATAGAATGAGTAATCCCTGCCCTGGGGGTGTAAGATCTGCCATACGTCCATGAGATGGTGTGTATGTATGGTTTTCTTTTCATTTGTGGGCAGCAATTGATAATTGGAAGAGACCTCCTGAGGAGTCTTTGAATGGATCTAGCATGAAGTTAAAATCCATAAAATGAAGGTTCCTTTCTACAAACTCCTCAAGTCTAGATAGGAGCAGTCAAGAAAGAGATCTGATCAGAATTTAGGAAATATACAAATAAATAAAGAAATATAAAAGCGGCAATAAAAAAACAAAATGAGTACCATGGTAATTATAAGGGATCTGACGGCTGTAAACATAGAGCCGGGCAGAGGGAGGCCAAAATGTCATAAAGAGGGGAACTAGAGGCTTAGTTGCGACACAGGACCCCTAATAAACGGGTGAAGGAGTGGTAAACCTCACACTCCAGGGGCCGCCTAGTAAACTTATGTCCATTATTGGCCAGTTGTTCAGGAGGGACACACACACACTCCCGTGGGACATCTGCCAATCAGCAACTTAAGGGGAGTGGAACTTACAATGCAAACTGACCCCAGGAGTGCATTCCATACAAAACAAATAACAATGGCAGGCAAAAATACCAATTCCCGAGCCATCTAGACATAATAATAACAAGCCATATATTGCCCAAAATAGTAAAAAAAAAAAAACAACAACATCAAACTGTGACTGTAACTAGTAGTGCAGAAAATCACTCATCAATGAAAAAAGGTTAATGTGATCTGAGCTATAATGTACATTAGGAAGACCAGTGATCCCACATAGTTAAAAGAGCAGTCTGAGCCATCCCCCTCTGGCAAACAAGTGTAATAAAAAAATAAAGGTGTTGCCTAAGGGCCAAGAGGGACGTTAAAGCTCATGGTGAAATGAGTGACACTGTATGTAGCAACAACAGGGTAAAGGGGCATCACATAAACCGGCATTGTATTAAGGTAGGGTTGCATTTAGATTTGGCCATAAGGGCGTGGCGAACTGTAAACATCCTGACAAAGGCATAACCAGAATATAGGTAGAGAACCTTATTTTAAGATCTATATGACCTGATAAGTGTTGTAAGTCAGGGAAGGAATGGTTATCTGCAGCATGACCGAGCCAATCTCTGTGCCTGAGTAAGTGAGTGGAAGGTGGGATGAGTAAAAATCACAAAAGTTGTGAGATGTAAGGTAAAAATCTTATATCTACATCAATCTCCACATCAGTTAGTAATTACAGAGGGGGTAAAAACAACCAGCTGTAATGCAGTACCAACCCCCACGAAACTGTAACATAATGTCATAAAAAAAGAACTCATAGAAGGGTCTGTGGGTTCAAGAAAAACAAAGGATAAAGTGGCCTGAATGAAATCCAGTCTGATGGGCTAGCTAGGGGGACCAAAACAACCACTGTACAAGTAAAGCTGATTACTGGATGGAACATAAACAGAATGTCATAAACTAGCAGACCGAGTCACTATACTGATATATCATATGCTGAAGGTACCTCATATGAGGTACGGAAATAGGCGACTGTTTAGTGGACGACTGTTTAGTGGAAACGCGTCACAGAGGAGCGCCGCATCGTCATCGCAAGTTGCCGAGGACCGCACTGCAGGCGGCCACGGCCTCTCCAATATCGGTATCGGTTTCCTGGTTTCCTGTGTCCATTAGTTAACATCTAACTGTAAGTGCACTGGATACTTTTGTTTTAATAAATTGTCAAAGGTACTGCGCTATGGTCTGATTCTGTTTCTGTGAGATACACGTGGAAGCCCTCACCTGTGCGGAGAGTAACACCCAGAACAAGAGTGGACCGGGATTGGGTTGAGACACCGAAAGACCAGTGAGACAGTCGCCTTTTGGTTTGAGCGATCTGGTAAGAAGCCACACTTACTATATGATTATTTCACGGTGACCTCCCTGAATTCCCAAGACACTACTGGGCTGATTATCCGTCCTTAACCTCTTTTCTCTATGGTAAGGGGCTAATCCCCACAAAGGTGGTGGAACCCATCTGCACCCCACGGATCTAGAGGAACCCACAGAGTGGATTTTACTTTAGCCTGTGAGGGGACGATTGGGACTTTATGCACTTTTATATGTATATGGACTATACACTGAGGTGGCAACCATTGTAATATTGGACACTTTTTCTTTGAATTACTTGTGCACTTTGTTGCTTTATGTTGGTATCACATTATCCATTTATCATCACCTATTCACCATAACACACCCAAGTATATGCACCAGGGTGTATAGTATTTACTGTACACCCGTTCAAGTGCACATCAATTTTGGAAACACATCACAGGTATATGGGGGACACTCATTATAGTGTCACACCTTTTCCTTCATTTGTGACATCAGTGAATTTTAGCGCACCTGATTTCTTTTCTACACATTTTTATCACCATTTGGTTCGAAGGTTGCAGCTATTCACACTACTGATCCTGCGCACTTATTTAATTTTATACACGTCCACTTGTGTTTACCTGGGTCTCTGTCACTGTAGATTTCTGGGATCGTTTTTGAAAAGGAGGCCCACGTGGCTCTTTCTTGCTTAGCTTTCGGGAGGAAGCTGGCAGCTGTATGTGTTTGAGCTATCTGTCCATAGCTGCCGGCAGGTAGGTCTTTGAGAGCTTCCTTATCTTCTTTCTATATATCATCCCCCAGGGCAGGCTGGAAGGAGCAGCTACGAGGTTACTGTAAGGCTGAATATGGTAAACGGCCCAGGAGCTCAATCAGAATGCTGCTTTGCTCTTCCATGCTGAGAACACTTCCCGATAGTTCTTTAGGGTTGAGAAAAGGACTTCTGGCCCAGGTCATCTACTTTTTTGAGGTTTTTGGTGGGAGGTATAAATGACATGGGAATGGTGAAGAGAGCTCTTAAGATTAATATAGTTAAAAGTATCATTGGCCTGTTTTAACTGCTCCTGCTCACTGCGCTCCTTTATTGCCCTTTTGCAATCCTGGCAGTTTCCCTACTTATCCTGGATAGGGCGTATCAAATCTGTGAAAAAAACTGTTCTGCCTAAAGCCCTGTAGTATTTCAGGGCTTCACCTATCTGGGTTCCCCCCGCAATTCTTACACCTCCTACTGTCATGTACCTGGGTGTCCTTGAACTGGAAGGTTCCTTGTTTTGTAGCTTGCAGCCTTACCTGTTGTGCCACAGAGAAGCTCTGGAGTTGTGGCAGTGATTTTTCCAGCCTGATGCTTGCCTTGGACTCACTAGCCCCACCTGCTGTCAGCTGCGAACAATGTACAATTTAACCAGCTGTGAACAATTGTACAATTTAACCAGCCTTTAAATAGCAGCACTTGCCTGTTAGTATTGGAATATCTTCCTGGGTGTGCTGCTTGCTCTTTGATAGACTTTCGTGTATGAACTTTTGCCCTCTTCAGCCTGCTGAATCTGTACTTCACCGCCAGCTTGTGTATGACTTCTGCCTGCCTGACCATTGTTTGGATTTCGTTTGGATGCCGCTTTGCCCGATCTGTTGCCGGCCTGATCTCTCTGACTTCGTTTTCGCCTGAATCCTCGGCACTCAAGCTCCACTTCGGACTTTACCTCACAGGTACCTAACACCTCCAGAACAGAATCCTACCTTTTATATGGGTTCCTAGGCACCCTAAAGTTTCCAGGGCTTCTCTCTTTGCACACAGATTACAGGGAGGGCTGGGGGTTCCCAATATTTCCAAGCATTACTTGGCTGTGCAAATCCCGCAACTCTCTATGCTTCAAGTCACATCAGACATTCCACTGTGGGTGCTTCTGCAGCTCCCCAATTGTGCTCCGATCCCTATGCAGAGCCTTCTCTGGGCTCCCCCATCCATCGTGTCCCTCCACGTTGAGCCTCCTAATGGCCCATAGTTTGAAATCTAATTAGGGCTGCTGATAGAAATTGCGGGGCCCACTACAGACTACCTGACAGAGCCCCCCTCAAGAAAACATTAAAGCTATATTTCTTTAAAATTTAATAAAATCATTACTAGCAGACACAAATACAACATAGCTCACAGAATTCCTGCTAAATCTAAAAGAAGAAACTGAGTTGATAGATAAATCTCTGTGTGTGAGGTCTTGGGGGCTCATACACATGGGTGCTATGATCTGTGAATCAGTGGTTCATTTATGTGGCTTGATTCAGTGGGAGCTGTACGAACACAGCTGCAGGTCCTAATTTGACAGGCCTGGGGATGCAAGTGTACAGCCCGAACACAGACAGTGTGCATTTGGGGACCGCTCACCTGCACACCTGTCAAATGAGGGCCTACGGCTGTGTTCGTACAGGCGCTGCATCCCCATAGAATGACAGATGGCTCCAGCCCAAACCCCTCCTTCACACAACCAGAGTACCTGTGGGAGTGAGCCACTAATTATATTTTTCTAACCTAAAAAACAGATCTTTCCAGCGATGTGCTGTCACTACTAAAAGGGATTCTATCTTCATCTGGTCTTCTCTCTGGTTTCTTGGGCTCCAGTTGTTTGGCCAAACTGCAATGATGTAACTCACACAAATGTGTGCGTGGGTGTCATGGTCATAGTACAGCTCTCAATGGGTGGTATGTCATCCATTGGGAGCGTGGTGCACATGTGCTGGTGCTATCACCGACTGCTACATTTAGGAGATATTCACTGTACCTACATGTAAGCAGGGCCGGATTAAGAGCATCATGGGCTTGGTGCTGAGGATTTTGAAGGGCCTTAAGGGCCGTGCCTTGGCATGCACCCAGAGGAGGAAGGGTGCAGCCATGCATGCCTAGTTCAACATGGGATGCTGTCTCTGAAGCCCATAAACACATCCATGCATCGGCAACTGTCCCTCCTTTTCCGGCCTTCGTGCTGTGTGGGGAGGTTCTGAGGGAGCTGCCTGGGGAAGCGAGCATAGAAGCCAGACTTCTGTGTTTACAAGTGACAGAAGAGCGGTAACAGTGAATATGGCCAACCCGGGGCCTATATTAAGGTAGGGGCCTGGAGCTGCAGCTCCAATAGCCCCTATGTTAATCTGGCCCTGCATGTAAGCCCTATTATAGGCTTACCTGTAGATACAAGATAAGAAAAATGGAGTTTACTACTACCAGATCAGTTAGTAAATGGTTAAATAGAAGGAGTTGATACATGTATGGAGAGGGAACTGACAGTGAAGGGGAGAAATAGCAAAGTTGCAAAGGTCAGGAAGCAGTCTGGGGGAGAGGAGTGGGAAGCCAAGCTTCATAAAGCACACTAAACTGCACTGGGACAAGATAACAGGCAGCTATGGAACTGTAAAAGTAAATTCCTCACCCCATGGGAATGCAACTGATCAGTTGCTACTGTGTCAGGAAGACCGAGCAATGGGGGAGAGAGATGACAAAAATATGCAGGCTGGGGCAAGAAATATAGGAAGAACTGCAGGGAGAGAAAAAAACGTTGCAGAAATAACAAACTCAGGAGCAGAGCTAACATTAGAGCCAGGGCTAGTAGGAGAGGGGGGGGGCACACAGGGAGGAGGATTAGTGAGGGACAACTGTCTCTTTCTCAGCAGATGAAAGCTGGCAGCAGGGAGAGAGGGAGGAATCATCTTTCAGGTGCTGGAGGAAGATTTTTGTAAATGTCGTTTATCACTACTCCCCCTCCCTGTGTGGGCCCCCCCTGTTTGCTCGGGCCCCCTACAAGAGGACTGGTGCCCCCCCCCCCCCGTATCAGGGGCCCTGAATGTAATGTCCCCATTCTTGCCCCTCCTGCCTATCGTCAACAACCCACTAATTCCGCTGGGCATGGAATAACCTTCTGTCTTCTCCTGGTGGGTTTCCCACGGTTTCTCTCAGGTACAAATTTCTAGCCTAGAGCGTTTTCCATGAGTTTAATCAATATAAGGTTAATAATTTATCTTAGATTACAAAATCTTCAGTTTTACTCAAATTAGTTGATGCAAAAACGAATACACCCCACAACAAAAACCACTACATCTAGTATTTTATATGACCTCCATTATTTGTAAGGACAGCACCAAGTCTTCTAGGCATGGAATGAACAAGTTGGCGACATATTGCAACATCTATCTCTTCCCTTCTTCAAGAACGACCTCTTTTAGAGCCTGGATGCTGGATGGAGAGTGATGCTCCACTTGTCTCTTTAGAATTCCCCATAGGTATTTGATTTGGTTTAGATCAGGAGACCTACTTGGCCACTGAATCACTTTCATCCTGTTTTTTTTTTTCAGAAATGCAACAGCGGCCTTAGATGTGTGGTTTGAATCATTATCATGTTGAAAAAGTGCACGATGACCAAGGGCACAAAGTGATGGTAGCATCTTCTCTTTCAATATAGAGCAGTACATCTCTGAATTCATGATACCATCAATGAAATGCAGCTCCCCGACATCAGCAGCACTCATACAGCCCTACAGAAGGACACTGACACCACCGTGTTTTACTGTAAGCACCATGCATTTTTCTTTGTACTCCTCACCTTTGCAATGTCATAGAATTTTGAAGCCATCAGTTAGTTCCAAAACATTGATCTTGGTCTCATCACTCCAGAGTTCAGAGTCCCAGTAGTCATCTTCTTTTTCAGCATGGGCCCTGGAAAGTTCTAGGTGGGTTTTTTAGCGCATGGGCTTAAGGAGAGGCTTCCTTCATGGACGACACCCATGCATACCATTCCTATGCAGTGTACCCCGTATTGTGTCATTGGAAACAATCACCCCAGTTTGGCTATCTACTTCTTTAGCTAACTGCAGTGAACTTGCATGGCAATTTTCTTCAACCCTTCTCATCAGAAGACGCTCCTGTCGAGGTGTTAACTTGCGTGGATGGCGGGACGTCACTGTGATCTGTGTGGTTGCAGTTTCATCTTTGTTAAATTTTTTTATCACTTTTGCTACAGTATTCTGACTGATAAGTAAAGCTTTGCTGATCTTCTTGTAGCCTTCACCTTTGTTGTGTTAAGAATTTATTTTCTTTCTCAGGCCTTGTGACATTTCTCTTCCATGTGGTGACATTGGTGACAGCATGAAATGGAAAGGGTCTTTGTTAAGTATCGCCCTTTTATAATCAGTTGTCTGCTGGACACCTGTTTAATGAATAATTCGACTCACCTGTAGTTAAATTTGTATGTGCAAATTAACAAATCTTGGTTGCAATCAATGGCCCGCATTTGTGGGAATATTTTGTAGTATAGCGTCCCATAGAAAATGTTGATTCTGAAAGGAAAGTAAAAGTTTTCTGACAAATCTTTTGGGGCATATTAATTTTTGCTGAGCACTAGATGTATGTATATATACAGTATCTCACAAAAGTGAGTACACCCCTCACATTTTTGTAAATATTTTATTATATCTTTCCATGTGACAACACTGAAGAAATTACACTTTGCTACAATATAAAGTAGTGAGTGTATAGATTGTATAACAGTGTAAATTTGCTGTCCCCTCAAAAAACCTCAACACACAACTATTAATGTCTAAACTGCTGGCAACAAAAGTGAGTACACCCCTAAGTTAAAAGTTCAAGTTGGGCCCAAAGTGTCAATATTTTGTGTGGTCAACATTATTTTCCAGCACTGCCATGGAGTTCACCAGAGCTTCACAGGTTGCCACTGGAGTTCTCTTCCACTCCTCCATGATGACATCACGGAGCTGGTGGATGTTAGAGACCTTGTGCTCCACCTTCCGTTTGAGGATGCCCCACAAATACTCAATAGGGTTTAGGTCTATAAACATGCTTGGCCAGTCCACCACCTTTACCCTCAGCTTCTTTAGAAGGTTGTCTTGTCTTGGAGGTGTGTTTGTAGTGTTTATCATGTTGGAATACTGCCCTGTGGTTCAGTCTCGGAAGGGAGGGGATCATGCTCTGCTTCAATATGTCACAGTACATGTTGGCATTCATGGTTACCTCAATGAACTGTAGCTCCCCAGTCGCGGCAGCACTCATGCAGCACCAGACTATGACACTCCAACCACAATGCTTGACTGTAGGCAAGACACACTTGTCTTCGTACTCCTTACCTGGTTGCCGCCACACACGCTTGACACCATCTGAACCAAATAAGTTTATCTTGGTCTCATCAAACCACAGGACATGGTTCCTGTAATCATGTCCTTAGTCTTCTTGTCTTCAGCAAACTGTTTGCAGGCTTTCTTGTGCATTGTCTTTAGAAGAGGTTTCCTTCTGGGACGACAGCCATGCAGACCAATTTGATGCAGTGTGCGGCGTATGGTCTGAGCACTGACAGGCTGACCCCCCACCCCTTAAACCTCTGCAGCAATGCTGGCAGCACTTATACCTCTATTTCCCAAAGACAACCTCTGGATATGACGCTGAGCATGTGCACTCAACCTCTTTGGTCGACCATGACGAGACCTTTTCTGAGTGGAACCTGTCCTGTTAAATCGCTGTATGATCTTGGCCACCGTGCTGCAGCTCAGTTTCAGGGTCTTGGCAATCTTCTTATAACCTAGGCCATCTTTATGTAGAGCAAAAATTCATTTTTTTCAGAACCTCAGAGATTTCTTTGCCATAAGGTGCCATGTTGAACTTCCAGTGACCAGTATGAGAGTGAGAGCGATAACACCAAATTTAGCATACCTGCTCCCCATTCACACCTGAGACATTGTAACACTAACAAGTCACATGACACCGGGGAGGGAAAATGGCTAATTGGGCCCAATTCGGACATTTTCACTTAGGGGTGTACTCACGTTTGTTGCCAGCGGTTTAGAGTGTTGAGTTATTTTGAGGGGACAGCAAATTTACACTGTTATACAAGCTTCACACTTACTACTTTACATTGTAGCAAAGTGTCATTTCTTCAGTGTTGTCACATGAAAAGATATAATAAAATATTTACAAAATGGTGAGGGGTGTACTCACTTTTGTGAGATACTGTGTGTGTGTCTATATATATATATATATATATATATATATATATATATATATATATAGACACACACATACCTTTATAAATAAATGTAAACAAACATTTTAAAATGTATAAAAACATATTTTAATCATCTGCAGCAAATTTCTTAACCTGCAAAATAGTTTAATGGGACTTGTAGTTTGCAGCTAGTCCATCTCTAAACTACATTTCCTATGTAGCATCCTCCTAGGTGGGTGCTAGAGAGAAAGTATAGTTTTGAGTCTTGTCTGCTTACCAGCAGGACTGCAGGTGAATTTATATTGTTCTCTGCTTACCAGAGATCTGGATCTGTTATGCCTCGTTTCCACTGAGCGGATCGGTTTGGGTCGGTTTGGTACGGTACGCTAATTTGAGTGTTTCCATTATGAAAGTGGCCCATACAACCGAACCAAACCGCACCATTCCTGGTCCTGCTTCAGATGTAGGGCCATAGGAAATGGTACGGTACGGTTAGGGCGGAGCTACTGGCGTCACACGATAGAGTACACTGATTGGTGGACAGGAAACCATCAATGCTCACATCAAATGAAAGAGCAAAACAAACACCTCATTTGGTGTAAACCCCGCATGGTCCCTGGTGGCCCGACTTGCAGTGGAAACGCTCACCTGAATAGACCGGACCATTCTAACCCTTCCAAACTGTACCGAACTGAACCGTTCCGCTCAGTGGAAACGAGGCATTAGTGAGGTCTGCTCATTGTGCTCAGGTGCAACTCGTTCTGTCTGCAGAGTGTTTCACACTGGTCCAATAGGGAGGCATATTGGACAGTGGGAGGAAACCTGACAAATGAGTGCACAGGCGTTTCATACAGCCCTGGTAATTTGGCAGAGGAAAAGTGCCTTGGTGCATGCTGGGATACCGTATAAAAGTCAGGAGAACATGTGCTCGGGGGTTTTTCGGCTAGATAGCTAGAGTCCTGGAGGGAGGGGGCGGCTGCCTCCTCTTCTGTAGACGTGCCATGCAACCTCAGGTAGTCAACCTGAGGGCCTTGAGAGTGCTAGTGAGGAGCTAGTAAGGAACTGAACCCAGAGGACCGGTGCAGCTGGGTGAAAGAGGGGACACTGGAGGATCTGATTCTGCAATACAGTGAGTACAGATCTGTGTCGGGGAGCCTGACCTGAGGGTGGCCACCCTTGCAGCTACAAGAGTCAGTGGACAGGTGTCAGTAAAGGGGATGCTAGTGAGTGTCCCAAAGATAATGTAGATTCACCAAGTCTATTGCTGGAGAGAAAAGAGCAAGGAGATTTAACCCTTACATACACGTGGCAGTAAGGATGAAGCAGTGCAGCTGCAACCTGATGAGGCCAAGTGAGAGTTGTCCTTGGAGTATCCCACTATTCCCTTCTCCCATTCAAGTTCCAAAATAAACACTAAAAACCAATACCCCTGGACTGTTTATTGTGTGACGAGCCATTGGGGGTAAGGAGGGATGTGTGAACTGTTCCCCAAGTGACTGTGTGCTGGTAATCAGAGGAGGTCCAACAAGTCATCATACAGCAAGCCCTACACCTACCATTCCTTGGGCATCCCTGTGATCTCTGCCTGATTGGCTGTGTGGCGACTGCAGGAGGGAGGGGGCAAAAGGGCTCTCATGACATACAGACCCAGCCACTGTGCAGCTGAGGCGGTGGGTATAAAAAATAAACTGTAAGTGCAGTGGTTCTGGAGGTGGAGCGAAAAGGAGAGAAGACCCACAGCACAGCCGCCTCTCCTCCAGGTCCCACACTGCCCGCAGCGAGTGGGGGGGGGGGATCATGGTATACAGTCAACTACATTATTGCGCACAGGGTGATTATTGTATGCCCAGGCATGCCTAGGTTTCTGGTTGTGTCAGTACAGTACTGATCTTGTCCCTACAGAAATGTTTCTAGCTGCATAATTACAGTACTGATTTTCTCTTTGTGGATATGTTTCTGGTTGTGTCAATATGATGCTGATTCTGTTTTCACCTATACTATTATGTAAAAAAATGTATTTTTCAACAGCTAACCAATGTTGAAAGTTATTGTGAAGTCTCGTTTTTTTTTTCTATTTTAAATAACAAACATGTTAAACTTGTTAACATATTATGTATAATATAAGAGGGGAGCTATAGAGGCCCCTGATTTACGTAAAGAGGGGGGGACTCTGAGAACCCTGATGTAAGGGAGTCCCTGATTTAAGGAGGAGGGCTCTGTGAGACACTAACATAAGGGGGGACCCTGGTTTGCCTAATAAAAGTGGGATCTCTGTTGTAGGGGCCAACTCTGGGGACCCTGATTTAAGGAGAGGGAACTCTTGGGACCCTGGTGTAAGGGGGAGATGACTCTGTGGACACTGATGAAAGGAGGGGGGACACGGAGGATCTTGATGTAAGGGGGGGGGACTTTGAGGACCCTAATGAAAGGGGTAAACTGTGATGTAAGGGAGCCAGGCCCGAGGACCCAGACCTAAAGCTGTGTAAGGGACTGCAAAATGTCTGATGGCTGCCCTCTTCCACACACACTGCTCCAACGTTCTACATCCCTCTGCAGGATTTGATGAGGTTAGCTGTAGAGAAAGCTGTCTCCTGCATACTTAAGCCAAACTGTGAAAAGAAGGATTACAGCCAATGAGGTGGCACGAAAGTCATGCTGTGTGCAACATCACACCTGCTCCCAGCTCCCCAGTCATTCTCCACATGGAGCCAACATTGGCAAGAAGGTGAAAAACATCCCTGCAGCCTTTATTTTTTATTTAATTAACTTTTTTTTGGGGGGGGGGGGGGGGTTGTAAGTAGCTGGTTTTGCCTAGGGTGAAAAATAGTCTAGCAAAGGCCCTGATACTAATGCATACAATGCATTAAGATAAAAAAAAAACTTCTGCCGTTACAACTCCTTAAAGTTTCATATTCTGTCTACAGTCTGTTTAATAATCCTGTGTGCTCCTGTGTCTGTGTTTTATAAAAATAAGCCGTTCTTTACAAGTTTTCAGAGTGCCAATCGCCTCTCATGTGACCCGACGCCTCTCTCCTCCTCTCCCCCTCCCCTCCTCTCCCCCTCCCCTCCTCCTCCCCTCCCGACTGACATCAGCATCAGCAAGGAATCCGCGGCCCCGCACGCGGCAGGTAGCTGTCAGATGGGGAAAGGAGAGAGCCGACAGGCAACATGAGCGGCACTCGGCGCTATAAAAACTGGTAAAGAATGGCTTATTTTTTTAAAACACAGACACAGGGGCACACAGGATTATTTAACAGACCAGACAGGATGGTATAAAGTGGTTTAACAACCACTTTAAAGGGAAAGTTGAGATTCCGGGGGGGGGGGGGGGGCAGTGGCCCCCCCTTGCCCCTACCTGCGGAAAGCCCTTATCAGCGTATAAGTGATTATTTTGCCTAATTTATGTGTAACAGTTTGTGTGTGGGGGACATCCAAATCAGTTTAAGGCAGTATAAGGTAGCTGACATAAGGGGGGAAAATGTACTGCATATGATTCCAGTCTTTTTGTTTAGGCATCTAAAATCTCTGTATTGTTGTTTGAAAAACAAAGAAAAAAAACAGCAATCCCTAGCAGGCAAATAATTTTCTCCACTAGTGGTTAAAATGTTCAGACTTGCTAGCCTGCTATGACCTAATGATATAAAAGGTCAAAAAAAGCAGCTTATACACTAAGACGACAATCTGAAATGTCCACTTCCCTCAGATATAGCTTATCCAACACCTACTCTGCAGAGCTGCAACTTCAAGACTCAAAATATATTTCGAAGTTTATAACTTTATGTAGTAAGAGCAGTGGTGGAGAAGATCTTTTGTGAGCACACATAATAATCACTGGATCTAAATAAAAATTTCCATATAACATCTTCCATTGTTCACCTGACCAACTACAATGCTATAACACACTTGCAGGAAATAGGTACAGTTTTAGATCTTACAGTAAGTGCTCGTTCACACCATAGGTGTTTGAAAACTGATAGGAAACTGATGTGAAACTGATGTCTCTGCAAGTGAAACCTGGGCGGTTTACCCATCAGTTTTCATGCACATTTCAGTGAATTTTTTATGCATGTTGATGCGCGTTAGTTATGTGCCCTGTTCACAACAATATTGATGTCATGTCATTTTTTTCCCATGCAGAAAAGTGCATACATGTTGAAAATTCCTGCTCAGAAAAAATCCGCACATTATCGTAGTGTTGTTGTGTGAACAGGGCACATGGGAAACAAATGTCATTTTTTGTGCTCTTGCAGAACGGGTGCAGAAAAATTAATTTCTTTGCACCATGGTTTGAACGAGGCCTATGTTTATTGAAGTTTGCACTACAGAAGGTACAAGCTGACAAGAAGAAATACTGTGTGCAGCATGGGGCGCAGGTATTTGACCCACTCCCTTAAATTAGTTGTAAACAACAGACATAAAATATGAACAAAGCAGATCCCTCTGTAGTGTGTATTTGTCTCAATTAGGAGCACAAAGTGTCATTTCTGTCTCCTGTTTCATTCTTCTTTTACCAGCATGAGTCACTTCTGACAAGTTTTCCTGACATCAAGAGAAAAAAGGTGACAGGAGAAGGGAGCTCCAGCTGATTGACTGCCTCAGCTCTGTTCCTTTGTGCTGTGTGAGGAGGAGTGTGTCCCTTCCCTCCAATCAACTCTCAGAGGTCTCATTATTGAGCTCTGCAGAGTGTAACTTCAGCTCTCCGCCCCCTTTTTCTGATATCTCAGACAAGCTTTATAAATTCTGTACTTTGAAGGGATGTCGAGAAGAGAATACAGTAGATAAAAAGGTACAACTTATGTGGGAAGATTTGTTTCATCTCTGTGTATCACCTAAGGACATTCAATTCAGTGGGGATATGTAAGGGTTTACAGCTACTGTAAGGGAGTGCATGAACCTTTTTTTTTTTTCTTTTTTTGCCAGCACCATATAGCGGTCATCCTGATTGATTAAGTCCTCCTCCAATTAGGTGAAAAGATCAGAAGAAGAGATGGTCAACTGAAAGTTGCAGTTGCCGGTCAATGAACAGGATCTTGAATTACTGCAAGAGAGAAGTTTTACAAAAAAGAGTGCAAAATCTGGTGCAGCTGTGCATGGTAGCCAATCAGCTCCTAACTTCAGCTTGTTCAATTAAGTTTTGACAAAAAAAAAAAAAAAACTAGAAGCTGATTGGTTTATATGCAGAGCTGCAACATATGTTGCACTCTCTAATTGTAGTAAATCAACCACAGTGTGTGTCTTTTAATCCAATTTCACTCAAAAGTTAAAGCATTAGGTAAGAGGGAAGCTGTTGAGTTAAGAGAGGTAGTGAGTGGTGAGTGAGAGAGAAAGAGAAAAGTGAGATAGTGGCTTCACCTAAAGAAGATGCCATGTTCTGTGCATTCTGCTGAAGTCGCAAATCTCTGGTGTGGAAACATGTCAGAGTTAAATTATTCCAAAGTTGTGTACAGGCTGCACAGGGTGGGCACATGCTGAGTGTGGCATGAAAGTAGTGTGACCAGATGACTCAAGTTTCCCGGGATAGTTCCTGATTTGGTTAAATAGCTTGTCTCTGTCCCAAATATGGTGTTCTTGACCCTTAGCAACTTGTGTTTATTTTGTTGCCTGCATGAGTAGGAGGAAAGAGGGGTACATGCATTACCACCCAGCATTGCTGACTAATAATACCTGTGTTACTACTATTCTCTGAACTCCAGGTTACTAGGGAATTAGCTTCGAGTTCCAGTCAAACGTAAGTACGACTTCGAACATTGGCTGTTCGCTCGTTCGTCGAATGACAAACAAATGTGCTTCTTCGCGGGAAATTCGAGCGCCCGCATTCATAATGCGCGGCACGTGCAGTGCATTATGTGATTTGCCAAAGCATGCACCCTGACCTTCATGCTATAGCCAATCAAATCATCTCTGCCATGATTGGACAAAAGCAGGCTGCCTTTAGCCAATTATGGCTCAGGGGCTAAGTACACACCCCACACTAAATAAAGGCTGCTTGTACAGCAGCCACGTGTAGTGTGACTTTGCATGCGAGATAGCAAGTGCTTGAGGCATGGAGAGGAACGTGTTTGAGGCAGGGAGAGGAGAGTGATTTACAGTTTATCAGATAGTGCAGCAGTGGCAGCTGGTGCTCAAAATTTTTGGGGGGGCGCAAACAGAAAAATGTAATAGGCATTGCTTCGCGGCAAAAAACGCTGTAAAAAATTGCGTGACTTTGAGGTCGCAAAAGTGTGAAAGGGGCCTTCAGTAATTAAGGTATAGTGTGCCCCCTTTCAATGCACAGTGACCAGCGTGCCCCCTGTCAATGCACAGTGACCAGCGTGCCCCCTTCAATGCAGAGACCAGCGTACATGCCCCCTTCAATGCAGTGACCAGCGTACATGCCCCCTTCAATGTAGTGACCAGCGTACATGCCCCCTTCAATGTAGTGACCAGCGTACATGCCCCCTTCAATGTAGTGACCAGTGTACATGCCCCCTTCAATGCAGAGACCAGCGTACATGCCCCCTTCAATGTAGTGACCAGCGTACATGCCCCCTTCAATGTAGTGACCAGTGTACATGCCCCCTTCAATGCAGAGACCAGCGTGCATGCCCCCTTCAATCCAGTGCACTTACCTGGATCATCAGCAGCAGCGGCGGCGGCGCCGCTTCTTCTCAGTCCCCTGTCGCCTCTCCTCGGGTCCTCCCACTCCCGCCTCCTCCTCAGCCAATGGCATGGGGTTTGCCTTGCGGCTAATCAGGAATCGGGTATTAGACCCGCTCCCTGATTGGCCGGGAGGAGGATCCGTGTGACAATAGCGAATTTTCATTCGCTATTGTCACACAATGGGTGGAGTCGGGGCACACTTCTCTGCGCCCTGGGTCCACCCTTTGTATCGCCCTATAAGAGCCTCTGGCTCTAATCAGGTGATGCAAAAAAAAAAAAAAAGCCCCATTGAGCTCATGCAGAATAGGGGCGGACACATGGATGGGGGGTCGGCACCCCTGCCTCCCAACACACCGGCCGCCACTGCAGTGCAGTGTAGTCTAATTAGAGATATTGCTAGCAGTGAGTTAGGCAGGGAGAGGATTGTGATTGAGGCAGGGAGAGCAAAATGATTTTCAGTGTATCAATTGATTCTATATTAGGCCATTGAATATCTATCGGTCAATGTTTAGTATAGAGCATAGATTTATCTATCTATCTATCTATCTATCTATCTATCTATCTATCTATCTATCTATCTATCTATCTATCTATCTATCTATCTATCTATCTATCTATCTATCTATCTATCTATCTATCTATCTATCTATCTATCTATCTATCTAACACCCTCCTAGGTAGGTGCTAGGACAAAGCATATACAGTAAAACCTTGGTTTGAGAGTAACTTGGTTTAAGAGCGCTTTGCAAGGCAAGCAAAATTTTCAAATAAATTTTGACTTGATATACAAGCGATGTCTTGATATACAAGTAGCCTCAAGTCACAGCTAAGTATAAAAGAGAAGAGAGGCGCCTCTAAGTGTAGCAATATGGTTAAATTTAATGAAGGTACAACATTTAGCAACTCACATGGTTGATGATTGGAACAGGCACATCTAAGTATGCAGGCATCTGGGGTAAAGTTGCCCACATAGACTATCCTCCTCACCGCCATCTACATCATCCCTTCCATGCTGCCCCTCACTTTCAGATCGCTTTACTGCAGGGTGGTCTTCCCGGTCAGGATTATAGACTGGCAGCTGGCGGTGCAGAAGATGGTCTATGTGGACAGCTTTACCCCGGATGCCTGCACACTTAGATGTGCCTGTTTTATCCATCAACCATGTGAGTTGCTAAATGTTGTACCTTCATTAAATGGAACCATATTGCTACACTTAGAGGCGCCTCTCTTCTCTTTGATACCCTGTAGCTCCTGCTGGATTTTGCTTCTAATCCCCTTGTGGAATCGGCTATTTGTGGATGGACATTTTATGCAACCTATCGCAATGTTATAATCTTTTTATATGGACTATAAACTGAAGGATTTATGAATAAATGGTTGTGGAACGAATCATCTGAGTTTCCATTATTTCTTATGGGGTAATTCGCTTTGATATAAGAGTGCTTTGGATTACAAGCATGGTTCCGGAACTAATTATGCTCGCAATCCAAGGTTTTACTGTATGTGGCCGTGTCTGCTTATCAGGGGACCTGATCTGTCACATGCCTCCAGGTGTGGCCTGTTGAGTCTGGGGAGTCTCCCCAGTGTATCCAATGAGGGATCTTGTTGGACAGTGGAGGAAACCTAGCCAATAGCACACCAGGGTTTATGACTGTCCCAGTGGGAGGGTTTGCTGCAGTGCACCCTGGGATTGGGAATAAATCTGTGGGGAGCAAGTGAGAGTGTCTTTTGGCGGGAGCATCAGTCCCAGGAGGAGGTGACGGCTGTCTCTCCTCCTGTAAAGTGTGTAGGTGGTCCAAGCAGTCGGCCTGGGGACCAGAGGTTGAGCTGGGCTGCAGGGGATCCAGAATTGCTTACCGAGTGGAGCTGCTGGGCAGAGATCTTCAGGAAAAACAGTGTCGTGAGTACTCAAGATCTGCCCAGGGGTCTGCCTTGTAGAGGGAACCTCCAGAGAGGTCAAGGGGGATCCAGGAGCCAGCTAACCAGGAGTACACAGTAAAGGTGGTGCCAAGTCGTGAAGCCCTGAAGTTTGGGGAGTAAAGAGGGCACCAGGAAGGGCCCTGAAGTGTTCAGCAATACAGTTTGCATTAAAGTCAGCTACCTCAGGAAGGAGTATCTTGGGAAGCTCCAAGGGACTTTTCCACAGTCAGAGGTGAAGTTCTAGTAACTGGCCTTGCTGAGGCCAGCATCAGTCAGTGTTAACCAGCATCAGTGAAGAGTTAATCAGCGTCAGTGAAGTGCTAATCAGCGTCAAGCGGCATTTTTCAGTGTCCCTGCCTAATTGTGCATAGTTCAGTTGTTGGAGTAACCCACTTCTCCCTTCTTCCGTCCAAGTTCTCAAATAAACCCTAAAAACCAAAGAAACTGGACTGGTTCTTGTCTGAGGTGCTGAGGTGCTCACACTTGAAAACCATGCTAAAGGGTATTGTTGTCGCTAGCGGTAACCCAGGGGGACCCACACTCAGCAGCTCCCTTGAGAGTAGTGCTGCATATAATATAGGACAATTATTTATAAATTAGGCCATTGAGTATCGGTCAGTTCAGTATAGAGCATCTCTCTCTCTCTCTCTCTCTCTCTCTCTCTCTCTCTCTCTCTTATATATATATATATATATATATATATATATATATATATATATATATATATTGTGAGGGATTAGCTCGGTGGTAGGCGTGGATGACCCCTTGGGGGGTGCGTTTTCACAAGAAGATAGCCGAGAAATGCTTGCAAACAACAGTTTGGTTTATTAATGCATTTTTCTTCACCAGACTGCAAGCGTCAAAACCAGCAAAATAAAATAAAAGACAAAATAAATCCTTGCCTCTGTGGGCGGCTACCTTCTCACACTGGAACCTACCTAAGAGTCTGTCTCCAACCTACTGTTGGGCAGACTTTCTGGTCCTACAGCGGACACTCAATAGTCCATTTATAATCTCTTCACACAGCACAAATGTCCATTGAACATGTCGCTTAACTCATCACAATGAGAATGTCTCTTGGCTTGTCTCTTCACAGGGCAAAAATTCCTTTATTTCTTTCACATAGAAATAGTTTGTTTTCTCACCTTTGAGACGTCTTCACACTTGGTTACCCTCCTTAGCACACATCACTTCAGGGGGTCTTCTCCCATGCCCCACACAGCTTGTCAGAAGGCACTCATCTGACTGTCCTTCTCCCAGCCCACATGGCTTCAGGAGACAGCTTCCGGAGGCAGCAGTCCTTCTCCCAGGCTTCCTCAGCGGCGGGAGGCACACATCTGTCTGTCCTCCTCTCCCAGCCCACACGGCGACAGGAGGCAGCAATCCATAGACTTCCTCTGGACAAATTATAGAGGCCTTCATTTCCTCATTCCGAACAGCTGAAGGCCTTTCAACTTCTTTACACCTTCCTGCTGCCTTTGGCAGCCAACACCCTATAGTAATTGGTGAACTTTCCAAACCAGGTGGGAATGTGTCTCCTCTCTGTGACTACATCCCCAGATTTACCTGACTTCCTGTCACAATATATATATATATATATATATATATATATATATAAACAATTGATTACATATATTAGGCCATTGAATATCTATGGGTCAGTTCAGTATAGAGCATTGATGGCGAACCTTGGCACCCCAGATGTTTTGGAACTATATTTCCCATGATGCTCCTTCACTCTGCAGTATATTTGAGCATCATGGGAAATGTAGTTACAAAACATCTGCGGTGCCAAGGTTCGCCATCACTGGTATAGAGCATACATTGATCTCTCTCTTCATATATATATATATATATATATATATATATATATATATATATAACAATTGATTACATATATTAGGCCATTGAGTATCTATTGGTCAGTTCAGTATAGAGCATACATTGATCTCTCTCTATATATAGGACAATTGATTACATATATTAGGCCATTGAGTATCTATTGGTCAGTTCAGTATAGAGCATACATTGATCTCTCTCTATATATAGGAAAATTGATTACATATATTAGGCCATTGAGTATCTATCGGTCAGGGTCAGTTCAGTATAGAGCATACAATGATCTCTCTCTATATATAGGACAATTGATTACATATATTAGGCCATTGAGTATCTATTGGTCAGTTCAATATAGAGCACACATTGATCTCTCTCTCTCTCTCTCTCTCTCTCTATATATATATATATATATATATATATATATATATAGGACAATTGATTATATATTAGGCCATTGAGTATTGGTCAGTTCAGTATAGAGCATACATTAATCTCTCTATAGGACAATTGATTATATATTAGGCCATTGAGTATCTATCGGTCAGTTCAGTATAGAGCATACATTGATCTCTCTCTATAAATAGGAAAATTGATTACATATATTAGGCCATTGAGTATCTATCGGTCAGGGCCAGTTCAGTATAGAGCATACAATGATCTCTCTCTATATATAGGACAATTGATTACATATATTAGGCCAATGAGTATCTATCGGTCAGTTCAGTATAGAGCATACATTGATCTCTCTCTCTCTCTCTCTCTCTCTCTCTCTCTCTCTCTCTATATATATATATATATATATATATATATATAGGGCAATTGATTACATATATTAGGCAATTACGTATCTATTGGTCAGTTCAGTATAGAGCATACATTGATCTCTCTCTATATATAGGACAATTGATTACATATAGTAGGCCATTGAGTATCTATCGCTTATGGTCAGTTCAGTATAGAGCATACATTGATCTCGCTATATATATATATATAGAACAATTGATTACATATATTAGGCCATTGAGTATCTATCGGTCAGTTCAATATAGAGCACACACTGATCTCTCTCTCGCTCTATATATATATATATATATATATATAGGACAATTGATTATATATTAGGCCATTGATTATCGGTCAGTTCAGTATAGAGCATACATTAATCTCTCTATAGGACAATTGATTATATATTAGGCCATTGAGTATCTATCAGTCAGTTCAGTATAGAGCATACATTGATATCTAATATATATAGGCCACTTGAGTATATATCAGGTCATTCAGTATCTATTGGTCGGTTCTGTATAGACCACACATTGATATCTCTATAGATATATAGGCCACTTGAGTATATATCAGGCCATTCAGTAGCTATTGGTCAGTTCTGTATAGATCACACATTGATATCACTATAGATTTATAGGCCTATTGAATACATATCAGGCCATTCAGTATCTATTGGTCGTTTCAGTATAGACCATAGATATCTATATAGATATATAGGCCACTTGAGTATAGTCAAGGTCACTGAGTCAGGCCATTCAGTATCTATCGGTCAGTTCAGTACATATCAGCAGTGCATTATATATAGATTATATATTGATCAACCAGTAATAACCCCTCCCCCCCCCCCCAACTCCACATCATGTCCGAAAGGCTGACAAGGAGAGGGAAACACTCACAGGCCATGAACTTTGGCAATGCTGCAACGGCTGCACATGCAGCAGAGGTCCATCAATGAGTACCTGTGTGAGTATGGCACAAGGACAGGGTCAGGGGAGCTTTGCTTTTCTTCGCCACGCCAGTTGCTTTTGATAAAGGATGCATGCACAATCCTGTCAACATTTGAGGAGGCCACAAGGATGGTGAGCCTGGACGATGCATGCATCAGTGACATATCCCTCTAGTCTACCTGCTGGAGCACATGCTTCATGGAATCATGGACAGGGCACTTGAGGCAGAACATCGGGAGGAAGAGGAGGACTTTCTTTCCTCACAAGGCCCCCTTTATGCAGATATCATGCCTGCAGGAACACAAAACACACAGAAGTAGAGGAAGAGGAGGAGGAGGATTGTGGCAGCATGGATGTAGAGGATAGCATACAGCAGTCTTCAAGGGATGGTTTTGATTCCCCAGAAACCCCAGGAGTTGTACGTGGTTGGGGAGAGGTTGCTCCTGACAATGTCATCCTTAGTGACCCAGAGGACTCAGAAGCTCATGCCTCCTCAAACTTACGTTGCATGGGCTCCCTGATTCTGCAAAGCCTGTGAAAGGACCAGAGGATTCGTGCTATCAAGGAGAGGGATAATTACTGGTTGGCAACCCTTCTTGGTCCAGGTTACAAGGGTAAAGTTGAAGAGCTCATCTTTCCTTTGCAGAGGCAGCAGAGGATAAAACATCTTGAGGAGGCCTTGAAAAAAAATTTGTGTAACACCTTTCCAGACACTGGGAGGTTAACATTTTCTGGACGTGTTTCTGAAGCATTGTTCAGCCAAAGGAGGAGCGATAAAGAAGGCGGCCGGCTGACCGATGCCTTTAAACAGTTCTTTAGTCCTCAGCAGCACCCAGGGCTGTTAGGTTTAAGCAACCATCGGCAGCATCTCCATCGTATGGTGCATGATTATCTAGGGGCAAGAGCAGACTTGGAGACCTTTACAAGTGAGCATCCACTGGGTTATTGGGTCTTGAGGATGGACCACTGGCCAGAACTTGCTCAATATGCAATGGAGCTACTGGCCTGTCCTGCTTCCAGAGTGCTTTCCGAACAGACGTTCAGTGCTGCTGGAGGTTTTGTGATGGACAAAAGAGTGTGTCTGTCCACAGACTCTGTTGACCAGCTGACTTTTATCAATATGAATCAGTCCTGGATTAACAGCAACTATCAAGCCTTTGATGCTGATGTAACTGATTAAATTTGCTAGGGGTCTGCCATCCCTTGAAGACTGCATATGCTGCCTATCCTATTCCTCATCCTTGATTCTGCTATCTTCCAACAATGTTTTTTGGTTTAGGTCACCACCACCCCCAAGGCCTAATTTTTCTGCACTTGTATGACAGGCGCATACAATTTAAATTTCGTATGTAATTTTTAACAGGAGGCCCTGTCCCTGTGCCCTGCGCCCAGCAAGAGTAACTGTGAGGGGTTACAGTGTTCATGTTCCACCAACACCAAAGGGCCAATTTTTGGCACCTGTATGATAAGAACATGTGATTTCAAATTTGTATAGATTTCTTACCAGCAGGTACTGTTCCTGTACCCAGCAAGAGTAACTGTGAGGGGTTATGGTGTTCAGTCACCACCAACACCAAAGGCCCAATTTCAGTTTCAGTTCCTGCCGATAGTAACCTTCCAGATCCCCATCACTCCAGCAGGTTTGCATAGCCAACACCCAACCTTGGCCAGATCAGATGACAGCACAGCACCCCCACTTGATCATTGATAAGAACACATACAACACTTGATCTTTGCCAATTTCAAATTTGTATGCAATTTTTAGCAGCAGGGCCTGTTCCCGCCCCAGCAAGAGTAACTGCGAGGGGGTTGCGGTGTTCAGGCACCACCAACAAACAAGGCCCAATTTTTCTGCATCTGTATAACAAGTACATGCGATTTCAAAATTTGTATGAATTTTTTACCAGCAGGGCCCGTTCCTGCGCCCAGCAAGAGTAACTGCGAGCGGTTGTGGTGTTCAGGCACCACCAACAACCAAGGCCCAATTTTTCTGCACCCGTATTACAAGTACATGCAATTTCAAAATTTGTATAGAATTTTTAGCAGCAGGGCCCATTTCTGCGCCCAGCAAGAGTAACTGAGAGGGGTTACGGTGTTCAGGAATCACCAATGTCAGTATTGCTGCAGCAGGCTACATACATTGTACAGATGCGCTACTTTACAGGCACATTAAGGGAGCCCCCCCCAGGCACGATATTTGAAGGAATTTTTAATTTTTATAGTTTCACATTAAGCCTCATTATCGGTAAATCACTGCTCGTTTAAAAATAATTGTTTTAAAAATGTTTGCACTGCTACATGTTCCCCAGGTCAGTACCCGGACCCCGATACACTTTTTTTGGGCAATAACTTGCATTTAGGCCTTCAAAATGAGGCCATTTGATTTTTGATTTTTGATGTTCGAGTTCGATAGACTTCAATAGAGTTTGTTTGTTCGAAACAAACTTTTCCCCTGTTCGCAGTGTTCTGGTATGAACTGAACAGGAGGGTGTTCGGCTCATCACTTCAGTTTACTTGTTACTGACTCAGGAACCCAACCTTATTCATGATCCCTAAAATCTGTATTACTTACTACTGACCCCTGTGTTACTACTTATCGCTAAATTGGCTTACTACTGACCTCTGCGTACCTTAATCCTGACCCCTTAGTTACTACTGATCTCCAGAGGTGGGGGACTTGAGTCACATGACTTGACTTAAGTAACCAGTTTGAGGACTTGAGACTTGCTTGACTAAAATTAATAAAAGACTCGACTTAATTTTGACTTGGTATTCATGACTTGAGTCTTGACTTTGACTTGAGACATATGACTCGAAATGACTTTACTTTTTTAAGTTATTAAATGTTTGCATTTTCTCAAGATGTGTTAAAGCAAAATGAATGTGCCTGTTATGTTTCTGACACCACAGTCACTTAAAACACCTCTGTGTGTTCTGATTTTTAGGACACTGGCTGTTTAACAGAGGAAATACTTAACATATTTTTAGTGACTGTGATGTTGAAACATGACCGGACGAAGGATTTTGAGCTGTTTGGGCATTCAAAGTGTTTCTTTAATATGCCAAGAAAAAAGCACTAAGCAGTTTTGGTAATGTTGAAAATAAAACAAAACCTTTCCTGACCACTAACTTTTAACTGATTTAAAGGTGAAAATTGGAGTAGATCAGTATTTTGATTTGATTTGTGACTTGACTTGCTTGACTTCTAGCAGGGACTCGACTTGACTTGCTTGCTTTTCGCCACAGTAACTTGGGACTTGCTTGAGACTTGAAGGTTAAGACTTGAGACTTGCTTGTGACTTGCACATGTGTGACTTACTCCCATGTCTGCTGATCTCTACATAACAGCAGCTGACCCCGAAGTCTGCAATATTTACCACTGACCCCTGAATTCTGACTCTCTTAGTACTGGCTCTGAACTGCATTACTTACTAATGAACTTTGTGTTACTTACTAATGACCTTTGAACTCTGGTCCTGTACTGTGCATTATGCACTACTGATGTCTAAATTATGCATTTCATACTACTGACCCTTGCACTCAAAGCTTCTCTTCATACTTGACCACAGTGAGCGTCATGATCCTTCAATCTCCCTCATATACAGTAACTGGTCAATGGCCACGATTGCTTGTTAATGCCTATGTATTTTAACAATTACAGTGTATTCTAACAATTGCAGTGTAAGTGACATAGAAGAAAAAAAACCTGAGAGGTTATGGCTTTAGGACCCAGTAAATTCACCAGAAGATTTAATACCATGGTCTGGTGAGTACTATTTAGGGAGGTAGGGGGGATGTATGGTGGAGGTGGCCTTGTCATTGGGGGAAGAGATGGTTGGGGAATTTTTTGTTTGTGAGGTACTCTGTGCATTACTTACTCCTGACCCCTATACACTCTGCATTATTTATTCCTGACAATTGAACTCCATGCTTTAAAGTAGTTAAAAAGGCAGAAGATTTTTTAACTGCCCTTCCCAAGCACATACTTGAGCCCAATCTCAAACAAGCTATGCGCATGAGAGCCAAGGCTCTTTCACTCCTTATTGGCTCAAATACAACAGTAAGAGCCACTGGCTCCCACTGCTGTCAATCAGAGCCAGTGACAAGGGATCAGGGGGTCAGGCCAAGTCCCGCTTTGTGTGTCATATGGACACACACAGTGGGGCTCGAGAGCAAGCATGCACGAGTGCCCCCATAGCAAGCCACTTGCCCAGGACCTGAGAAGAGGAGGATCGACCATTGCACAGAGCAGGTATGGCATGTTTGTTATTTTGATTTGATTTAAAAAAAAAGGAACCTTTACGGTTCTTTTAGGTTTTTAGACGGACCTGATCGGATCATCCATTGCTCTTTATGGAGCAGCAGATATAAACGGACATGTGTCCTTTTATAACAATAAAAAAGGACAGATCCTGCACATGCTGATATACAACAAGTACAAAGAGGAGTACTTCACCAGCCCATGGCGCCGTCCATGTGTTCACCTCCTTTGTTTGTATGTTTTTTAGCTGAAATGTCCCGGTTGCTGCTGCTCCTCTCTCACTCTACTGGGGGGGGGGGGGATCAAAAAGGACAGATTTGAATTGATGTGTCCTTTTATACTGGCCAACATCCAATCTGATCGTGTCCACTACAAACAAATGTATGTGGGATCTGTTCCCCCTATCGGGTTGGACGACAGTGGGATGTAAATGTACAGGTGGTCTGTTTACATCCGACTTCCCGTAGAGGAAAGCGGACTGTTTCCGTGTCCACTGTGCATAAGTGGAGCGGACACGGAACTGTCATCCGCCTGCTTAGCAGGGATCAGCAGACAGATCCTCTACTGAACAGGCAGATCCACTGGTGGAGTCTGCCTGTGTGAAAGAGCCCTTACAATCACTTTAATTATTCCTGCCCCTGCATTCTGCACATTACTCTCTCCTGGCCCCTATAGTCTGCACGTCAAACACATCTGATCCCTGTACTCGGTGCATTATGCACTCTTGAACTAGAGTAGAGTATATTTAAACATACTCCCTTAACCTCTCCTACTATCAGCACAATTTGCCCAAATCCACCATTTGATGTAGCGTACTTTGTGTGCCACTATTAGCCCCACCTCTGCACCACTCCATTTAAAGTAGGCATGGTTAGTGGGGTGTGCATGTATTTCATTTGAACAGAGATGTATAGTAACTAAGTAGAACTACTTCACTACTGTACTTAAGTACCGAAAGGCGGTATCTGTACTTTCCTAGAGTAGAATTTTTTTCTCCTACTTCCACTTTTACTTCACTACATTTTTCAATGATTTCAATACTTCTACTCCGATATTTTTTTTTTGTGCTGCATAGTTACTCGTTACAATTATAAAAATTACCACTGCCAGAACAGTAGGTGGCAGGTTTCATGAAGCTCAAAACATGTGTATTATCAGCGCATACGAAAATAAATGCTACTGTATGTATAAATTAAAGCTGCATTTGAAATAATAAAAAACAATATGATGTTCAAACTTTTGACTTCTTTCTTTAATAACTACATAATACAGTACTGGTACTTTTACTTTCAGTACTTGAGTAGCAAAATTTTTAAAACAACTACTTGCAATACTTAAGTACAAAAAATGTTGAATACTTTAGTACTTCTACTCAAGTCACTTTTTGATCGAACACTTCCACTTCTACTCAAGTCACTTTTTGATCGAGCACTTGTACTTTTACTCAAGTATGGGTTTCGAGTACTTTATACAACTCTGCATTTGAAAAACCTGGTCATCTTAATAGATTGTTCCAATTCCTTGTGCCAGAAAAAGATGTAAGTGTTTTGCCACAGAAGATTTTTATTTTTTTTTATACTTGCCATAAAACCCCTTTTCTCAAAGTCAATTGAGAACATAGGTTCTGCCGCTCATGTGTTTTTACCATTATTTTAGTATTGCTTAGTACTTCTGAAACATGGCACACGTCAGAGGGGTTATAGGACCTCTAGAGGCCGGCCTACTGTTTTTTGCATCTTAGTGTCCATTCCTCCTTTATATGGTTCTGTATAACCCATTATCAAGGGCAGCGTTCCCAAATAGACTCCAAGAAAAGGAATTGTAAAGCAAGTATAAAAATCCTGTTTTTCTCTACCATCCATTGGTGAACACAGGAAGCTTGTCCTGACTATAGGATTGTTGGGTGGAGCCAACCTTCGTTCTTGCATGTGGGGGTACCTTTCACCCGGAGAATGCTCATCAATGCCCGGGACCAGGTGGAAACTGTGATCATGTGAAAGATCTAACATTACATCACTGTGTGCAGTAATTATGTACAGAGTTCTTGTGAAAAGCGACTTATCCCATATCACTACACACTGTAACTTGTATGTTGGCATTTGGTGGGACGTGCTGAGCCTGCGCCCACTCCACCAGTCCAGTGTGCCTGTTACCTCACTCCCAGGGTCTGGTCAAGTATCTAGCACGGACCTCATGCATGCTGTCACCTAACTCTTCCCTTCCCTTCCCTTACTTCGTCACCAGACCATAGATGTCTAACACAGGTTCGGATCTGGTTGCTACTGGATACTGATTGCTAGAGAGGGAGCTTACTATTGGTTGCTAGTAGCTTGTTTATTAACTTGGTTACTCCTAGCAACTACACGCCTCTTTTTATCTTGCGGAGTAACGGTGTTACTTCATACGGATATACATGCTATACATTTACAAACCCTGATTCTTTAGATATGCCAGACCCAACATGCTCCCCTTTGAATAACTTCAGACCAGGCTCATAACCGTTAATGTAACTTTACTAGAGAGATGCTGCATAAAAATTAAATGTGAACAATGTCCTTTCCCTAATTCTGACTAGAATAATGTAGTGGTCCAGGCATACCTCCATAAGGTGAGAGTCCATACCGGTATTATCTATGGCTTGGATGTCTTCCGATAATCCAGGTCTCTTCGGTAGCACTAATGACTTTGCTCACAGGTGATGTTGGAATTTACTGGACCCACTTCACCCAGCCTTTCTTGGACCTCAGCCGACACCCTTTTTAAAGCATAGGTGGGCTGGCCAGGACCAAAAGTCCGGGAACTGAGCAAGAATCAATTAACCTGTTATCCACCCTGGGCAGCTTCTGGCGCACATACTTCAACATGTCTACAGGACGTCCAAAAACAGTCCATGTCAGAGGGCTTGGCAACCCCAAACAAAATAGGCAATCAGCTTGACATAAAACAATTCATGAGGTCACCTGAAAAATGTTGTAGCCAAAAGTAGCATCCGAAGCTAAAAATGCCTTGTAAAATGTAGAAAAGGTGTGAACAGTATGCCAGTTTGCAGCTTTAAAGGCCCGATGCTGAAAAGACCAGGAGGTGGACACTACCCAAGTGGAGTGAGCCTCAAACTTTAAGTAAATCCTAACGAAGAACTTAATTTATTTGCTCTTTTTTTGTTTTGGTCCATTAAATACAGTATACCATTAAAAATAAGGGTTTGGTTTTTTCTTGCTATCGTATTGCTCCCACTACACTGCAGCACACCCGGAGCACTTGGTCTGATGGGCTAAGTCAGGCCACCATTAGAGATCATGGGTCCCTGTTACAAAGCCCCCTAAAAGCCTCAAGCCCCTTCCTTTTACAAATACTGCTGCCATCTGTACACACAGAGTCAGCTACCTGTTCTCCACCTGTACACACACATACAGTCCCTCTTATCACCACCTATACACATATAGCCTCCTCCCATTCTCACGTGTACACCCCTCCCACCCAACCTGTACACATAGGTCATCTTCCCTGTCCCATCCTATGTTGCTCAATGCTATGACTGAGACATAGAGCTGGAGCCGAACACAGTACAAAGGACAGGCAGCACATTTAGGTGGAGGGCACATGCGGCAAGCAATCAGAGGTGGCAGTAATGAACCCGATGTAAGCTCAATGACAGGAATACAGCAGCAGCAGTGTAATTTAATATACAATTGTACATAATATATAGCACATATTATATTACAGTATATAACTCTATAATGTACATGACAAAATCAATAAGGCTGGGCAGCCATGTGACACCCCTCACTCCCAACTACATAAACAGTGTCCAGGTCAGCTGCCCCTACTCCCATTTGTCCCAGCCCTGATCCCGGTCTACATGCACTACTGTAATAAACAAGTGCATGTGGTTTTTCTCACGGCATATTTCTTAATTGTGGCTGGCTGTATTATGTTTTTACAGGCCTTTTTGTTTTAAATGGTAACAACAATGGGATGGGCCGGTGCAATGATTTTTTTCTACTTATGCAATGGTCCATTTTGCCGCCCAACGTTGTCATTGGACAACACAAAGTGCTCAAAAAAGGACCTTTAAATCAGTGCCAACTTCAAAAAAACTATTTATTAAAAGAAATAAAATTTCCAAGTGATGTTAAAGCCTACAGTATTTGAAATGTAAGTAGCTCGGTTTACATCTACTTTACTAAACTGTGCTTGAGTTTTGTGAATTGCTTATACACAAGGAAGCTCTTTTGTTACACAAAGTGTACTGTCCTAGAGACACTTCGGAATAAATTGACCAGGAGCAAGATGTTAGTTTAATGTATGCAGGTATAATAGAACAAATTGTGCAGAAGGCAGGTTCTCTTTGACACATCCATAGAATGCATTAAGGCGAAAAACCTTAAGGCTTTAGAACTACTTTAAATATAATAAAGGTCAGAACAGACAGCAGGTAGGAAAGGTATCTGTTAAACGTAGCAAAAGTCAGTAACAGGAAAACACCTTATTAGCAGGTAAACACTATCCAGGGCCGATGCTAGACTATTTTACGCCCTAGGCAAGACCAGATACTCGCGCCCCCCCAAAAAAAATAAAACAAAAAGGGAAGGGTTTAAAAACTCCTCTATGTCATATTCAGTGACCCTGATCTGATGGTTCCTCCATGTAATTATTTCATACCCAGTGAAACCCATATTCCTCCATGTCACACCCGGGGACTCTGATGTCCCTCTATGTCACACCCAGGTACCCTAATGTTTTCCCATGTCACATTCTGGGACCCCAGTATTCCTCCACGTCGTACTGTCATACCCACTGACCCTGATGTTCCTCCATGTCACACCCAGGGACCCCTGTGTTCCTCCATGTCGTGCTGTCATACCCAGTGACCGCAATGTTCCTCTATGTCACACCAGGGGCCCCTGATGCTCCTCCATGTCACACCTAGGGACCCTGATGTTCCTCCATGTCACACCTGGGGACCATGATGTTCCTCCATGTCACACCTGGGGACCTCAATCCCACATAGCATACCAAGGGGTCACAATTCCTCATTGCACACCTGGTGACCCCGAACCCCTGTTACACTCGTGACCCCTATTCCCATGTCATACCTTTATGACTCCGATTCCCCATGGCACACCTGGTGACCCCAATTCTCTTTCACACCAGGGATCCTCCATGTCACACCCAGGGACCCTGATCCCCTGTTCTGGGGACACTCACTGGGCAGTATGAAGAGAGTGGCCCACACTCTGCCCTCCTTCACTGTGATCCTGCTAAATTCCTTCTCCCAGGACGCTCTTCTCCTGGACCATAGTGCTCACCACAGCTCCAACTGGCTCCTGGTGGAGGGAGAAGCAGCAGTCAGAGAGCTCTGCACATCCTTCATCACCAACCTCCTCAGACCTCGTCGCTTCTGCTCCAGTAAAGGTGCCGCCCTCCAGTGCCGAGCTCCGGCTCAGGTTCAGCTCTCCTCCGCTCCCTGCTTAATACTGACCTAGGGAAATGAACAGCTGCCCACCAGCTCAGTGTAGAGAATAACGTCCTGCCCAGGGTTTAGGCCGCTCAGCTCCAGATGAAGAGGATCATTATGCAGGAAGCACTCCATTGGGCTCCCTTCCTGCCTCTTGGGGCCCCCCAACAATGGTGGAAATCCAGGGCCTGGTAGTTCCGCCATTGCCCCAGACACCTGGCATCTTCCTCTGTCCCTTCTTCCTCCCCCACTGCCGCACCTCCCCTCAGCTCCCAAGGATCATTCATGATGGAGAGAGAGATTGCTGACTCGTGGCTGCGCCCCTAAGTGGCAATGCACCCTAGGCAGCTGCCTAGTTTGCCTAGTGGAAGCACCGGCCCTGACACTATCACAAACACATAGCACTGACTGGTGCACTTTAAATAAGGTTCCTCCTACTCCATGGACCAGTTCCAGATCTGGGGGGCATGTGTCCAGACTCATTACCCTGCAGCTGAAAAGAAAGCAGGGGAAAGTTGGCAGCCAGTAAGCACTGGAAGGATGACTAACAATCCAAGAGGTGGCCGGATTCTATATCCCGCAGCAGGCAAGGAAGATGGGAGCAGCTGGTAGGCTACCTAACATTAACCACACTTTGAGGAGGGGCCTCCAGACTCTCAAGCCTCGTACACAATATCAGATTACCGGACAAATATTCATCCGTTTTTTTTTTGTTGCATGCTAGTCTCATATCAAAAGTGACAAGGTTGCGCAACATACTGTACGAAAATTTTCGCACGACAGAATACAAATTCAGAAGTGATGTCATGTGTTGAATGGTTTTGTATGTATTCTTTCATCTCCGAGCATGCGTGGTCTTGCTCTTACGATTTTTTTCGAACGAAAACTGTACTAATCAGATAAAAATTACATTATGTTCATGTAGGGTAACAATTTTATAGCCTGCACCTTCAGTTTTTGTCTCTTGAAAAGTCATAATCGGCTGTCGAAAGCACTATACTAACGATCAGAAAATCGGCAGATCGTTTGTTGTACGAAATTTCACTTCCGATTTTCTTATCATGTGTACAGGCCTTTAATTGCTGGTTTCTTGGGATGAGACTAATGGAATTATCTTGTTAGGCATTTTGATGAGCCAAAGAGGTTGAGGTTTAGAAAAGTTTTTTTCAGGATCATAGCCTTTGCTATGGATGAGGTACTAAAAAGAATTTCAGACCCTTTTGGAGTCCAGGATCCTTTGTACCTCATACTCTTTTTTTTGCCTGTCCACAAGTACAGGAGATCTGGGGAACAACAGTAATCTGAGGGGGCGCTGGTTTCAGCAAAGTGATGTCAAACATATTGGGAATTTTCATGTAGGGAGGTAGTTTGAGCAAAAAGGAATAGGATTTATCTTTTGATAATAAAACCGGGTTTTTGAATTTTTGAGAGGGCACTTTGGGAGAGTTGTTCTTGGTTGAGAGCCACACTGAGTCACTGATCTTGAATACTGGAAATGGGGGATTATGTTGAGAATTTCAGATTACCATCAATCCTTTTTCAAACATGGGCAAAGCTTCAAACTACAGTGATGGTACCAGAGACACTGGAAGACAGAGTGGAAAATGAGCAGAATTTCAGATGAGGAGGAATGAGGGTGATTATTATGGGTGAATTTGACCCATGGCAATAGGGTGCCCAGTCCAGTGGGCTATTAGATATCAAGCATTAAATGAAAAGCTCAAGAGCCTGCTTGGTCATCTCAGTCTGGCCATTAATTTGAGGGTGACCGGCAGAAGAAAGGGAAACAAATTCCTAGCAAAGAGAACACCCAAATGTTGTAGGCAAAAACATTGCCAAATTAGCCGGCAATAGAAAATAAAATGGCCTGTTCCCCCTCCCCCCAAAAAAAAAAAATTAATACTAAGTCTTGGGTCTGATATGGATTTTAAGGGGGACCCAACGCCAAAATGAAGAATATAAACTGTGTGGGGTCCTCCCCAAAATCAATACCAGACCCTTATCCGAGCATGCAGCCTGGCAGGCCAGGAAAGGAGGGGACAAGCGTGCACCCCCCCTTCCTGAAACATACCAGGCCACATGCCCTCAACATTGGGGGGGGGGCTGCTTTGGGGCCCTTAACATGGGGAACCCCATGCCAAATAGAAAAAAAAAGTTGTGGAGTCCCCCACTGCCAAAACACCTTGTCCTCCATATGAGAGCCTTCTCTGACCCAAAGCACTCCCCCATGTTGAGGGTATGTGGCCTGGTATGGTTTGGGGGGGGGGGGGTTGCTCATTCATTCCCCCCTCCTTTCCTGGCCTGCCAAGCTGCGTGCTCAGATAAGTGTCTGGTATGCATAGGGGGCATATTTTTGTTGTATTGCCAGCAGTGGCTTGCAGTTATGAGTCCATTTAAATTACTTTTTTTTTTCTTTATAAACTTCAGTTTTGTTGCAGCAGGTTCTATACACAGTACAGATGTGCCACTTTACAGGCAGACTAAGGGGCCCTTCCAGGCACTATATTTAAATTATATTTATATTTATATTTTTATTGTTTCACTTTAAGCATCGTTAACATCACTGTTTCTTTAAAAACTATCTTTTTAAAGTACACAGGCTCCCATACCCTTTTTTATGGCCAATAACTTGCATATAAGCCTTCGAAATGGGGACTTTTGATTTTTCATGCTCAGGTCCCATAGACTTTAATAGAGTTCAAGGATGGTAGGGAACAGGGAGCAGCATAAGGAGGGAAACAGGCTTGGTTCAAGAAGATTAGACCTAACACAGACTTCACAAGATTGAACAATGTTAGATCATTGTCTGGAGTTGGGCTTGGCCAATGAGAACATGTTTGATGTGTTCTGAGCGAAGTAGGAGTAAATAGGGATGTCATCCAGCCAGATTACTATGAACATGCCGAAAGATATAGTTGACAAATTCTTGAATCACAGTGAAAACATTTTTGAGTCCAAAGGGCATTATCAAGTACATGTAATAGGCCCCAAGAGCGTTAAAGTCTATGTTCCTCTTGTCTTCAAGGTGAATATGAATTAAATTGTAGGTTCCTTTCAGGTCCAGTTGGGAGAAGGCCTGAGACCACTGGATGCAGCTGAACAGTTCTGTGATCAAATGTAGAATTTGTTATTTTGTTGAGGCTTCTTTATTTTATACAGGGATGTAAGGCAGGGCTCAAAATTTAAAGTCCTGAGCTACTAGCCAGGCCTTAAGAGTTACTCGCCACCAGTTGTCCCACCCAACTCCTACCCTGCTCCGCCCCTAATTCCGCCCTTAAACACGCCCTCATAAATTATCTCATTAAATTACACTGTTAAATGTTTTTGCATTAATGCAGAAGTTACAAAAATAAATATTAATAACAACGTTTTCAGTGCCCATCAGTGCAGCCTAATCAGTGCCCATCAAGGGTCTGGAACCCCCCAAATCACCCTCCTAGTACCCCCCCCCCCAAATTTCACCTCCTAGAACAAATCCTACCCGTCAAATCCTCCCCCCATCAAAATTTTCCCCCCTAGCTCAAAAAAACCCCATTATTCCTACTGGCACAACCCCCCCCCCCCAAATACCCCTTTTTAACAGCCCCAAGACTTCCTGTTCTGGCACAAATCCATCCCCCCACCCCATTCCAATAATCTCTTCGAGGACGATCCCCAAATCCCCACTCCTGGCACAAATCCTCACCCACCACCCCCCAATTCCCCTGCTAGAAGAAATCTTATATTGTCACCTCACAAATTCCCCATCCCAGCACACCCCCCCCCCCCCCATATCGATCCCACCTAGATGTAATCATCTTCTCCCCACCCTTCCTAGTACAAATACTTTTTGGGGAATTGTCCTGGGGGGGGGGGGAATAAGAGAATTTGTAGCAGGAGGGGTGGGGAGAAGATGATTACTTCTAGGTGGGATCAATATGGGAGGGGGGGCTGTGCTGAGATGGGGGGGTTGTGCTAGGAGGGGGGGGGACTGTGCTGAGATGGGGGGTTGTGTTAGGAGGGGGGGGGGACTGTGCTGAGATGGGGGGGTTGTGCTAGGAAGGGGGGGGGGACTGTGCTGAGATGGGGGGTTGTGCTAGGAGGGGGGGGGGACTGTGCTGAGATGGGGGGGTTTTGCTAGGAGGGGGGGGACTGTGCTGAGATGGGGGGTTGTGCTAGGAGGGGGGGACTGTGCTGAGATGGGGGGTTGTGCTAGGAGGGGGGGGGGTTGTGCTGAGATGGGGGGGTTGTGCTAGGAGGGGGGGTTGTGCTGAGATGGGGGGGGGGGGTTGTGCTAGGAGGGGGGGGGCTGTGCTGAGATGGGAATTTGGGAGGTGATAGGATAAGATTTGTGTCCCCAGTGCAGTTCTCCCTTTCCTCCAGCAGGCAGACCTCAGATACAGCATGGCACATCGCTCTGCGATCCTCCTCTTCTGAGGCTCCTTCTGCTCTTCATATGTCAGAGCGGAGGAGGAGCCTAAGAGAAGCCGATTCCTATAGCTTTGCTGGTGGGAGAGATGCGGCTGCAGAAGGGGAAGAAGATTGCGGCTCAGGAAGGACACTGGATGTCAGATCGGGACTATACAGAGTTTGTTACCCCGCCCCCTTTCCACATTGCTTGCTTTGACTCTGAGGACAGGGGATAACAAACTCTGTATAGTCCAGATCTGACATCCATTCCAGTGTCCTTCCTGAGCCGCAATCTTCTTCCCCTTCTGCAGCCGCATCTCTCCCGCCAGCTGTCCATGCAAAGATATAGGAATCGGCCTCTCCTCCTCCACTCTGACACTTTAAGGTGAGAAGAAGTGCCGATCTGACGACCGCTATTGACAGGAGTGTGAAGCCTGGCGAGAAGAGAGCACATCCCGCTCTCTCCTGCCAACTTACAGTATAGTCACAGAAACACTCCTGGCAGCGCCCCCTCCACCTCCCATGACACAGACGCCCAGGGCAGCCGTCCTCCCTCCCTCCCACCCACCCACCCCTTGTACCGGCTCTGGCCTTGAGATGATCGGCTTGACCCCTCCATCAGTACTGCTGGCCGGATAATGTGAGAGCGGCGGATCATCCCTCTGTAACAGCTTGTAATTGCCGGGGCGCACGCTGACATACACAGTCCCGCCTCCTAGCCCGACTTCTTTGATGACGTCACACGTCCTGGTTGGCCAGGTGTTCTGTCTATCAAATAAGCCGGGCTAGGAGGCGGGACTGTGTATGTCAGCGTGCGCCCGGCAATTACAAGCTGTTACGCTCTGACCAGTGTTAATTTTGGCAGCAAATTTCAATTTAGTTTTAGTCTTAGTCTTAGGACTAAAATGGCATTTTAGTTTTAGTCCTATTTTAGTCTTCTGCAAGTGTTTTAGTTTTAGTCGTATTTAGTCGACTAAAACTCCAGTATATTTTAGTCGACTAAAACACCCTACATTTTAGTCGACTAAAACTCCAGTATATTTTAGTCAACTAAAACGCCCTACATTTTAGTCGACTAAAACTCATTTTAGTCATCTATAATCGAATGGGTGTAGTTCAATTGTAATTTGTAATGCATTATTTAAGCATTTCTCTACAATTTCCAAACTCATTATATACTACTGCTGGTCCTGGAGTGAAAAATCTAATATGTTATTATTTATGCTTTGAGCATGCACCAGTGTTTATTTTTGGCAGCAAATTTCGATTTAGTTTTAGTTATAGTCTTTTGACTAAAATGCCATTTTAGTTTTAGTCGTATTTTAGTCTTAAGACTAAAATGCCATTTTAGTTTTAGTCGTATTTTAGTCATCTGAATTGTGTTAGTCGACGAAAACGTTTTAGTCGGTTTTAGTCGACGAAATTAACACTGGCTCTGACATTATCCAATCCTTCGGTCGGCTTTCCTCTCCTCTCTTCCCCAGACCGTAGCTCGCCATACATAATTTTCCACTCGCAAAATGCGAGCAGGCGAGTGGAAAATTTGAGGGCTGATGTAAGGTACCATCTGAACAAAGAAGAGTTTTGCATCTGCAGGGGATGAAGATACAACCATTCTTGGGAATTCTCCTTTATATAATCCGTTATAGCTTGAGCCTCAGACTCAGTGGAAAAATACCTGTGTTAGATCAATAGGACAATCATATCCATCTATTTATGAGGGGGTAAAACTGTAGTGGCTTTATTACTGAAAAAAATAGTATAATTAGAAAAGTAGAGGTACTCGCTGAGGTGACAAGGGCATGCTGCAGAAGGCAGGTTTGAAAGCAAGACTTAGACATAAGCTGGATACACACTATACAACTTTTGTTGTTCAATTTCCTTTAGATTTACCTTCAACTATGTAGTGCAAGGGCCTGCCTGATTGCATACCAATTGAGCGTGTTTAGGTTTGACCTCATATTATATGGTTTTGGTAAATCTAAAGGATAAAATCTAAAGAAGATTGTATAGTGTGTATCCAGCTTAAAAGAGGATCTCACCGAGTGCCCATTCAAGTTGGGGATTGTGACTTTGTAGCCACAAGTAGCCCTGGATAAAGAGGCAGACTAAATACAAGATGGTGTTGAAATTGCTTCTTGATGCAGAGCCTCAATTTTAGGATAAGGGCATGTAGGGTGACTGTCCTAGAAGAAAGCAGAGAATTGTCAATAGCAACCAAAGAGAACAGACACTCCACTGGAGCTAAGACAAGGCTATATCAATGAAGTTGACAGTGACAAAATCCAGTAAGTGGTGCAGGGTGGACTGGGAAGATAATATGGGGTGCAAAATCTGGTGCAGCTGTGCATAGAAATCTGTTTCCAGGTTTTTTTTTTTTTTTGTCAAAGCTTAATTGAACAAGCTGAAGTTAGAAGCTGATTGGCTATCATACACACCTGCACCGGATTTTGTACTCTCCAGTTTTTATAAACCAACTCCTATGGGTCCTTTTACATGGAGCGGACCGTATTTTGATCCGTTCCGGCACTTTTTTTTTTTTTTACGGACACGGATGACACTTGTGTCATCCGGTCCGTATGTCCGCATATCATCCCATCCGTTTGCGGATGATATACGGACAACATAATTTATGTCTATGGGATTGCGGATGTCAGCGGATGACACCGCTGACATCCGATTTTGCGTCCTTTCCGTTTTTTAAACGGAAGAAAAATAGGGTTCTGTTCCATTCCAAAAAAGGGAACAGAACTAAAAGGATGCAAATCGGATGTCAGCGGATGGTCATCCGCTGACATCTGCAATCCCATTGACATGCATTATGTCCAGAGATGTATAGTAACTAAGTAGAACTACTTAAGTACCGAAAGGCGGTATCTGTACTTTCCTGGAGTAGAATTTTTTTCTCCTACTTCCACTTTTACTTCACTACATTTTTTCGATGATTTCAATACTTCTACTCCAATATTTTTTTTGTGTGCTGCATAGTTACTAGTTACAATTATAAAAATTACCACTGCCAGAACAGTAGATGGCAGGTTTCATGAAGCTCAAAACGTGTATTATCAGCGCATACGAAAATAAATGCTACTGTATGTATAAATAAAAGCTGCATTTGAAATAATAAAAAACAATATAATGTTCAGAGCCCATTCACACTAGCACGACTTGTGAGGCGACTTGTGTAGCCCCAGGTCGCTCCAGGTTGCTTGACATAACAAAAGCAATGTTAATCAATCAGTGCCGTCTTAATTGGCACTACTGAAGTCGCTCTGACTTCAGAAAAGGGTCCTGTACTACTTTGAGGCGACCTGTGATCCGACCTCTCCCATATACTTCAATGGGAGTCGCCTCCTTATCTTAATTGAAGCGACTTATTATCAGACTTTCCAGGAAGAAGAAAGAGATTAGCCAGGCATTCCCCACATTGCAGCCATGCCTATATGGTATATGGTGTATATATATATATATATATATATATATATATATATATATATATATATATATATATGTGATGGTATATATATTCTATTATCTCTGCTTGGTCTGTGTGAGTGGCACTGGTGGACACAGATAAGTGGCACTGGTGGACACAGATAAGTGGCACTGGTGGGCACTGATACGTGGCACTGGTGGGCACTGATACATGGCACTGGTGGACACTGATTTGTGGCACTGGTGGACACTGATTCGTGGCACTGATACGTTGCACTGGTGGACACTGATTCCTGGCACTGATACGTGGCACTGGTGGACACTGATTCGTGGCACTGATACGTGGCACTGGTGGACACTGATTCGTCACACTGATATGTGGCACTGGTGGACACTGATTCGTGGCACTGATACGTGGCACTGATACGTGGCACTGGTGGACACTGATACGTGGCACTGATACGTGGCACTGGTGGACACTGATTCATGGCACTGATATGTGGCACTGGTGGACACTGATTCGTGGCACTGATTCATGGCACTGATACGTGGCACTGGTGGACACTGATTCGTGGCAATGATACGTGGCACTGAGACGTGGCACTGGTGGACACTGATTCGTGGCACTAATATGTGGTACTGGTGGACACTGATTCGTGACACTGATACGTGGCACTGGTGGACACTGATTTGTGGCACTGATAGACACTGATTCGTGGCACTGATATGTGGCACTGGTGGACACGGATTCGTGGCACTGGTGGGCAGTGGCACTGGTGGACACATACGTGGCACTGGTGGACACTGATTCGTGGCACTGGTGGACACTGATTCGTGGCACTGATTCATGGTACTGATACATGGCACTGGTGGACACTGATACGTGCCACTGATACCTGGCACTGGTGGACACTGATTTGTGGCACTGATACGTGGCACTGGTGGACACTGATTCGTGGCACTGATATGTGGCACTGGTGGACACTGATTCGTGGCACTGATACGTGGCACTGGTGGACACTGATACGTGGCACTGATATGTGGCACTGGTGGACACTGATTTGTGGCACAGATACGTGGCACTGATACGTGGCACTGGTGGACACTGATTTGTGGCACTGATATGTGGCACTGGTGGATACTGATTCGTGGCACTGGTGGACACATACGTGGCACTGGTGGGCAGTGGCACTGGTGAACACTGATACGTGGCACTGGTGGGCAGTGGCACTGGTGGATACTGATATGTGGCACTGGTGGACACTGATACGTGGCACTGGTGGGCAGTGGCACTGGTAGACACTGATATGTGGCACTGGTGGACACTGATATGTGGCACTGGTGGGCAATGAGGAAATGAGTAAAAAAAAACAGAAAAGGGGAATTAGGTCACAACACATCATATTCTGATTGGCCAAATACAAAGTCGTCTGTCATATAAGTCACAAGTCGCGCTGAAGTCGCGGTAAAGTCGTGGTAAAATCGCGGTAAAGTCGCGTTAAAATCGTGGTAAAAAGTCGCTCCGACATGGGGCGACTAAGGTCGCGGCAGTGTGAACCGGCTCTCAAACTTTTGACTTCTTTCTTTAATAACTACATAACACAGTACTTGTACTTTTACTTTCAGTACTTGAGTAGCAATTTTTTTTTTATAAACTACTGGTACTTTTACTTTCAGTACTTGAGTAGCAAAATTTAAAAAAAAACTACTTGCAATACTTAAGTACAAAAAATGTTGAATACTTTAGTACTTCTACTCAAGTCACTTTTTGATCGAGCACTTCCACTTCTACTCAAGTCACTTTTTGATCGAGCACTTCCACTTCTACTCAAGTATGGGTTTCGAGTACTTTATACAACTCTGATTATGTCCGTATATCATCCGCAAACGGATGAGATGATATACGGACATGCGGACAGCCCGTGTGAAAGGACTTACTTACTTTTTTTCTTTGATACCTAAACTGTCTCAGACTAAAGGGAAAATCCAAGTTCTATCTGGACCCTGGCTTTACTGGAGAATTAGCCACATAGTGCTTTGGGCTCCACAGTAAAGACAGAAACCTAATGTATGTTGGCAGAGATTTTCCTCAGAAGACAAATGGGTGGTACTCTTTGCATGGGTACCATAATAGATCAGTGCTGCTCTAATCCAGCAGTGTCAGTCTTCCAGGTCTGCGCTCTGTATGCAGGTACTGGCAGAAACAGAGCACATCTCGCTTCAAAATATAACATAGCATGCAGGTACCCTAGCAAACTGTATTCAACTCCAATGTAAGGTGAATGAAAAACTCGCTTCAGCTCAAATCCCAGCCCATTGGTCACACCTCTCTGACATGTTTCACCTACATTGGGCTCTACTATTTGCATGAGTTCATTATTACTGGCATTGGCATCCCCTGGTGGTGGTTTTGAGATAGACAAGAGCATTTAAGGTAGGGTAGCATTGCGTTCCAAATGTCTCTTCCGTAAGTGGTGGCTGATACATATAATGAGGGTCAGGGCTCTGTAAAGTGGCAGGAGTGGAGTAATGAGTCCTTTAGGAAAAACTCAGGGAAACTTAAAAATGATCCCTTGCAGTGGGGCTGAGCCAACAGTGCAAGGGTTAATTGCTAGTATAGGTGTAGGGAACTTGTTAAAGTAGATTTACTAACCTAATCCTCTGCACTGCTAGACCAGTCCCAGCAGCATCTTTTCCCGTACACTTCAGCAGTCTAAGGTCTATAGCCCTGCATTAACGTAATGATGCCAAGAGACAGCCTACCTCTGGAGTGGGTGAGGTTCATCTGCTAGGGGGGCGAAGGGTCAGGAGGGCTTCTCCTTTCCCCTAGACTAAATGCTCAGTTATCCCAAGCAGTGGGGCCTTATTTTCACATTTCTGGAGTAGAGCTTTAATGCTGTCTGAAAAAAAAAAAAGGGCTCCATTCACAAAGCGGTATCTTACTACATCCAAATATGCTTAGGTTACCGCACAGCATTTTTCAAAATATTTTATTTTTATTCACTAAAACACGCTAACATATTACATGCACTGTTTTATGAAGTCATGCTGCATCTTAGTAGTAAAATCTTGTGGTATTTTAACGCTGGTGGTAGTCGGCATCCTTAACAGTGTAAATAGCTGGTTGTTAAGGAGCGGGCCGCCACCAGTGTCCTTAAGAACCAATGAGTCATCAGCTATAAGCAGGGTTCCTTGCTGACAGCTCAAATGTATCACTGGCCCAGTAGGAGCTGCTGAGTGTAGAACTATCTTGGGTTGCCAGATACCGGGTATTTTTCACACACTGACAGGTGCACATACACTCTTTTGTTTGTTGTCTCCAATGACCAGTCTAGGGATTTAGTTTTTGGTGTTTTATTTGGAGAATTTGGATAGCAGAAGGGATTATGTACAGGTGAGGAAAACTCTCACTTGGCCTCACTTAGTGGCACTGAATGCAGATCTTTGCTTGTGTTAGCAGCAGAACTCTATCTTCAGGACACTAGCCAGTATCCGCTTTAGCTTACACCCAGCGTGCTGGCTTTCTAGCACCAAGAGGGGGATCTTAACAGCAACAGTCTCTAGGATCCCTGTGGGAAGTCTGTACTCACAAAGCCCTGTCTGCAGGTCACCTTCCTCCGTCATACCAGACGAGATCCATGGACATCCTCCCTCAGACAGCCCTCAAAAGAGTCCCTGGGTTTCAGCATCTCTGTTTATGGCCCTCAGGTCAACCACCTGAGGTCGCATGGCAGCTTGCGCTAGGGAGAGGCAGCAGCCCCCTCCCCACCTGCACTCCGCTCTCCAGCCGAATACCAGGAGCCACATGTGTACCTCAGATATAAGTGCAGTCACCCAGCATGCACTGGGGCACCTCCCATGCCTATTGGCTAGGGCTGTACAGATATCCCCTGCTCTCATCTTCATGGTTTCCTCCCACTGTCCAATACACTTTGACACTATTGGATCAGTGTGAAACATCAAGCCAGGTTGAGCAGCATCAGAGCACACTGGGCAGGTCCCATCTAACAATCACAGCTCCCTGTTTAGCAGACAGTTCCTAGATTTACCTGGCTGTTTCCCTGGTAAGCATAAAAAACAAAAACTATATACAACTGCACTAGCACCTGCCTAGGAAGGTGCTGTGCTACATAAAGAAAAGAATTGCCAGCATTTAAAAATTGTGGAAAAAAATGGCACGGAGTTCCCCCCCTAAACATACCAGGCCCTTCGAGCCCCCCACCATGCTGAGGGCATGTGGCCTGGTATGGTTCAGGATGTATGGGGTATGCTTGGATAAGGGTCTAGGATGGATTTTTTTTTTAGAAATGTTGGCATTTGTTTTTTTTTTTTACAATTTTTAAATGCCGGCAATTCTTTCTTTACAGCAGGAGAACCCTGATGACAGCTAATGACTTATCAGTTGGTATGGATGTGCCAGCTGCCCGCTCCTTAACCGCCATGATGTTTACTGGTTGTTAAGGATGCCAGTTCCTTAACTATTGCATGCTGGGGCCGCTACTTATTTACCACATGCATTTGTTTATTTATTTTGAGAATTGATTTGAATTCCTGTTTCATGTGGTATTTACTGAGAGTTTTTGCTTTACGTGGTAACTACCTCGTAAAGCAATAGTGAATTGACATCATCAGGATGGCATGCGGTATTTGGGAAGACACCTATATACCGCATGCAATCTTCTTTTGTAAAGTAAGCCCGAAGTCTAAGTTGACTAGGGCTGGGTTTTTGCAGCCGTCTATTGGAGGAGTACTGTTTAGGTGAACATGTGTCCTGGTAGATACCTCTGCAGTGTGTTACAGCAGTATAAGTCTGCTCTGGCTCATTGTAAAGCTGGTTCAAAGAATTGAAGAAGGCATTAACAACAGTGGCAACTCTAGGAACAATATATGGGAGGGCACATAAGATTCCACAGTCAAAACTGTTGCAGAGTGCGATCATTGGGTGCAGCGGAGTCCATTCAGATCAGACATTGTGGAGTAAACAGGAACTGGCTTCTTAGCTTCTGCTAAGCTGAAAGCTGTTGTATCTCCAACACCCCTTCTCAACAGCTAAGGCTTAGTCTATTAAACCCATCTTCTTTGTAAGCCTTGAGTGTCTTTCAGCGGTCAGAGGCTTTGTAAGGATATCTGCTGTCATATCCTCGGTTGGGCAATAAAGTAACTCAAGAAGACCTTGCTCTTGAAGATCCCTAAGAAAGTGGAACTTCACGTCAATGTGCTTGGTTCTTGAATTAACTCCTTCCATGCGCGCAAGTGCGAGGCATCCTTGATTGTCCTCATAGATTTCTGTTGGTCCCAACTGTGGTTGACCCAAGTCTGTTAATAGCTGTCTCAGCCATATAACTTCTTGGCTTGCCTGCGCTGCAGCAATGTGTTCTGCTTCAGTAGAGGACAGTGAAACAGAGAGTTGCTTTTTACTAGTCCAACTGATGGCACCTCCTGACAGAAAAAATAAGTATCCACTGGTAGATTTCCTGTCGCTGGTGTCTCCTGCCCAGTCAGCATCCACATATCCTGTTAAGGTGCTTTCATCACTTGCTGAGTAACTTTAGCTTGTAGTGCGAAGTCCCTTTAAGATAGCGAATGATTCGCTTTACAGCATTCCAGTCCTTTTGACTTGGCATCGAAACATTTCTGCATAGGATTCCAACAGCTGCTGCAATGTCCGGCCTTGTGGCAGTGGTAAGATACAGAAATTTTCCTATTGCCTTACTGTATTGAGTATTAGTAGGTAATGGGTTATCTTGGCAATGCATATCCTTTAGGTAGTTGGTTTCCATAGGAGACTTTACTGGTTTGGCGTCTTCCATTCCAAATGTTTCAATTATTTCTTGTATTTGGTGTCTTTGGTTCAGAAGAAAGCTGCCATCTTCCTCTCTCTCGATCTGGATGCCGAGGTAATTCTTTATGTTGCCAAGATCTTTGGTGTTGAAGTTCTGATTTAATTTTTCTAGGATTTCTGCTTCATCCCCTTCTTGCTCAAAGCAAATCAGGATATCATCCACATAAATAAGCATATAAACCCATCTGTCTGCCAATTTCTTTGTGTATAAGCAGGGGTCTGCTTTACTCCTCAGAAAGTTTTGATATGTAAGCACTTCATTTATTTTTATATTCCACGCTCTGGCTGCTTGCTTTAGACCATATATACTCCTGCGAAGTTTGCATACTAGGTCTGGCCTTTGTTCACCTTTGAACCCTGGCGGCTGTTCCATGTAAATTTCTTCTGTTAGCTCGCCATGTAGAAACGCGGTTTTCACATCAAAATGTTTCACTTGCATTTTCCTTGTGACGGCTACTGTCAGTAAAGTCCTTATTGTAGTGTGCTTGACTACTGGTGCGAATATCTCGTCATAGTCTTCTCCGTATTTTTGAGAATAGCCCTTGGCTACTAGCCTTGCTTTGTACCGCTCAATTGTGCCATCTGCATTGTATTTCACTTTAAAAGTCCATTTACAGCCTATGGCTTTCCTTCCGGGTGGTAGTTCTGTAAGTGTCCATGTTTTAGTGTCATGAATGGATTTTATCTCTTCATCAGCAGCCTTTATCCATTTATTTGCTTCTTGTCCTGAAAGTTGAGATATTTCTTCCCAGGTTGCAGGTTCATTGATACTGGCAGTACTTGCTTTGTATGAGAGACGTACAGGTGGTTTACCTTTGTTTTCTCTTGTTGAACGTCTCGGTTTTGTGTCTGAGCCTTCTTGTATCTGCTCTTCAGTACTGGTAGAGTCTCCACTCACTTCAACTGTTTGTTCAGAAGTTACAGAGATGGGTTGGTCAATGTCAGTTTTCCCTTCTATTCTTGCTTCTACTGTTGTCATTACATTGTCTCTGAAATCTTCAACAAAAGTTATGCTGTTGCTAATAGTAACCTTGTCTGTTTTGGGATCAAGGATTCTGTAACCTTTGACATTGTCACTGTATCCAACGAAGATGCCTTCAAATGCTCTGTTTTGGAGTTTGGTGCGTTTTTCTTCCGGTATGTAGATAAATGCTTTGCATCCAAAAACTCTTAGGTGTTTTACATTTGGCTTCTCATGTTCTCATGCTCATCTCAAGTTCATATGGAGTTTTCTCTATTGTTCTGGAAAGAAGTCTGTTCTGCAAATATGTAGCTGTCATAGCTGCTTCACCCCAGTATTTTTGTGGTAGTCCAGAGTCTGTCAGCATACATCTGATCATTTCAGTCAGAGTTCTGTTCTTTCTTTCAGCTACTCCATTTTGTTCTGGTGTATATGGGACTGTCTTTTGATGTTCTATTCCATTCTGTTTTAAGTACTCTTGTATCTTATATCCTGTGAATTCACCTCCATTGTCACTCCGAAGTATGAGAGGCTTCCTCTGAAACTTGTTACTGGTCTTTATTATATAGTCTTGTAATTTGTCGAAAACTTCACTCTTGTGTTGTATTAGGTAGGTGACTGTGTATCTTGAATAGTCGTCTATGAAAGCCACTATGTACCTTTTGCCTCCAGGTGTAGGTGGGTTTAGGGGACCACACACGTCACTGTGAACTAAGTCAAGTGGTTTTGAAGCTCTCTTCTGACTGACTTTGGGAAGTGTTGCTCTTGTAGCTTTGGATTTAATGCAACATTCACACTAAACAGTAACTGGACAAGGGGATATTGTTAGATCCCTTGTCAGATTTCTCCTCTGTAGTTCCTGTATGCATTCTGGGTGTCTGTGACCTAGACGTCTGTGCCATATATGTATACAATCATTGTGCTTGTGTGTACATAGTCTCACCTTTTCCTTCACTGTGTCGAGGTGATATAGATGATCATCCAGCTTGGCACTTGCTACTGTTTGGTTGCCGTGTAGGATTGAACACTTGTCACCTTGGAATTTTACAGTGAGTCCTCTGGCTGTTAGATGCTTCACAGATAAGAGTCCTCCTTCTAGATTAGGAACATAAAGTACATCTTTCACTGGTATGGCTAGATTGTGTCCCGCATCATCAGGGCATACAAGGGTTCCATGCCCATATCCTTCTGCATGTATTTTGCTTCCATCTGCAAGATAAATAGTTTCTTTGTTGTTCAGATCAAGTTCTGTGAAAAAACTTCTATCACTTGTCATGTGACTGGTTGCCCCCGAATCAATGCACCAGCCTTGACATTTATTGTTGCCTGTCGCTTTAAATGTGGCATTCCAGTTTCCTTCCTATGGATCATTGATTATGGCTTTGACCTTTTGTTTAGCATAAGATGGACGCAGTCTTATTCGCTCTGCTTTCCATATAGTACAGTCTTTCTTTATGTGTCCCTGTTTGTGGCATCTGAAACACACTCTGGTCTCTTTCCTGTGTAACCTTGTGTCTGTAGCTTTAAGAGCGATTCTGGTGTCGGTTTCTGTGGAGTCATGCACTAATTCCTTTCTTCTCTGATACTCATCTATGAGCCTGGTTTTTACAAATGCTAGCGTCAGATCTGTCTCAGGACGTGTCTCCAGTGCATTGATCAGTGCAGTATATTTATCAGGCAAACTGCATAACAACATGGCTACAGCATGGCTGTCTGTTATATCCTCCCCGATTGATCTGAGTTGCACAATCACTTCCAGCATTGCGTTTATATGCTCCTGCATGTCCTGTTCTCTGCCAAGTCTCATATTGTAAAGCTTCCGCAGTAGAAACAGCTTGCTGTTTAAACTGGATCTGTCATGCAGTCTTCTTAGTATGTCCCACATGCCTTTCGCTGTGTCCTCATGGCGTATATGTATGAGCTGATCATCCTCCACTAGTAAGCTTATGGTGGCCCGTGCCTGTCTGTTTTTCTTGTCCCAGTCCTGATTACTGTCCTGTGGCCTCTCTGTAGTGGTAAACTCCCACAAGTCATCTCTAGATAAAAGCATTTCCACTTTAAACTTCCATAGCTGATAATTGTCATTGTTCAGCTTGGCCACTGAGAGTTTAAGTTCGGAGTTTCCAGACATTTTCCCTCCTTTATATATAAACAGTCTTACTTGTCTATAGGAGATGTCACTGGAAACCTTCCTTATGTCGATCTCCGCATCAGTCACACTGTCTCCCGTTGAAGGCTTTGTTCTGCCTGGGCTGCACCTGGTCATAAGACTTTATCCGGATCCTGGGCCCATAACCTGTTACAGAGTCATTGGGTGCAGCGGAGTCCATTCAGATCAGACATTGTGGAGTAAACAGGAACTGGCTTCTTTTATTGGAACATAACACAGGAATCAAAGATGTCACTTTCTCATTGTACAACAACAACAGACAGGAAGAGATAACCAACAAGTTTAGTGCAGTGTACAGGAAATGACAACACATCATAGAGAATGCATAGCATATCACTTAGCATTAGCGACATCTACTGTCCTATTTATGAACTGCAATAGGATAATCTGCTAAGCTGAAAGCTGTTGTATCTCCAACAAAAACTGGGGGGGCACTCAATTTTCTCCACTATATCATACCACTGAAAAAAAACTAAATAGTTATATATATATATATAAGGTTACAAAATACAAGAGTAATGCAGTATGCAATGATACCTTTTTATTGTACTAACCTAACACTTAAAAGATAAGCTTTCAAGAGTTCTCTTCTCTTCCTCAGGCATTGCTTCAGACCTGAGAAAGAGGAAAGCTCTCAAAAGCTTTTCTGTATAGTTTAAAGTAATTTCAGAAAACAGTTTATGCAGTAATAAACCCTTAGTATTGGTGCCAGTTTATGCAGTAATAACCCCTAGTATTGGTGCCAGTTTATGCAGTAATAACCCCTAGTATTGGTGCCAGTTTATGCAGTAAGAATCCCTAGTAATGGTGCCAGTTTACACAGTAATAAAGCCTAGTATTGGTGCCAGTTTATGCAGTAATAGCCCCTAGTATTGGTGCCAGTTTACGCAGTAATAGCCCCTATTATTGGTACCAGTTTACATGGTAATAACCCCTAGTAATGGTGCCAGTTTACACAGTAATAGCCCCTGGTATTGGTGCCAGTTTACGCAGTAATAACCCCTAGTAATGGTGCCAGTTTACGCAGCAAAAACCCCTAGTATTGGTGCCAGTTTATGCAGTAATAACCTCCAGTATTGATGCCAGTTTACGCAGTAATAGCCCCTAGTAATGGTGCCAGTTTATGCAGTAATAGCCTCTAGTATTGGTGCTAGTTTACACAGTAATGACTCCTAGTATTGTTGCCAGTTTACGCAGTAATAACCCCTAGTATCGGTGCCAGTTTACGCAGTAACAACAAAGTATACGCCAGAGGACCACTGCCGAAAACCGACAGTCGGCCCAAAATTGGAGCCGTGTCCAGCGCGGCATCGCAAACAAATTGCAGCCCCTGCACCAGCTGGTCCAACAGCTCCTCAATGGCAGGAGGGAGACGTTTTCCCTCCAAGTCACGGTGTAGTAACTTAGCCTATTCAGTCAATGTTTGCGCAACAAGGGCAACCGAAAACAGCGGTCTCACTGCAGACCCAGCCAGGGAGCACATATTGCGGGCCACAGACTCCGCCTTCCTATCCTCCGGATCCTTAAAGGACGGGGAATTCTGCACTGGAATCACGGCAGCCTTATTCAGCCTAGAGACCGTGGGGCCAACGTAGGTAGGCCACTTTTTTAACAGGGACTCCTCAAAAGGGTAGCGTCTAGCAATCCGCTTAGGCACCCCAGAGGAACGCTTTTGGGTCTTTTTTGAGCATGGCGTCAAAATACGCTGGAGAGGAAAAAAACCTTTGCCGCTTGTGAGTGCCAAACGTAACCTGCGCCTCAGTCGCAGTCACAGCTGCGTCCTCCATTATTAGGGTCTCACGCACATAAACAACTAGTGCGTCCACCAGCACCTTATCTTGCTCGGCAGTGGAGGTAGAAATGTCATCCTCACTATCAGAGGAGACAGGGCGCGAGGTAGTGGACCAGGAAGGGAGACCCGCGTCTGCGGTGGCTGAATTAGACTCAGAACTTGAGACATACGTTTCTTAGCACCTCGCCCTTTAAAAGCCACCTCTACCCGGGACACAAACACTTCCAGGACCGTCTGCGGCCTGCCCGAGGGGGTCAGGTGGGGACACAAGATCTGTAGGGTTCGTGTTGCACCAGGGGAACTTGTCAGCAAAGGCTGAAAAAAGTGACACAAAAATTTTTTTTTATTTTTTTCAAAAAGTTCCACTGCGCTACAGTTAAGCAAGCACGTTGGAGATCCCCAGCAGAGAAAGAGAGAGACCCCTAGACTCACTGTACCCAGATGCAGGAGGCCCAGAACATCTGCACAGCACGTGTCAGCAGCAGCCTGATCAAAAAATGGAAGGATCTGAGAAATAGCCCAGGGTATAGGGAGGGGCTCAACCCACAAAAAAAAACGCCTCTAGAAACTCCCATTCTGATTCCTATTGAGAGAACCACCGCAAAATGGCCTTTCCGGGTGTACCATGATGGCCGCCGATCTCCTCAGCACATGAGGCTACAAGAAAATGGTGGCCCCGCACGGCCTGCAGAGTGGCCAAAGGACCCTCGTGAGGACCCCCGAGACTCCAAAATGGGATAGATTGACAGGAGAAACAGGTAGAGACCCCAATGCACGATCGTTCGTCAGGCCTTGGCGGCGCACCCCCCGCCCCCACATCCGGCCCAGAGCATGGTTCCAGCCCCTGGAAGTAGTCCCAATAGCCTCCAGTGTGAGGAGGGGGGGGGCGGGGAGTAGGTAGAAGAGGTGTGTGATGGGACAGAGGGGAACCCGGGAATGTCAGGGTCCGACTGTCCCAGGGAGGGGCTCGCGTCCACCCTAAAATCCGCCAAGGGAAGAGGGGGGAACATTTACTCACCATACCGGAACAGGCGGGCGCCATCTCCTGAAAGAACCCCTCTCCGCTGAAGTCGGCCAAAGAGGAACGCTGCAACCCGGCCGTATGCGACCAGGCGAGACATTTAACTAGCAGGGCCAGTCCCCGTCCAGTAGGACTATGTCGCGGCCGACCTAGCGCAGAGCTAAGGCCTGCACATGCTCGCTGGCTGGCTGGGGTGACCACTGGATGTATACAATGTATCTATACATCCAGCCATCGCCCAGATCCGGCATAGTTGCTTGTAGATCTCACAGGAAAAAAATCCGGAGAAAAAGCTAACTAAAAACAAATTATCTAGAAAAAATTTTGCCACAACCACAGATCCCAGCAAGAAACTAGGTCCTTACTCCTAACTAGGCAGATTAAAACTGACATCCTATGCAGAAAGAGAGAGGGTATACCCCCTGGGACTGCCCATAGACGTAGCCAGATTTTTTTTTCTGCCTGGTGTCCTCCTCCTGTAGGGTGCAGTATAACCCTTACTGCTATACATCAGAGACTGCGTCCGTCAATGAACGATAGATAAAAAATAATTTGAGAACCCCAGGTAAAAGCCAGTAGACATACCGTACATTGATGTGAGCTAAAAGCCATGCTAGAGAAATTGGGACTGGCATCATGCATAATCCAAGGTAAAGGAAAGGCAGCAGACAGTAGA
>NC_138769.1:321734926-321924926 GCF_965119305.1 Pelophylax lessonae
ATTGCATCATTCCTCTGCATTTTAGTGGAAAGCAGTTTCCTGCTCAGGTCAGTGAAATTCCTGGCAGGCGGCAACCCTAAATTTCAATCTACCCATGAACCTTCATTTTATTTATTAATTTACTTTATAAAAAAAAAGGGGGGATACAAGAGAAGCACAGAATCAAGAGGGGGTGGAGGCGTGCGAAGGGAGGGAGACTGTAATGGTGAGAGGAGATTAAAGACAGGGAAAAACCTTAAATGGACAGCATGAGACAGATAAAAACTGTGAAGGCCTCTTCCTCCTCTCTCCCTCCTCCTGGTATCCATGGTAACTTGTCACCCTCACACCTTCTGTCCCTGACATGTCACACAGCTCCTGGCTCTGTCCCCAGCCCCTGACATTGAGTGACAGTGGAGAGGGAAGTGCCTTTCCAGGCAAAACTCACAGCCATGTCTTATAACCACCTCCTATAATCCTTTGCTTGTGGAAAAATATCTATGGATCAGCGCTTTCATGCCTGCCTGTATTTAGGCTACATCTAGTCTTTTATTTTATGATTAATGCAGAAATGTGCAGATTTTGCATGTTACAGATGATGTAATTATAAACACCAATGTTTATGTGCAATATATATATATATATATATATATATATATATATATATATATATATATACACAGGCATACACACACACAAACACTGTGTGTGTATATATATATATATATACACAGTATCTCACAAAAATGAGTACATCCCTCACATTTTTGTAAATATTTTATTATATCTTTTCATGTGACAACACCGAAGAAATGACACTTTGCTACAATATAAAGTAGTGAGTGTACAGCTTGTATAACAGTGTAAATTTGCTGTCCCCTCAAAATAACTCAACACACAGCCATTAATGTCTAATCCGCTGGAAACAAAAGTGAGAACACCCCTAAGTGAAAATTTTAAAATTGGGTTCAAAGTGTCAAAATTTTGTGTGGCCACCATTATTTTCCAGCACTGCCTTAACCCTGTTGGGCATGGAGTTCACCAGAGCTTCACAGGTTGCCACTGGAGTTCTCTTCCACTCCTCCATGATGACATTATAAAGCTGGTGGATATTAGACACCTTGCACTCCTCCACCTGTTTGAGGATGCCCCACAGATGCTCTATAGGGTTTAGGTCTGGAGACATGCTTGGCCAGCCCATCGCCTTTCCCCTTAGCTTCTTTAGCAAGGCAGTGGTCATTTTGGTGGTGTGTTTGGGGTTGTTATGTTGGAATATTGCCCTGCGGCCCAGTCTCCGAAGGGAGCGGATCATCCTCTGCCTCAGTATGTCACAGTAAATGTTGGCATTCATGGTTCCCTCAATGAACTGTAGCTCCCCAGTGCTGGCAGCACTCATGCAGCCCCAGACCATGACACTCCCACCACCATGCTTGACTGTAGGTGAGACACTTTGGCCTACAGATGTGAGCACATGGCTTCTGCAGCCATGTTTGTTTGATGGTGAAATGACCATCAAGGCTGAACAATGGCAACACAGTGCTGTGAGGGTCAAATGCTGGGAAATTAGAGGAACATCCTTGGTGTACTTCTGGGGTATATGAGGTCTACTGAATCCATGGTCCTGTCCGGATTTCCTGTGGATGACTGGAGGAGAATTGGATGCATCGTTTGTTCCTGGTGATCGGTTTATCGCACGCTTGGTTGACCTTCCTTAACAGGGGGTCCAACTTTCCGGTAAGGGTACAACCTTTATTACCTTTGTGTGATGATTGCCAGGAAGGGAGCTTCCTTTGCAAGATTGGTGTTGGAATTTACGGTCACATTTTCTGCATCTGAACCAATCCTCCTATGTGGACTCTATGGACTCTAGTTTACCTCTGCAAGTCTAGCTAGTTTATCCAGTGGCGCTGTACCTTTATTTATATGTAGGTGAGACACGCTTGTCTTTGTACTCCTCACCTGGTTGCCGCCACATACGCTTGACACCATCTAACCAAATAAGTTTATCTTGGTCTCATCAGACCACAGGACATGGTTCTAGAAATCCATGTCCTTAGTATGCTCGTCTTCAGCTAACTGTTTGCAAGCTTTCTTGTGCATCATCTTTAGAAGAGGCTTCCTTCTGGGACAACAACCAAGCATACCAATTTGATGCAGTGTGCGGCGTATGGTCTGAGCACTGACAGGCTGACCCCCCACCCCTTCAACCTCTGCAGCAATGCTGGCAGCACTCCTATGTCTATTTCCCAAAGACAACCTCTGATGTCAAAAGGAAGCATGATGTGTCTTTTATATGCTGCATTAAGTTGACTTGGTCGACCACTGTGTCTACGGTCCTCAACGTTGCCCGAGCAATGGTGTCCTCAATGCTCGAATATACAGGCAGATACTTATACCTCCCTGATGGTATGGCATAATGGATACGATTGGCCCAAAATCTATTCTGTAGCAAGACAACGATACCAAGAATACAGCCAATGTCATTAAGAACTGTCTTCAGTGTAAAGAACAACAAACAGTCATGGAAGTGATGGTTTGGCCCCTACAGAGCCCTGATCTCATAATCTTTGAGTATGTCTGGAATTACATGAAGAGATAGAAGGATTTGAGGCAGGCTACATCCGCAGAAGATCTGTGGTTAATTCTCCAAGATATTTGCAACCTACCTGCCAATTTCCTTCAAAAACTGTGTACATAGGCACTGTGTGTACCTAGAATCGATGCTGTTTTTAAGGCAAAGGGTAGTCTTTTGCCTTAAATATTGATTTGATTTCGATTTTTCTTCTGTTTGCTCACCTTGTAATTTGTAAATTAATAAAAAAATAAACAATTAAAAATTTGGATTTTTGACTTACTGTAAAATCCATTTTTCTGATGTTCATTGACAGACACAGCTCCTGATCTTCTAAACCATTGGGTTATACCGCCCCCTACAGGAATAAGACACTAGGCAGAAAAAAAGTCTGTCTATGCCTATGGGCAGTCCCAGGGGGTATACTCCCTCTATGTATATGTACTATGTCTATGCTATATAGTTACATAGTAGGTGAGGTTGAATAAAGATAATAGTCCATCCAGTTCAACCTGTGTAGGTGTGTGTGGCCGTAATCATCTCACATACCCCTGAATGTTCTGATCCTTGAGATGTACGTCTAAGAGTCTTTTGAAAGCCACCATACTTCCCGCAGAGACCACCTCTTGTGGTAGAGAATTCCACAATCTTGTAGCCCTAACAGTAAAGAACCCCCCACGTTGCCTGAGGTTAAAACGCTTCTCCTCTAATCGCATAGTATGCCCTCGAGTCCTCATGCAATCCCTTTGACTGAATAGCTGTTTTTCTATGCCGAGATCACCATTGAGATATTTAGCTATCATGTCCCCTCTCAGGCGTCTCTTCTGCAGGGAGAATAAATCAAGCGATTGCAGACGCTCTTCATAATTAAGGTCCTCCAATCCCCTAATTAGTTTAGTTGCCCTTCTCTGGACTCTCTCCGGCTCCAACACATCCCTCCTGAGGACTAGCGACCAGAACTGGACAGAATACTCCAGATGTGGTCGGACCAGAGTTTTATAAAGTGGAAGGATTATAGTCTTATCTCTGGAATACATCCCTTTCTTTATGCATGCTAATATTCTGCTGGCTTTGGCAGCTGCCGCCTGACATTGTATGCTATTGCCTAGTCTATCATCTACCAAGTCTCCCAGATCTTTCTCCATTTTTGATTCCCCAAAGGGATCCCCCCCTAATGTGTATTGTGCTTTTATGTTTTTAGTCCCCAAGTGCAAAACCTTACACTTCTACACATTAAACCTCATTTGCCATGTCGTTGCCCACTCTGTTATTTTGTCCAGGTCATTCTGTAGGATATCTGCTTCATGCTGTGCAGTTATTGCCCTGCCCAATTTTATGTCATCTGCAAAAACTGATATCGAACTACTGATCCCGTCCTCAATGCTGTTTATGAATAAATTGAAGAAGGTTGGTCCCAGGACTGAGCCTTGGGGGACCCCACTTACCACCTCAGACCAGTCTGAGTATGCGCTGTTTATTACCACCCTTTGGACACGCCCCTTTTAGCCAGTTCCGTATCCAAGAGCAAACCCTGCGGTCTATACCTGCAGACCTTATTTTATAAATTAAGCGCTTGTGGGGAACTGTATCAAACGCCTTAACGAAATCCAGGTACACCACATCCACTGGTCTGCCCCTATCTAGCTCACAGCTCACCTCCTCGTAGAATGTTAAGAGATTGGTTTGACAAGAACGCCCATTTGTAAACCCGTGCTAATTACTGCTGATGATGTTGTCTTTAGTAAATTCTACGATATAGTCCCTTATCATCCCCTCCAGAACTTTACATACTATCAATGTCAGACTGACAGGCCTATAATTTCCCGTGATTTGCCTCTGCCCCTTTTTGAATATCGGTATCACGTTAGCTTTCCTCCAATCCCCTGGTACATTTCCTGTCATAATACTGTCAGCAAAGATCAGGAACAGTGGTCTAGATATAATCTTACTGAGTTCTTTGAGTACTCTCGGATGTACGCCATCCGGGCCTGGTGATTTGTTTGTGTTAATTTTATCCAGCCTTTCCCTGATTTCACCCTCTGTTAGCCATAGCGGCAAGACCTGTGTATTACTACTAACCATATAGTCGTGGTCAGTGTACCCCTCCTTTTCCTGTGTAAAGACTGATGAGAAAAAAACGTTCAGCACGGTTGCTTTTTCAGTGTCCTCTGTAAACATCCTCCCATCATCATTAATTATGTGTGCAATATGCTCTGCCCTAGCTTTTTTGCTGTTGATATATTTAAAGAATTTCTTTGGGTTCTTTTTACTATCCTCCCCTATTTGTCTCTCAAAGTTGATTTTAGCAATTTTGATTTCGTATTTACTTTTCTTATTTGCCTCCTTGTATTGCTCGAAAGCCGATACTGTGCCCTCTGATTTATATTTCTTGAAGGCCATTTTTTTTCCCCAAATAAGTTTTTTAACGTTACGGTTTAGCCAGCCAGGTTTGGCTTTGTCTCTTAATTTATTTCCCATAGGAATGCACTGCAAGATGCATTTGTTTAATATGTTCCTAAAGCATTCGCATTTTTCCTCCGTGGTCATTGATCGCAGGGTTTGGTCCCAGTTTACCGTTTCCATCAATGAGCACAATTTTGGAAAGTTTGCCCTTCTGAAGTTTAGGGTTCTTATGTTCCCCACTTATATTGTTATTTACGCTAAATGTGATCATCCTGTGATTGCTAGAGCCCAGGTTGTCCTGGACTCCTACCTCTGAGATTAGGTCTGGGTCATTAGTGATCAATAGATCCAGGACTGCATTTTCTCTAGTAGGAGAATCCACCAACTGTGACATGTAGTTGTCCTGTAAGGTTTCCGTGAATAGACGGGCCTTCTGTGAGTGTGCAGTCCCCTCTTCCCAGTCAATGTCGGGATAGTTGAAGTCCCCCAATATGATGACTGATCCCAGTTTTGCCACTTTACCCAACAGTGATATAAATTCCAGCTCTACCTCCTCCCTTTGGTTAGGTGGCCTATAGCAAACCCCCACAATTACTTTTACCTTTTCTTCTTCCCTATGGAGTTCTACCCACACGGATTCTAACTCCATACTCATCCCTTCCGTAATATCACTCCTCTCTATCACCCTTACATTGTTCTTGACATAGAGATATGTACTCAGTTTTGTCACAAGCAGTGTCAGAAGAATTACAACTCCACAGGGGTGGGTGCTCTGTGTCTGTTAATGAACATCAGAGAATTAGATTTTACCGTAAGTCAAAAATCCCATTTTCTCTTTCGTTCATTGATGGACACAACTCCTGAGATCTTCTTAACCATTGGGACGTCCCAAAGCAGTATTGAACATGAGGGGTGGGAACAGTGAAAAATAAATTCCCAAGGCTAACTACAGCCAACCAGGTAAACAGTAGCTAATCCAAAACAACTGGAGCTCACCTGAAAAAACAATACATCCTCAAAGAGGACAAAGTGATTCGATGTATGTGATTGGTGGTGTGTCAAATCAAAGTTGTGTGATGCTAGAAAATTATTGCAAAAGAGCAATGGCTCTTAAAACCTTTCAGCTACCTATCTGTATTGGGTAATTTGCATATACCCTTTCAGCATGCATCCTTGTAACCCGGAGCTTCCGGGTGGTGTGCGGTATGCGTTCCAGGTACGTAGCCTCACTCTAGTTGTACCTGGAATGCATACCGCACACCACCTGGAAGCTCCATGTTACAAGCGGGCGGACCATTATTGGCGCCCACAATTGGCTTCCCCCAGTAGTGATTTTAAGCGATCCCCCATACCAAGAACTTATCTAGTTGTACCACCAACCTTTTTTTATATTATTTTATATTTGTCGCATTTGTCATATGCTTTTTTATAATAAACACGGATTTTATTCATACTACACCATGAGGAGTGCGATTTTTCTGCCTCATTATACCTACCAATAGGAGCAACCAGGACCAACCGGACACGAACAGCTGTGACCCCTGCTGGACACTCATTATACAAGCTCTACTGACCCACTTGTCGTAAGGCATTGGGGGTCAACACCATCTGGTGAGTTTGAATTACCTACCTTATAATACAGCAGCACGGAGGGTGACACCACTATTGCACTGATCGTTTTTTTGAACACCATCACTGAAGCTAGAAAACTTCGGACTATTTGGACACTTATCACTTTATTTCCACCAACTTTTTCACCAGTGTACTTATGAACTAAAAAAATGTAAAAACCTTTTATATATATATTTATATTTTTTTACTATATGGTTTTTTATACCCATTATTGATGCTAATTTAGATACAATTGATTTATTTTCTTGCCATTGATTGCACAGTCACTATAATGCACTTTTTAAGCACTTTATAAGGGTGGGTGCTGAAAGGGTATATGCAAATTTCCCAATACGGATAGGTAGCTGAAAGGCTATCTATCACGGTTTTAAGAGCCATTGCTCTTTTGCAATAATTTTCTAGCATCACACAACTTTGATTTGACACACCACCCATCACATACATCATACATGCGCTGTGGGTAATACTAGTATTACATTTATTCCATTGATTACCCCTGTGGGTTGTTCACAGCAGCAATCCGATTGTCACATATTTAACTACTTATATATAATTTTAACCCTTTGGCACGAGTGTTAATTTACCAGTACCCTAAAAGAGGACCAGGTCCTCTAAACAGCAGCCTGCAAAACCTTGTGGCCAAAGGAAGCATCCACAGATGCCAGCACATCCACTTTATAGAACTTTATGAAAGTGTGCACCGATGACCAGGTGGCCGCCTTGCAAACCTGAATCACTGATACCTGATGATGAAAGGCCCAGGAGGCACTGAGCACCCGAGTAGAGTTCATCTTGACAGGGAAAGGAGGAACCTGACCCTTGATGGAATAGGCCTGAATCACCATCTGTCTGATCCACCTGGAAATGGTCGCAGAGGAAGCAAACAACCCTTTCCGAGGTCAATCCGTGAGCACAAATAGTGAGTCTGATTTCCTAAAAGACTCCGTAGCTGCCAGGTACACCCTAATCGCTTGGACCAAATCCAAGGCATGCAAAGCAATTTCCTTTGGATGTTTTGGCCTGGGACACAGGGAAGGCAACACAATGTCTTCATTCAAATGAAAATCAGTGAGGAAGGAACGACTGACAGGGGCAAAGAACCACCTTTATCACTGTGAACCACCAAGTAAGGTGAAAGGCAGGGTAACACCGCCAATCTGACACCCTGCCCACAGAGGTGAAAGTCACCAAAAGGCCACCTTCTGGGACAGTGTAAGCGGGGGAATCTCCCGAAGATTCTCAAAAGGAGGCTTCTGGAGGACTGAGAGCAAAATATTGAGGTCCCAGGGCGGCAACACAGATCGCACTGGAGGGGTCAAGTGCCTAACTCCCTGAAGAAAAGTATGCACCAAGGGCCATTGAAAAAAGACCACTAAGGCCGACACCTGACCCATGATAGTACTTAAGGCCAGTCTCTGCTCAACCCCCGTTAAAGGAAGGTCAAGATCCGAGGCACCGAAAAGACAGCGAGGATGAACCCCAAGAGACTCACACCACGCAATGTACGTCTTCCACGTATGATTGTAGATCTTCCTAGAAGTAGATTTTCTAGCTTTTACAGTGTTGGAATCACCGACCCAGACAAACCTCTATCCATCATCACCTGGTGTTCAACAGCTAAGCCATCAAAGCCAGTGACTGTTAAGCAGGGTGGAAGATTGGTCCTTGGGACAGCAGATCCTACCTGCGAGGAAGCTTCCAATGAACGATTGCGACCCGCTTCACCAGATCGGCGTACCAAGCCCAGCGAGGCCAGTCCAGGGCCACTAAGATGACCAGAATCCCTGCGTAGGATTCTTGGCAGAAGCTTGAGGAAGCAGAGGGAAGGCATAAATGAGACAATACTGACCCCATGGGGCCACCAGTGCATCCGTGGCGTCCACCAGAGGATCCCGTGACCGAGTCACAAACCTCTGCTCCTTTCGGTTGAGCCAGGACGCCAACAGATCCACCTCGGGGGTGCCCCACTGGAGACACAACTGAGGAAACACCTCTGGATTAAGGGACCACTCCCCTTTGTCCAACATCTGCCGACTGAGGTAATCCGCCTGCCAGTTTTCCACCCTGTGAATTTGTACAGGGGAGGGGGCTGGAACTAACCATTCTGCCCACCTTAGAATTCTGGCTACCTCCAGAGCCACCAGGACACTTCTTGTGCCCCTTTCGTGATTGACATTTGCCACGGCCGTGGCATTGTCCAATTGAATGCACACTGGACATCCCTGAAGAAGATCCGTCCAATGTTCCAGGCACAGTCTGATCACTCTGAATACCAAGACACTGATCCGTAGTCTGGACTCTTCCAGTGTCCAGACCCCCTAAGCAGAAATTTTGCTGAGGACGCTTCCCCAACCAGACAGGCTGGCATCCGTGTTTACCACTGTCCAATTCAAGGGGAGGAAGGATTTGCCCAGCCAAAGCTCCGAAGAACTAAGCCACCATATCAGGGACTCTTTTAATCCCCGGCTCAGCTGGATCTGATAGTCCAGAGACTGTGGATTTTTGTCCCATTTGGCCAGAATCTCTCTTGCAGGGACCTCGTATGGAACTGTGCAAACTGAACCACCTCAAAAGATAAACACCCATTAGGTCCAGCACCCGCATACAAGTCCGGAGGGATTACTATCTGCTGGACAGCAGGAGACGAATTACAGCCTGCAGTTTCTGGAGTTTGTCCAGAGGAAGGAGCACTCTGGCTAAGGCCGAGTACAGAGTCAGACCCATATAGTTCAGCTTTGTGGAGGGAACCAGAGCAGACTTCTGAAAATTCAGAATCCAGCCAAACATCCTAACGCTCGTATGGTGGTTTCCAGGTTTTTCCACGAGAGCAGTAGGAGACTCCGCTCACAGAAGGTTGTCCAAGTAGCCCAGTACCACGATCCTTCATTGACATAACAATGCTAGCACCAGGGGCAACACTTTCGTGAAGACCCGAGGAGCAGAAGGGTCAACCAAAGGGTAACATCACAAACTGATACTGCTCCTCCCCCATGGCAAAGCGGAGAAATCGCTGGAGACCGACGCACATTGTAATGTGAAGGCAAGCGTCCTTGATGTGGATGGAGGCAAGAAAAATCCACGATGCAGGGAAGCCACCACTGTATGAACGGAACTTATTCTCAACCCACACAAAGCAGTTCAGTGCCTTGAGATCCAGAATTGGACGCACCTTGCCTTCCTTCCTGGGGACTGTAAACAGGTTTGAGTGAAACCCCTGAAAACATTCCAAAGTCGGAACTGGGACCATCACCCTTTAAAGTAAAAGGTCTTGCATCGCCCCAAAGAGAGCCTGTAAGCGGATTGGGGACAGTCACACGTTGGATGGAAGAACCTTAACCAGGCCCGGATTGGCTAATAGGGAGCATCTGGAGAATTCCAGATGGGCTGGTCCATTTGGGGAGCAGGCAGGGCTGGTGTAATGCCGAAAGTTACAAGTATCATCTGCCCTGGACATGTCCATATCTGTGATGAAGGGGGGACGCACTGAGAGCTTTTGCCTTCTCCTGCCTGACAGGGGTGAATATCATTCTCCCTCCTGTCACTGTACAACAATGTATGATCCTCGGACTTGTTCATTCCATTCACTTCACCTCTGCCTTATCTCTCCTTCAGCTGTTTATCACTCTACACTTTACAAGCTCCCCTTCCCCCCTGTCAGCTTCTTCTACTTCCCCGTTCCCGGCCAGGTCACTTGAGTCTTCCTTGTTGGTCACTTTCACTTTGTCCGCAGCATGTCATCTCTTTACCTTCCCTGAACAATAGTAAGTCAGCACCGAGTCTTCTGCTCCTCTCTCCTGTTCACATTAACCCTTCACCTTCTTCTTTCAGCTGTCCACTCCATAAATCTGCACTGTATGTCCTGAAGCCTCTGGTCCCAACTCTGGGCTATCCAAGCAGCCATTTAGCTGACCCTGTCCTGTCCTAAAATGCAGCATTAGCACTTTCTTTACAGCCCTTCACTCTGTTCTTCATTAACACATATTCTTATTACCCAGACCTGCCCTCCCCCCTTATACCTATCCCCCTATACCTATTCCCCCCTATCCCTATCCCCCCCATACCTACCCCCCCTATACCTATCCCCCCTATACCTATTCCCCCCCTATCCCTATCCCCCCCCATACCTATCCCCCCCATACCTATACCTATCCCTAATAACCTGTGCACTGCGGTTCGGTCACAGTGTGATTGTGTGTGCGTTTTACCTGGATTTTAGGTACACTTCTATTTGAATTTCTATTACAAAGTGTGTTTTCATGAAAGTACATCAAAGTCCTGCATGTTGCATCTTTGATGCGGTTTCAGAAAAATCACTGTGTAATGGAATTCAATAGAAGTGCACCTAAAATCCAGGTAAAACGCACACACAATCACACGGTGACCAAACCGCAGCGCACCGGTGTGACCCCACTATAAGGCAAGGTTCACACCTTTGAATGTCAGTCACAAGATTGTGGCTTTCCTGACACACACAGAAACAAATAGTCCATTAGTAGACGTGTGACAGTGCCATTTATTGGTAATGGCACCCCACACATCTGCTATCACATGCACCAAACCACATGGTATCTCAAAAGTGAAACATCTGGGGTCTGTTTAGAGCCCTGATATTTCATCAAAGCCCCCCAACAGGGCAGTTAAAAATGTAAAAAGTATATATATACACTGTACATATAAATTCTCAAAACAATATAAATAATGTAAAACATTTGTAAAAAATAAATAATTAAGGGCTTGTTCACACGTGTTTTGGTCTCTGAAAAGCAACCATCATGCAGATTGCTCTTCAGAGAGCATTTGACAGGAGGTAAGGAGCCGTTGTATCGCCTCCCTACTGCCTGAAACAAACCATCTACCATTATTAGCCTTATGGGGTGGGGGGGCACAGCTTGCCATGCTTGCCCTGGGCACTGAATGACCTTGTCTTGGCACTGGGTGCAGGGGGTCCGGCCGCACCGGGCGCAACATCTGAGGGGGAGTCGTGTAACATGACAGTGAAGGCAGTTTTATTCCAGGACAAAGCAGTGTCCCAAAATGAAACGCACACTGTGTGATTCCTGAACTGGTTGCTATCCGCCTGGAGTCTAGCAACCAGTGACATCAGGCACACACAGGCAGTGGCTCCGCATTCATAACGGAAGAGGGTTTAAATTCCTCCTCCTCCGCGCCAAGAAAGTAGCTCCACCCACCTCCTCCTCGCTGCAGGTAAGAGGATTGTTCATGTTGTCCTCGCTCTGGCTCTGCTCTTCTTCCTGCTAAAAATCACTGCCCTTGCCACAGTGTAGGATTGTCTTCTCATGAGCTTTGCATTACTCAATATTCCCCAGGATCTCAATAGGAGGAGATGATGTCCTCTTTGGTTAGCTACCTCTGGAGGAGGCTCATTTCCCCCCCCCCCCCCCCACAGGTATTTAGGGGATATTTTTTTTTGCAGTTTTAACTAGCATTTTATGGAGGGTGAGGTGAAGGATGGCCTTGAATAAGGAGATATTGCCCCTGAGTTGCAAGGTCCTCTTGTTGCCATCATTCATTTTGGTGTCCCTGAGACAACTGCACAGTACAAGAACAAGAAGCATGCATTCCATGTGGGAGCTTGCATGAATCTTAGATTTTTGCATAATTCTTAGAAATACATAAAATTCAGATTAAGGTGAAGTAAATTAATTTCTGACTGCAGCACAATTGCAGGGTTTGGTAGTTTACTGAAGCAAAATTGGAAAAAAGCCTCCAATGGACGCTGCTTAGGGGCTTTTAAGGTCCTTGATCAAATGCACATAGACCATACATGACCGAATGTAACCGTCACCTTTCACCAAACTGAATGTGATCTGTGGATTCTACATCGTTGCATGTCTGTGTATTTCTCTAGAAATTTGTACAGGGTAGAGGTTTTATGTAAGCTATAGCCGGAGAACAGATTACAAAAATTCCCCACTTTATATCAATGCAATGTTTAATCTCATTTTTAATACTTTTTGCCGATATTGGCCGATATTTTCGTACATTTAAAAAAAAACTATGTGGCAAATGAGGTTTAATGTTGATAAATGTAAAGTTATGCACTTGGGGGCTAAGAATATGCATGCATCATACATATTGGGGGGGGGGGGAGGATCTGGGGGAATCCATGGCAGAGAAGGCTACTGTATTTGCACTGAATTGTAAATGATGATATTTTTTGAAAAATACAATGAATTACAAGGCTGGAGAGAACAGTGCGCCATTGCAAACTTATATTCTGAGGTTTTAATTACATTATTTTAATATCGTCAGTTGTGAACTAAAGTGGGCCGGTCTAAGGCATGAAACTCCAGGGCTGAAAATGAGTCCCACTCCGGCCCTGACCTTAACGAAGGGTAAGAACAAAACTCACTCTTGTAGCCGGACAAAATAACCTTGTGGAGCCTCCTGACTTGTACCAAGGGAGTCTACGGGTCCTAGAACCAGCAAAGACATCCTCCACCCCAGATATGGGTGAGGGCACACAGTCATGCTGAAGGAGCCTTGTCTGTGGGTCTGGAGAAGCCTGCTCTTGACTTGCCAGACCAAGTTCACTTGGATCCTCCAGAGGAGGCCCCGAAGGGCTCCGATCTCTTGTCAGTCGACCCTAAGGGACGAAAAAAATGTATGAGCTGAAAAGGAGGGCCCACGTCTATGACGAGGGTCCTTGCCCTTAGTAGCCTGCAGAAGAAAGTTACTCTTCCCCCCTGATAGACCTTTAATGAGGTCATCCAGGGTAGCATCAAACAGGCGAACTTTTTAGAAGTCTGGTTCACAAACCAGCATTTGAGCCAAAAAACATCCTGAAGGACCACTTCCAAAATAGAGAGCTGAGCCACTAGGGGAGCCACATCCAAAGAGACATCACAGATAAACTGCAGCCCCTGGACCATCTGGTCTGTCAGCTCAGCAAAGGAAGGGTGCAAAAGCCTAGCCCATTCGGTCAGAGTCAGTGACACCGGGGCAATGGAGAATATTAGCTTCAGTGCCGAACAAGCCATGGTGTACATATTGCAGGCCACAGCCTCCGCCTTCCTGTTAGCCAGGGACTCTTCAACCGGAATCATGGTTGCCTTATTCAATCTGGAAACTGGAGGGTTCACCACCGGTTGAACAGTCCAGTTCTTAAGAAGAGACTTCTCATAGGGGGTATCGCCTAGCAAAATTGCTTAGAGACCCCAAGGGGACACTTTGGTCGTCCCCACTATTTAGTGACAAATCTGTCAAAATAGGAGGGGAAAGGGAACACCTTTTCCGCTCTGGATGGCTTGTGAATGCCAAAGGTAGCATGTGCCTCCACCGCAGCTTCAGCTGCATCCTGCATCTTTAAGGTCTCACGCACAGCTACAATCAGTGCGGCCACTATCGCCTTTTTGTGCGCGGTTGCAGAAGTGGAGGAATCCTCACTATCTGAGGATTCAGGGCGCGTAGTCACAGACCCAGCAGGGTGACCCATGTCTGCGGCAGCCGAATCAGATTCAGGATCTGATGAGACAGATGAGGCGGGGGAAGGCAGGGGGCACTTTTTGCCAGCCCGTCACCCAAAATCCACCTCCACCCTGGACACCAAGGACTCCGGGACCGCCGTCAGTATATGAATGGATGGATGGGACCCGGACGGCCCCACAGCCTCAGGTGGGGAGATGTGCTTCAAAGACTCCATGAGTCACCAGGGGACCCCACAAAAAAGTGTAAACACTGCTATAGAACAACCCCCACCGCTCTGGCAGCCCACCCGGTTGCCAGCCACAGAGCATTAATTGATCCTCAGTAGAGAGGGAGAGGACCCCACCAGATTCACCACCCTGCAGAAAGCAGGCACCGCAGCCCTAGGAGAATCTGCGCTACATGAACGGCGATCTGGAAACAAAAAGATACAGGAGTCAGCACCAGGGGATGAGGAGGGGCTTAAAATGCAGAAATCGCCACCCAGAGGGCTCCACTGTCATATCCGCCGCTATTTTCAATGGCAAACCACCGAAAAATGGCCACTAGACTACACTGGCATTAAGCACACAGGCTACAAGAAAAATCCGGCACCGCGGGGCTCCCAGGGACCCAGGAGGGATTGAATAAGCCTCAGAAATTGGGACAGGCAGGAAGGGGGGCCCCTGGAAGGAGCCCCCACCAGGTACAGCCCCCCCCCCCACAGTTGATCACCCGGTCGCCAGTAGCACACCCCCCTGCCCCTATAGCCAGCACAGCACCCTACCCTCACCCCAGGCGGTGTACCAGGCCACCCCACAGCCCCAGCGTCAGTGAAGAGGGGGGAGTGGATAGTACAGGGACCACCAGACCAATAAGGGGGTGCCTAATGGGAAGGAGGGAAACCCAGGGGTCCGGCCGTCCCAAGAGGGGGCCCACGTTCACCCTAAAACCCTCCAGGGGAAGAGGGGGGCAGTCACTTACCATACCAGTAACCAGATGGGCACCTCACCAGACAGAACCTCCTCTCCATCGAAATGGTGGGGGGCTGTCGGCCAGGAGAAACACTGCAACTCGGGCCGACGTTTAATTCGCAGGCCAGCCGCCATCTGGTGGGGCTATGTCGCGGCCGACCTAGCGCGGAGCTGAGGTCTGCGCATGTTCACTGGCCAGACTGGGGTGACCACTGAATCTAGAATATCCATACTGTCGCACAGCCTGGCAGTTGATTGTAGATCTCACGGGAAAAAATCCAGGAAAATAAGATTCTAAAAAGAAAAAATTGCTAGGACAAGAGATCCCAGCAAGGAACTAGGTCCTTACTTCTGACTATGCAGAAAAAAAAACGAATTGATTATCTATAGCAGAGAGAGGAATTTTACCCCCCTGAGACTGCATATAGGCATAGCCAGACTTTTTCCTGCCTAGTGTCCTACTCCTGTAGGGGGCAGTATAACCCAAGGATAAGAAGATCAGGAGCTGTGTCCATCAATGAACGAAAGAGAAATATATATTTTTAAAACCATTCTTACTTTACAGCATTTCTTCACACCTACCTAAAACTGTTGCACCGTTTTGTACATCCAGACCAAGCAGAGCTATAGAGCACCAAATTTGGATTTGTGATAAATAGCTTCTGTTTTCAGGGTTTAATCTGCTTTGTAGCAATTTAGTGGGTGGGATCATTTTGATCTACCTTCCAATAACCTGTGTGGTTCAATTTTATATTGTAAGATTGCCACTGGAATTGGTATCAGAAAAAGGATTTCTGTCATACAACATCCTATGGTGCAACCTTCATAAAATATAGGAAAAACTTAAAAGTGGTTGTAAACCTCTGACATGAAACTTGAACAAACAACATTCCTCTACAGTGTGGACTTGTCCTAAATCAGAGCTCTAAAGCCCCGTACACACGTACCGATCGTCGGCGAACGATCGGCCGTCTTTTGTCCCCGGGCTGTCGGTGTCTGTTGAAAAGTGCAAAGACAGCACAAGAATTTTGTCCGCCGACTGCAGCCGACTGCAGAAGTGATGTCATGTAATGGTTAACTTTCCCTGTGTTTTTTCTTTTCTGAGCATGCCCAGTCTTGCAAATCTGCGGTCTGTCGGCCAAATTCTGTACTGACTGGCGAACAATCGGCCGCTCTGGTGTCGGCATACAAAATTTTTAATGCTTGCATGACAGATTCTTGTCGGCAGAATGTACGCTGACGGCTGTCGGAGGCATCATACTAACAAGCCTACAATCGGCAGATCGGTCGTCGGCCGACGCTTTTCGGCCGATGATCGGTACGTGTGTACGGGCCTTAAGTGTCATTTCCCACTGCTGTCTCATTCCTCTGCTCTCTGCATGAGTCACTTCTGGCAAGTTTTCCTAACACCAAGAGTTAAAAGTGCAAAGGGGAGGTAGCTCCAGCACACAAACTGTGATTAACAGCCTCAGCTCTGTTCCTGTGTGAAGGGGAGTATCTCCTTTCCCTCCAATCAGCTCTCAGAGTTCTTCTCACTGATATCTGCAGTGTTTAACTTAAGCTCCCTGCCCCATTTTATGAAAGCTCAGACAAGCTGTAAAAATTCTGCACTTTGAATGGATGTGAAAAAGGGTCGCCCGCAGATAAATAGGTGCAACTTATGTAGGAGGATTTGTTTTATTTCTGTGTATCATCACCGGAGGCCAGTCACTTCACTGGATATATGTAAGGGTCCTTTCACACGGGCGATCCGATCCGCCTGTCAGTTTTTCAGGCGGACCTGATTGGATGCTCCTTGCATCCCTATGGGGCAGCGGATGTCAGTGGTGACATGTCCGCTGACACCCGCTGCTCTCCGATCCGATCCTGTCCGTGAAATCCGGATGGATGGAAACCCTATTTTCGAATCCATCTGGCGGATGGGATCGGATGCGATCAGATGAGAACAGACAGGCGGTCTGTTCTCATCCAATCTTCCCATAGAGAACAGCGGGGATCTGACAGCTCCGCCTCTGCACACAGAGCGGAGACGGAGCTGTCATCCGCCTGCTCAATGGGGATCGGCAGATCGATCCCCCGCTGAGCAGAACGGACTCCGCCGGCGGTTGCGCCCGTGTGAAAGGACCCTAAGGGTTTACAACCACTTTAAACTGTTGACAGCATGGAGTTTAGTCTTTCAAGTTTGTGCTCACTGATTTTCACCATTAAACACCTGGCAGGTGTTATAAATCAGTTGTAAACTGATTTGCCTGCTATCTTGGAGCCCAAAGCACAATATCCCCTACCACTTGCTGTAAGGGGTGTTTGCATCACTATTTTACATATCTTTTTAGAAACTAGAAGATCATTAAAAAAACCAACAGAGTCGGCCAAAGTAATAGCCTCTGAAGATGTGGAGACTAAAGGCCCGTACACACGATAAGAAAATCTGAAGGGAAAATTCGTCCGACGACCGATCTGCTGATTTTCGGATTGTTAGTATGGTGCTTTCGACAGCCGACTCCGACTTTTCGGCCGAAAAAATCCTGATGTGCAGGCTATAAAATTTTTGTCGCCCGTAATCTGATTTTCGTCTCATTAGTACAGATTTAGACGGAAAAAAATCTTAAGAGCAAGACTAGGCATGCTCAGAGACGAAAGAACACATACAAAGCAATCCAACACATGACATCACTTCTGAAGTAGAATTCTGTCGTACGGGAAAATTCGTATGAAAAAAACCTCTTCACTTTCCACATCAGACTAGCATGCCACAAAAAACGGACGACAGATCGTTCGATAATCTTATCGTGTGTACGGGGCTTTAGGAACTAGAGTGCAGAGCTCTTATTTCTGATGATATAAGCAGCTGTTAGATTGTGTTCCTCTTCCGCATCTAAATAAAATAAATATCAGTTTTGGGTAAAGTGACTTATCACGTGAATAAAGTATGCTAATCCTTATGACAAGCAGCTACAAAAAAGTGGATGGAAGTTAATATTATAGCCTTCAGATAAATTTGATTAGACTGCAGAATAATTTGATCCTGGATGTATTACCCACATAGACTTCTGCTCTGACATGGTGCTAAGCCTGTTCCTGCCAGTCAACAAGCCTCAGTGATCATTACAGGTTCTATGATATGAACTGTTGGGAAGACACTCCAGCGCAGGACAGCATCTGCTTAGCACTAAACCTAAGGGCTCTTTCACACGGTCCGCCTCCGTCGGTGGACTCTGTACTGCTCAGCGGGGGATCGATCCGCCGATCCACGCTGAGCAGGCAGGTGACAGCTCCCTCTCCGCTCTGTGTGCGGAGAGGGAGGTATCAGAGCCCCGCTGCTCTCTATGGGGGAATCAGATGAGAGCGGACCGCCTGTCCGCTGTCATCCGATCCCATCCGATCCCCTGGACGGATGGAACATAGGGTTTCCATCCATCCGGATTTCACTGATAGGATCGGTTGCGGATGGCAGCGGACATGTCACCTGCTGCCCCATAGGGATGTATGAGGGTCCGATCAGGTCCGCCTAAAAAACTGACAGGCGGATCTGATCGGATCGTTCGTGTGAAAGGGGCCTAAGGTTTACATGTGCAGGGCACCTGTGAGTGAGAGCTGGCCAAGTGCTTGGAAAATTATTCAGAAAATGTAAAAAATGCAATATTATTCATTTGCACACTTTGTTCAAAATAATTATATCAATATATGCTAATCAAGTTTTCCAGCTTTTTATTGAATGTGAACTACGTTTATACAGAATAAATGGTATTAAGTTACAGTAAATGTGAAACATACTGACACATTACAAATCCTCTTGAAATCAAAAATGGAGGGCTGAATATACCTACAGAGAAAAGAGTCAGGACAACGATGGCCATAAATTGTGCTGGAGGAAACGGTGACAACAGCTGTGACCTCGACTAATAGCTCTACTGCAGCAAACATAATATCGTCAGTTCCAGATGCTTGTTTTCTTCTATCCCAGCCATAGCCTTGTGACTGCAGAAAATGTGCATTATGATCTTGCAATTAAAAATTTGAAAATGTAAAAAAGTATGGGGGAACAGTACTGTTTTTCTATATGTAGCACCTTCCTAGGTAGGTGCTAGGAAAAAAGCATTTATTCGCTCCTTCTGCTTATCAGGGGAGCCTGATCTGTTAGTTTGCCTGTCACATTTCCAGGTGTGATTCACTGGGTCTAAGGGAGTGTCCCCACTGTATCCAATAAGGGAGCTTGTTAGACAGTGGATGAAACCTAGCCAGTGGGACATCATGTAAAACTGATGTGCCTCGCGCTTATGGTGGGTATATGAAACGAAATAAATAAATAAGCTGCCTGCTGCAATAAAAAGTGCAAGTGCTTTTTGAATGTGTTTGTCTGTGTTGCAGCGCTGCTATAAAGTGTTAACGTGCATATATTTCATAAAATACAATAAAATTCAAAATTCATAAGTGCAAAAATAAATAGATATAAACCGCATAAAAAAATTATTAAATCATCAAGTGCAATTGTGCTGTGCTAAGTGTGCAAAACGACCTGTTAGATATCACCATAAAACAAGTGCAACAATAATTGCTCATAAACAGTCCATTATAAAAGTCCTTTTTCAAATTATAAAGTGCTGGTGCTCATCCGTGTTGCTTGTGGGGTCTCCCCCTTTGTGGATGTACTTACCACAATCTGGCTTAAGCAGAGCAGGAAATAGTGATCATGATGATCCTTAGATTCATTGATAATTGCTAGAGATCCAAAAAGACTCCTTTTCCTCTTTAAATGCTCCCAAGTGTCCTCATAAAAAGAAAAGGCTTTCCATGGTGAAGCCCGTTTAAAAATACAATTTATTGGGGTTAACAGACAATGGGATACTCACAAACATAATGGTATAAAAGACATGTAGTACACTCGGTTCGGTGGTTAGCTGCTCCCGCAGTGTGCGCTTCACCGACCGGATATCATGTGACAGGGCGCTCGGCCAATGGCTAGACGTGTTTCGCTGTTGAACACAGCGTCTTCTGTAGCTAACCACCGAACCGAGTGTACTACATGTCTTTTATACCATTATGTTTGTGAGTATCCAGGGGCAGACTGGCAACTTTCGGCCCAGGGGGCAGGTACAAACCAGTTGCCCATGGTGCAGTGACTCGCCCCCCCCCCCATTCTCCCTCACCCCCCTCCCACTCTCCCTCTTCCCAGCCTCCTCCTGACCCCCATTCCAGGCTGAAGCCCTGCTCCAGGTACTCTCTACTCACCGACTGAATCCAGGTTCCCAACCTGGCCAGCAGGGGGCTGTTGGGGGGAGCTGGTACAGCTCGGTTGGGGCTGGCCAGGGGAGGATAGTCTCCAGTGGGGCATGGAACCAGCCTCTGTTCAGACACAGCTTACACCATTCATGCTGGGGAGGGAGGCCTGAGCTCTGTCCTTGTCTTCAACCCGTAGGTCAGTGGCAGGGACTTTTTACTTCTCTTCACAATGAACCCTTTATTCATGTCTGTGGCAGAAGCGGTGCAGCCTTTTAAAGGACATCAGAGCGGCCTAGAGGGCAATTGCCCCCCTGCCCCCTGGCCCAGTCCTCCCCTGTGAGTATCCCATTGTCTGTTAACCCCAATAAATTGTATTTTTAAACGGCTTCACCATGGAAAGTCTTTTCTTTTTATGAGACACTTGGGAGCATTTAAAGAGGAAAAGGAGTCTTTTTGGATCTCTAGCAATTATCAATGAATCTAAGGATCATCATGATCACTATTTCCTGCTCTGCTTAAGCCAGATTGTGATAAGTACATCCACAAAGGGGGAGACCCCACAAGCAACACGGATGAGCACCAGCACTTTATAATTTGAAAAAGGACTTTTATAATGGACTGTTTATGAGCAATTATTGTTGCACTTGTTTTATGGTGATATCTAACAGGTCGTTTTGCACACTTAGCACAGCACAATTGCACTTGATGATTTAATAATTTTTTTATGCGGTTTATATCTATTTATTTTTGCACTTATGAATTTTGAATTTTATTGTATTTTATGAAATAAGTGGGACATCATGTTTTATGGCAGTCCCAGTTGGAGGGTATTCCCACAATGCATCCTGGGATTGACTATAAATACAGAGGGGACATGTGACAGGGAGTCTTTGGCGGGAAGCAGAGTCCCAGGAGGAGGCAGACGGCTGGTCTCTCCTCCTGCAAGTTGTGAGGAAGGTGGTTTTAGGTGGTTGGCCTAGTGAACCAGGTGTGGATCTGAGCTGCAGAGGATCCAGAGTGCTGACGGTGGAGCTGCTGGCAGAGTCTCTTGGGAAAAACAGTGTCTGTGAGTACTGAGGGACCTGCCAAAGGGTCTGGCCCTGGAAGGGGGACCACTCCAGAGAAGTCAGGGGATCAAGAAGCAGAGATGTATAGTAACTAAGTAGAACTACTTCACTACTGTACTTAACTACCGAAAAGGCGGTATCTGTACTTTCCTGGAGTAGAATTTTTTTCTCCTACTTCCACTTTTACTTTACTACATTTGTTCGATGATTTCAATACTTCTACTCCGATATTTTTTTTTGTGCTGCATAGTTACTCGTTACAATTATAAAAATTACCACTGCCAGAACAGTAGATGGCAGGATTCATGAAGTTCAAAAAAATGTGTATAATGTCATGTGTAAATCAGCGCATACGAAAATAAATGCTACTGTATGTATAAATAAAATGGTCTACATATCTGCTGTTAAGGGGAAAGAGAACCTCCCCAACCAAGGAGAGTCACAAGCGTACATAGACCTTTTTTCTGGTAAGAGGAGGATTTTGCTTTTTTCACTGGAAGTTGAGAGCACAAGTTTTGCAGTTTTGTTTCACTTGAAGAGTCTATTTGGATATTATTTTGCACTTACCTTCATCCGCCGGGTAAGGGGGAAATCCACAAGGTGGTGGGAGTCTACACCTATTATTTGGAATAGCACCTGTTTGATTCCTGCACCTTTGAAAATATATTCATCTTGTTTTGTCAAATATATATGGTATTATGGCATTATGGCATTATATATATGGACTTTTTATTGACTTTGATTTCATACGCTCTTCCTTTATTTCATTATTGGAACATATTGTTGCATATCACATTGGTTTATATATGATTTTGCGCAACAATAAGCTGTGGAGATAAAAAAAACATGCAGGGAAGAGAAGGAGGGATGCTTTAAAGGGTAAAAGGAGGGACATACTTTATCTTTTTTTTTTTTTTTTTTGTATAATAAATTTTTATTGAAAAAATAAAAGTGCGATAACAATCAACATTTCACAAGCAAAAGACAGGAACAGAGCGGTTGTACAGAGACATGGTACAAGCGTATAGAAAAAAGGTCATGACAATGATTCAACATTCCTGAACCTCAATGCACATTAAGGGAGTAGCTGAGCGGAACCGAGATCCCCGATCCGGGACGGGGCCGCCGCTTAACCAAAACAGACGGGGTCGGGGCCCTCCCAGGCCTGGGCATTCGGCCCCAGTTGGCCCATCCCCAACCCCCAGAGGGAGTAGGGAAAGAGAGAGCCCTCGTCCACCAAAAATCTACACACTATGGCCACCCGCCCCAGCAAAGAGGACCCCCACTCAGAGCATCAGAGAAAAGAGGAAGGAAGCTCTGCCAGCCAGAAACAATGAAGAAGAAAGAAAGAGGACAGGAGCAAAGGGGAGAAAGAGGGGGGGTAGGGGGAAAAGGGGGTGTCCGCGCCCAGAGCTCACACCATCGAGAAAGTGAGAAACCCAGCTAAGCAGTAGGAACATCTGAGGCCCGCTGGACCCGCCGGCGGAAATCAGGATCAGCCAACGCCAAGAGGGCCACGTCCAGACTGGAGGACACAGGGAATGAATCCGGGGCGTAAAGGCGCCACTGGGACCAGGCAGCATCAAATTGTTCCTTAGTACCCCTACAAGTCGCCAGCCACTCCTCAGCCTCCATAATCTCCTTCACTTTGCGAAGCCAGTCTGCCCCACTAGGGACCCTGGGGGTCTTCCAGTGGATCGGGATGAGGCGCTTAGCCGCGTTGAGTAAATGTGGAAGGACACCTCGCTTATATTTCGGAATGGGCACCGGAGGGGCATGCAAGAGAAAAAGACCCGGGGAGTCCGGCAAATCCAGACCGGTACCTGCCCGAACGTGTTGCCGTACCATGTCCCAAAATGGGCGGAGCAGGGGGCACGACCACCAAACGTAGAGTAGCGTCCCCCTCTGCCCGCAGCCCCTCCAACATCCATCCGAAACACCGGGGCAAAACCTGGCCAGAGTAGCTGGGACCCGATACCACCTAGTAAGGAGCTTGTAGTTGTTCTCTTGCGTCTTAGAATCTACAGAACTAGAATGGGTCAGGCGGTATATTCTTTCGAGTTGGTCAGGAGAGAACTCCAGGTCCAAGTCCCTTTCCCACGCCCGGATGAAGTAAGGCTTAGAGGGGGGCCTGGCCGACTCCAGCAATTTATACAGAAAGGAGATCAAATGTGGCTGGGGGTCGCGAGCTGCCCACAGACGTTCAAAGCCAGTGAGCTCAGTCCTGATCTGCGCCTGCTGACAAAGCGAGGCCACGAAATGGGTCAGCTGTCGGTGCCTCCAAAAGTCAAAGGGGAAGCTACCATAGCGAACCCGTAGCGTCCTCAAGGGGACTAGCTGCCCATCAGACCAGAAGCGAGCCAGACTGACCTCGCCGTCCCCAGCCCAGGAGCCTAGAGACGACAGCCGCTCTCCCGAGAAGAACCATGGAAAACCCCCCACCGGGGCCAGCGGAGAAGTGATAGGGGCCAGAGCCAGAGCCCCATTCAACCTGTCCCACACACGGAGTGAGTGGGTCGTCAGGGGGGACGCCCAGTGCGACAATCCCCTGTTCTCCGCGGGCACCCACGGGGCATATGCCAGGTTTCTGCCAGCCACCGTCTTCTCCAAGGAGACCCACATTTTAGAGGAGGTTTGAAACCGCCAGTCCAATAGGCGCTGGAGCACCACAGCCCTATAGTATTGCAAAACATTAGGCAGGCCAAGGCCCCCGTCCCTTTTGGTCCTCTGCAACAAAGCAACAGCTATCCGAGGTCTCTTGCCCCCCCAAACAAAGGCAATAAAGAGGCTCTTCAGTTCAGCAAAGAAGCGTCGGGGAAGCGATCTGCAGGAGAAACAAAACTCTGGGAAGGACGGCCATCTTAAGGATATTAGTGCGGCCGACCCACGTAAAGGAGGACCTATTCCATGACTCAAGATCCGCACGGATCCGCTGTAGCAAGGGGACATAATTATAGGCATATAAGGAGGGGGTGAGGTGTACCCCCAAATATTTAATAGCGGACACCGTCCACGAAAAGGGGAAAGAGGACCGCAGCGACGACGCCAAAGACGGGGGTATGGAGATGGGCAGGATCTCTGACTTAGAATAGTTGATTTGAAAGTTGGACACTTTACCATGCTCCGAGAGTTCTGCCATCAGATTGGGCAGCGAGGTGACTGGTTCCGTTACGTGGAAAAGGACATCGTCCGCATATGCAGAGAGCTTATGCTCCGTGGAGCCCACAGTAACCCCCTTAATGTTCACGTTCGACCGCACCCTGCAAAGCAGGGGCTCCAGAGTCAGAGCAAATAGTAGGGGCGACAGGGGGCAGCCCTGTCGCGTGCCATTTCGGATGGGGAACGGCTCGGAGAGGCAGCTATTGACCCTAACCTGGGCGGAAGGGGACTGATACAAGGCAGAGATCCAGCTCAGCATACGGGGACCCATATCCAAGCGTTGCAAGACGGCCATGAGAAAGCTCCAATCCACCCGATCGAAAGCTTTCTCAGCATTCGTCGACAGCAGTAAATAGGGGGGGTGAGGGGACCGGGTACGGACCCAGTGAATGAGATGGAGAGCGCGGACAGTGTTGTCCCTAGCTTCCCGACCCATAACGAACCCTGTTTGGTCTGGATGCACAATGTCGGAATCAGGGATTTCATCCTATTCGCCAGGATTTTAGCGAAAAGCTTCAGGTCCATGTTCAAAAGCGAGATGGGGCGGTAGTTTTGGGGCACAGTGTGATCCCGGCCGTCTTTGGGGAGGACGGTAATATGCCCTAAGGACATGTCCCGAGGAAGACTGCCACCCTCAGCCAATTTGTTAAAAAAGGCGCACATGTGCATTTGAAGAAGGGGGAAGTACTTGATATAGTACGCTTTAGTGAAGCTGTCCGGGCCGGGAGCCTTCCCGTCCTGGAGGGACCTCACCGTGGCTAGTAACTCGTCCACCGTGATGGGGGCCTCCAAGTCCGCACGTTGAGCCGAGGAAATGCCCGGCAGACCCACAGAAGACAGGTAATCATCTATCTCCCGACTCCTACGCGCCAAAGACGACGCGCCCTCGCCAGGAGAGAGGTCATACAGGGCCGCATAGTAGTCCCGAAACATTGACGCTAATTTAGAGCTATGAAAGACCGGGGTGCCCGTCGGGGTGTGTAGCTTAGGAACGTGGACAGAGAGCCGGTGTTTCCGGAGGGCTCTGGCCAGCATCCTGCCACATTTGTTACCGAACTCGTAGTACCGATGTGCCATGTATCGGAGCCGACGGGTGATCCGGCGATCCAACAGCTTTGCGAAAATGGTGCAGAGCTCGGTGAGTTCCGCCAATGCCGCAGGGTCAGAGGTGCGCTTGTGGGACAGTTCCGCACGCTGCAATGCAGAGAGGACCCGCTGAAAGTCCAACTGCCTTTCTTTTTTAAGCTTAGAACCCCAGGCAAAGAGAGATCCCCGGTCCACGGCCTTGTGCCCCCCCCACACCATGCCCTCGTTAACATCTCTAGTAGCGTTTTCCAAAAAATAGTGGGTGAGCGTTTCCTCAACCCCCGAGGAGACCCGAGGGTCATCCAGGAGGTTCCCCCCCCCCCCAGGATCAAGCGCCCCTCACGAAAACCGGACAATTGTTCCAGAACCCTGTCAATGAAGGAAATCTGCTGGGTGTTGGGGGCATACAACGTGGCAAAAGTATAAGTCTGGCCCCCTATGGTACCCTTGAGATACACGAAACGGCCCTGAGGGTCGGAAAGGTGCGCATACAGCTGAAAGGGGCAGGTCTTGTGAATCGCAATGGCTGTGCCCCGGGACTTGGGCACCGGGGAGTGGCTCAAATACCACTGGGGGTACAAGTGGGTCGGCAGTTTAAGGGTAGAGGCGACCGTGAAGTGAGTCTCCTGCAGAAAAACTACCTGTGCTTTAAGACGCTTCAGTTCCAACCACAGACGGCCGCGTTTATTGGGGGAGCAGAGACCTCGAACATTGTAGGACACTACCTTAACCTCAGCCATGACGTCAGAGAAACGGTCACCAAGGGCACTGCTGCGAACACAAGGAGCCAGGCGCGGGGAGACCGGGACCTAGGGGGAAGAAAAAAAAAGATGGGGGGGGGGGGGGAGAGGAAGAGAGGGGGGGAGGGAGAGGCAGAGAGAGACAGTTACAGCACCAAAAAAAGGAAGAAGAAACCATGAACAAATAAACGTACATCCACAGAAAAACATGACAATGTAGAACACGGCCACCTGAGCAAGTATGCCAGGCGATGGGGTCAGAGGCGGGCATGGAGCCTCATGTCCAGTAACATGGCTGCCCCCCCGCGGACCCCCCATGGGGGGGGGGCGCCCGAGCCAGCCATGGCGCCCAAAAGCGGGCTATCTCCCATGGCCCCGAAGGGACAAGGGTATGGCCTACTGGAGGAGTGCAGTCAGACACGAGGAGCAGGAGCCTGTACAGCCCCCGCATAACAGTGCAAAAATAAATCGAGAACCATGAAATGTGTAATGAACCCCACATAAGAGAATAAACCCCCCGCACCCTCCCCCCTGCAAACCAATTTCAGCAGCAGTTACTGGGAAGCCTCAGGAGGAGGCCAGCCCGAATGAAAGTCAGAGAGGGGAGCGAAGGCAGGCAGTCACAAGGATAGGAGTTTAGGCCTGGCCACCGTGGGGAGCCAGGTCAGTGGAGGCCCCACCCGAGCGGCGTTTGCGGCCCCGAGAGCCCTTCCGGGCCCGAGCAGGGAGCCAAGGGTCGTCCGGCCGTGGGACAGCAACGTTGAAATCCTGGCGCCAGTCCACAAAATCCACAGGGCCCAAATCCAAGCGGGACAGGAAGCCAGGGAGATCATTCTTTGTACGTAGTACCGCAGATTTGCCATTGCGCTCCGCTTGTAGGCTAAAAGGAAAGCCCCAGCGATAAGTAGCTCCTGCGGCCCTCAGGGATTCCAAAAGGGGCTGAAGAGAGCATCTTTGCATAAGGGTACGCCTAGAGAGATCCTGATAGAAGAACAAGCGAGCTCCGTCAAAGTCAAAGAAGGGGCGTCTGCGCATTTTCTGCATAATCTGTTCCTTAATGCCATAGCGGTGTAGTTTACAGATAATGTCCCTGGGATTGTCCACATCCTGCGATGGCGGTCAGAGCGCCCGTTGGGCCCTGTCGATCTCCATGGGGGCTGATGCAGGCAAGTCCAGGATCTTCCGAAAGATGTCTTGCAAAGTAGGAACAATGTCCTTGGCAGCAGTCGCCTCAGGCATCCCCCTGATCCTTATATTAGAGCGGCTGCTGCGGTTCTCGTAATCATCCATTTGGCAAAGGAGAGCCTCAATGCGCTGATCCTGAGCTCTAAACCTTTCCTGGAACAATGTCAGCACAGGGAGGGAGTCCTCTACCTTCTGCTTCAAGGACTCCAACCGGGATCCCAAATGGGCAGTGTCGGTTTTCAGCTGCTCAATGTCCTGTTTGAAGGCCGTCTCCACCCTGCTAACAAAGCGGTCTAGGTCAGCCTTAGTCGGGAGGGCCCAAATGTGCTGGCACAGGTCTCTGTCCCCAAGTAAGTCGGAGGCATCCGAGCCCCGGTCGGGGGAAGCGGTGGATCCCGGGGAGGATGGGGGCGCAGTGTCACTCACCAGCCTGGGCGAAGGAATAGGAGAAGCTCCGGGTTGTGTGGAGCCGTCGGCCATAGGAGCGGTAACTTCCCGCGAGTCGCGGTCCGGCGCCATCTTGGAGGGGCCTGCACGCTGACCCCGGTCCTCCGTGAAAAAAGAGCTGATGGAGGTCTTAAATGACCTGGTCGAGCCCCGAGGCTGTGACTGGGCTCTCCTGCGTTGTGACATGGGGGTTCAGGAGACGCTGGAGCAGAAGGTTCGTCCGGTTTGAGGCTATGAAAGCGGCGGGATGCGGGAGCTGAAGAGCAGTGCATCCTCACTCCTCACTCGGTCATGTCCAAGCCACGCCCCCCGGACATACTTTATCTGTTTTTGTTTACAAAAAGTTACAGCCAAAGGAATTGTGGTCCTTTAGGTTAATCATTTGAAATAATAAAAAACAATATGATGTTCAAACTTTTGACTTCTTTCTTTAATAACTACATAACACAGTACTTGTACTTTTACTTTCAGTACTTGAGTAGCAAATGTATTTTAAAACTACTGGTACTTTTACTTTCAGTACTTGAGTAGCAAAATTAAAAAAAAAAAACTACTTGCAATACTTAAGTACAAAAAATGTTGAATACTTTAGTACTTCTACTCAAGTCACTTTTTGATAGAGCACTTCCACTTCTACTCAAGTCACTTTTTGATCGAGCACTTTTACTCAAGTATGGGTTCAAGTACTTTATACAAGTGTGTCAAGAAGCTAGCTCACACAGGAAGTGTAACAGTAAAGTGGGTGCCGTGTAGTTGACCCTGAAGAATAGGAACAAAGGGGGTGCCAGGAAGGGCCCTGAAGATTGTTCTGCAGTATAGTAGTTTACCTCAGAAAGTTAATTTCTTACTACTTCACTGCTATTGACAAGGTGAAGCAGCGGCCTAGCTGCAGTCAGCATCATTCAGTCGTCCCAGCTAATTGTGCATAGTTATATAAGTTCCCTTCTCCCATCCAAGTTCTCAATAAAAACAGAAAAACCAAAGCTCCTAGACTGTTTCCTGACTGAGCCAAAAATCACTTGGAAAATGTTGAACTGTTGTGCTGTTGCTAATGGTAACCCAGGGGAACCCGTAATCAGCAGCTCCCAAGGGAGTAGTGCTCTATTTGGGGGCTCGTCCCGGATGGCTCCCTGGGTTACCGGCCCGGTTGCTAATGGCAAGTTTACGGCCTGCTCTACAGGAGATAGGGAGAGTGGGATGAAGATAAAAATTGCACAATGATGGTTGCCCGAGCCATCGCAAAGATTCCAGTCAGAATTGCAATCTGTATCTAAAAATGGCGGAGAGCTTCCGTTTGAGCTACAAAATGTACACTCATGTGAAGTACTGGGGGGCAAGAGGAAAGCATCTTTGTGTGAATATGGACTGTGCCTGCTTAATAGTGAAAGGTGCAAGTGTGGATGGAGAAAATGGCTGTCAGGGGCACGTGGATCAGTGTGTCAGGGGCCGCGTGAGTGCCAAGACTATATGGAAAAGTGTTGACTGTGCATACAACAGCGGGACATTTTTTCTATACAGTGGCAGTGTCAATACTGTGAAGAAAGCCGTCGACCATGCCATGGAGGGCAGTGGGACTTTCTTCGGAGACAGCATGGTGACGGGCCTTGCTTGTATATGTTCTGGGAGGAGGACTTTTGACCGTGCATATGACAGCGGAACAATTCTCTGGACTGGCAAAGAGGGACAGCTGGCTCAAGGTGATGGAGGCGCAGCTGGGGCGGGGTTACTGCAACACGCAGGAAAGTGTGCGCTGAAAAGTTCTGCCTAGCAGGAGGAGCCACCGCCAAGAAAGGAATGTGGGTGGAGACGTCGTTCGTACCCAGCCAATCAGGAGTGACAAGGGAAGTCCATAAATTACTTCCTCCTTCGGATGTGGCTGAGAGGGAGACATGTGTGCGGAGAAGCAGCATGGAGATTGCTGGAAAGAGAGAGAGCGCGTCAGCGATCGTTCCACCTGTTGGCGGAGAACCTGCCGGGCAGACCTGGAAGCAGACCAGAGAGCCGAAGACATCCATCCTGTGGGATTCTGGAGTGCGGATGGTGCCTGACAGAAGAATGGCGTTATGCACGAGAGGAGGCGTGGAGCACTTAGGGCTGGTATGTCCTCTGTTTTTGAGTGTGACTTTGAGGATGCAAGCATGGAGCCAGTGTGGGCATTGCGGCTATCTGCTGCTGAGGGCGGAGAGGAGTGAAGGTCGGCCAAGAAAGCTGTGTGTGTCATGGGAGACCGGAATCACTCGGGCCTTGTCGGCCCTTGAATAGGGACCTCTTCATGGCTATGGGAGAGGAATGTTCAGGGTGACAATGCAGCTGGAGGCCATGCAACCTGGCAGTGGTCCAGTATGCTTGTCAAAGGAGACCCGAATGCCAGAGAAAGAGTGCATGCAGGTAGTGCAGGCCAGGAAGTGGCAACCTGATGCACTGAAGACCACAGCAGCAGGTGTGAGCAGTGAGGAAGAGGCTGGGGTCATCAATGTGGGGTCTACCAATTTTCAGAACCGGTTTGGATCCATAGAGAAGGGGATCGATAACTGGAAGTCAGAGGATGAGACTGAGTGGGACTGGTGATCTGAGGAGAGGAACAGTCCACCATGTCCTGACACAGTAGAGATGCCTGATGAAGACACTAGGGACTCTATGGTAAGGGCGGAGCTCGCCCAGAGTCTGGAGTTCTGTGAGGCCTATGCCAGACGGGTCCCAGATTTAACCCCACCCAAGAACTATGACTGGGCTCGGGATCAAAATGAGGCCTACAGCTCCTTGATCGGGCGTGAAGAGACCCCATTCTCTCAAGCTGGGAGAGGGAATCAGAAAACCCTTCCCAGGTTCTCAAGGATGCAGCAGTGGCTGCAACGGAAAGTCGCAATGGAATACAGGTATGATTACCCATATGCTCCACGGGAGGTCATATTGGAGGTTGAAGAGAAAAGGGAGTCTTGGTGTGATGAGGCCATATGGGACTTCCTGTTCATTCCCAAGCCTCACAGGAACTCCACCAGGACAGAACTTTGGGAAAAGTTTCTATCAGTCAAAACTCAGTGGAGCTATGGGCAGTCCATCTATCTGGACTGAGTGGAGGTCCGCCGGCCAGACAGATCGGGCCAGGCCTGGTCGGTCCGTGTTCGAGATGAGCAAGGGAAACTTGTCAGAATTCCCCACCTGGATTATTACATATAAAGAGGACTTTCAGAGAGAAGCTAAACTCCACAAGGAAGAAAATGGCTGGCTAGCCTTTATCTAGAACTGAGTCAAAACAATTTCAAGTTGTTGCTGTTGGGGCATTTACCCCCCTTTCCATCACCCCTTCCCCTTCTATCCTTGCAAAAGAGGTTGGGGAATATCAGTCACATTGGACTTAAATTGGAGGGCCGTCCCTCTTTAGGATTTGAAACAGAACCTTCTTGCTGTTCTGCCGACCCTTTGGGCCATTGGGCCGGGATCACGGATTACAATTTAAAGTTTGTGCCAAGTTCCAGATGAACTACTCGGGTCAATGGGCCAGAACAGGAACTTTGAAAGTGGCTGCCCAGAAGAAGTGGGCAGCATGCCAGGAGTCTTTGGTGGGGGGTGCCCTTGTGTCATCAGGGGCCCCTGAAGAAAACCTTCCTTTTCCACTGGACTTTCGGGTTGCTCAGGCTCCAGCAATCGAACTCCTGTACAGAGAATGGACTGTTATAGGTAGTCAGTGATAGGGTTCAGGATTACCTTGGAGGAGTGAACTGATCGCCGGGTCAAGACTACAGAGGAAGCTGATTGTTTAGTTAGGGATGTTGGATGAGAAGGTCGCCCCGGCGGGGAGGGTCTTTTCATCTTCCTGAAGTTAGGATTGTGGTTATGCAAAATGTATACTCATGAAGTGCCTAACCCTTTCTTCCTTTTCCTTTGCTAGTTGTGTACAGATAGTGTCAGTTAGTTAGGATACTATGCCTACCCACCAGAGCAGGATTTGCTTGGTGGGGGGTTGCATTGCCTAAATGCACCTAAATTGTATTATATTGTATAATATATATATATATATATATATATATATATATATATATATTCACCTAATTTATTGCTTGTATATCCATTCTTCCCTTTTCCCTGTTTCCAGGTTTGTGGGATACTCCTCTGGTATTTTACCAGTAGAAATTTTTATAGGGGGCAGCTGCCCCAGGGCCAATGAGACATGGCTCATTTTTGGTGGGGGGTGGATGTAGCACCTTCCTAGTTAGGTGTTAGGAAAAAGCATCTATTTGCTCCTTCTGCTTATCAGGGGAGCCTGATCTGTTAGTTTGCCTGTCACATGTTTCCAGGTGTGATTCACTGGGTCTAAGGGAGTGTCCCCACTGTATCCAATAAGGGAGCTGGTTGGACAGTGGAGGAAACCTAGCCAGTGGCACATTATGTTTTATGGCAGTCCCAGTGGGAGGGCATTCCCGCAGTGCATCCTGGGATTGACCATAAATACGTAGGGGACATGTGACCATAAATACGGAGGGGACATAGCCGCACTCAGCATTATTCAGTCGTCCCAGCTAATTGTGCATAGTTATATAAGTTGGAGTATCCCACTCATTCCCTTCTCCCATCAAAGTTCTCAATAAAAACACAGAAACCAAAGCTCCTAGACTGTTTTCTGACTGAGCCAAAAATCACTTGGAAAATGTTGAACTGTTGTGCTGTTGCTAATGGTAATCCAGGGGAACCCGTAATCAGCAGCTCCCAAGGGAGTAGTGCTACATATATACAAAAAGAGATTTGTTTAGTACAATCTTAACAATGGTTGTTAGTATATTTTACAAATCTTGTTTCTATGTGTAGCTTGTAATCATCAACAAATGCGGCAGCCATGTTTGGTCAGTCATTATTTGTAAGCTGCTACTTTTGCAGTTGTGCCATACTCCTATTTTTGGATGATGGATTGAACAGTGCTCCGTGAGATGTTCAAAGCTTGGGGTAATTTTTTATGACCTAACCCTGCTTTAAACTTCTCCACAACTTTATCCCGACCTGTCTGGTGTGTTTCTTGGACTTCATGATGCGGTTTGTTCACTAAGGTTCTGCCTGCACCAGTCTGTTTCTCTGCGCAGAGGCGGCTCTAGGCTTTGTGAGGCCTTAGGCAGAATTTAGACATGAGGTCCTACTCACCCCCTTTGCAGAGGTAAAAGAGGTTGTAAACTCGTTTAACTTTTTTTTTTTTACAACCTGAAAGACAAACACGTAATGAGCTAGTATGCAACGCATACTAGCTCATTATGAAATACTTACCTTACAACGAGCCCCCGCCGTGGCGCTCACTCACCTGTATGACGGGCAACATGTTCATTCGCCCGTCTTCCGGGATCGCGGCATCCGGCCATCTGATTGGCCTGAGCCGCGGTGACGTCACTCCCGCGCACGCACACGGGAGCCGACGGTCACGGCACGGGACTCTGAAGGAGCTTCCTTCAGAGCGCATGCGCCAGTGACGTCACTGGCTGCATGTAAGGTAAATATCTCCTAAACGGTACATGCTTAGGAGATATTTACAGTACCTATAGGTAAGCCTTATCATAGGATCACCTATAGGTAAAAGTTACAGAGGAGGGTTTACTTCCTCTTAATGGAAGAACCCAGAGGCTGATTACTGCTGCTTGTGTGGGTGGGATGTGTACTGTGGCAATCACATGGGATGAATAGTAGAGGGATGGGACTGGGAACCATGGGGTTGGGGAGAAGGAGGAGGGAGTAAAAAGGGGGGAGTGGGAAGATGATGAGGGATGGGTAGAGGAAAATTGGAGTGAAACTGGGGGATCCTGGTCTGTATAGCAATAAAAAAGAAGGATTTGTACTCGCATGAGGGGGACGGACAGGGGGACAGACAGGGAGACAGGGGGACAGGGGGACAGACAGGGAGACAGACGGGGGGACAGACGGACGGACAGACAGGGGGACAGACAGACAGGGGGGACAGACAGACAGGGGGGACAGACGGACAGGGGGACAGACGGACGGACAGGGGGACAGACGGACGGACAGGGGGACAGACGGACAGACAGGGGGGACAGACGGACAGGGGGGACGGACGGACAGACAGGGGGGACAGACAGACAGACAGGGACAGGAGGATGGACGGACAGGGGGACGACCAGTGGGACAGACAGACGGCCGGGGGACAGAGAGGGAGACAGGGGGACAGACGGGGGGACAGACGGACAAGGGGACAGACAGGGGGACAGACGGACAGCTAGAGGGACAGACGGACAGATAGGGAGACAGACAGACAAATAGGGGGACAGATGGACAGATAGGGGGACAGACGGACAGATAGGGAGACAGAAGGACAGATAGGGAGACAGACGGACAGATAGGGAGACAGACGGACAGATAGGGAGACCGACTGACAGATAGGGAGACAGACTGACAAATATGGGTACAGATGGACAGATAGGGAGACAGACGGACAGATAGGGAGACAGACTAACAGATAGGGAGACAGACGGAAAGATAGGGAGACAGACGGACAAATATGGGTACAGGTGGACAGATAGGGAGACAGACGGACAAATAGGGGGACAGATAGGGGGACAGATGGACAAATAGGGGGACAGAAAGAAAAGGGAAAGAAAGGAGGGGAGGGAGAAAGAAAGGAATGGAAAGAGATGGAGGAAGGGTGCCCCTTAGATCAGAGTACTCACTGGAAGGGATGGATGGATGGATGAAGGGATCAGGTGCCAGGTTTCCTCTTCTTCTTCCTGGTTTTCAATCTTCCCGCCCACACATCATCTTCTGAGGAGAAAGCTGTCGGGGAGTGTGGGCGGGGCAAGCATAGGTGTAGAGGTCGGGAGGAGGAGCAGAAGCAGGCAGCAGATCTCTCTCCTCCCCCGTCTGTGGTCTGTGAGGGAGGGGGAAGTGTGATCCGGAGATGTCAGTGAGCTCCCATTCATGAGCTGCTCCTGATCACAACCCGGATTCTCCTGCTTACAGATTGGCTGGGACTCGGAGTCAGGATTGTGCTGATGGCAGGGAGATCCCTGCTGCCAGCCTCAGAGGCAACTCTTTAACTCGGCAAATTAGGCGGCCGCGAGGCCCCTGTGAGTGCGAGGCCTGAGGCAACCGCCTAATTTGCCTAATTAGAGAGCCGCCTCTGTCTCTGCGTGTCTATATTCCGTTTGTGTTTCTCCACTGTGTGTGTTCAAACACTCCTGCTTGTTTTTCCGTGTACCAACTATCCCAGTGCTGCAAGAGAATCTCACCTTCTCTCAGTTGGAGCCAGCCTGGACCACAAGCTGGACACCATCTGCAGCATTCCAAGACTCCTCAAGATTCTCCTCCTACTCCTCTTTCTCATAGTCCTAGTCACAGAAGCCACTTTTAGCCCTCAGCAACAGAACCTACAATTTACTTCGCCTCTGAGGAGTCCTATCTCCAGTCATCTTAATACTAGGATTTGCTGAGCTTGTGGAGTAGGGATGGGCTGAACTACCCCGTTTGGTTCGCACCAGAACTTTCGAACATCACTAAAGTTCAGAACCGAATAACAAACTCCAAGGAAGTCTATAGGACTCGAACTGTAAAAATCCAAAGTGCCCAATTTGAAGGCTTATATGTAAGTAATTGGGCATACAATGGTAATGGGGGTCCGGGTACTGCCCTGGGTGACATGTCTCAATTTAAAAAGTTTGTAAAAAAACTTCATTTTTCATTGAGTAGTGATTTACTGATGCTTTACCTGAAAGCATCATAATGAAAAAGAATAAAAATAAAAAAAATCCTTTCCTGACAGACTCCATAGCAGCATACGTATAGGTAGCTCCGCCTCCTCTCCTACCCTATAGGACCCCACTCCCATAAATCTTTGCTCCAAAACAGGAGCCATGTTCCTTTTTTGTCTTCCTCCTACAAGTTTACATGCTTTTCCCTATGGGACAAATTCCTGTCAGCCTGATGGCGTGTTAGCATGAGGATGTTACAATGTTGCAGAGTGATGGCAGTCCAGCAATCCCAGCTATTGAGTGGGTGGACAAGGGCAGTATTTTTGGTGCAAGGAAGAAGCTGTAAAACCTGAAAGAGAGGTGGGCTGCACCCTTGGCCATTCGTCCCGGCTACTAGCGGGGGGCCCTGTTGCCCAGTGCGCACGCCGGTTCCCTGGTGGTAGGGAGAGCTCAGGTCGCATCTACAGGAAGTGGTAAATGTATCTGTTTCTTTCCCTGTGTTCTTTGTGTATATTGTGCATTGTTTTTACCTTGTCTTTTTTCCCCCACTGTCTGGATCCTTAATGGTAGGTGGAACGCTCCTGCGTTCCAGACCACCGCTCTGGGCTACTCCCTCCGCTCGTCTGACTGTTTCCAATGGTGGACGAGAATGAGGCTTGGAGCCAGCATGATTCCCGGGAAATTTAAACAGCTGTCAAGCTGTATAACACTGGGAGGTCTGCGGGCTCAGCGGTGGCTTCCCTGTGCTCTGCTAAGCGGATGGATCAGTAAGTCCTCATCACCTTACTCCAGGTGGAAGAGGAGGAGGGGGCAGTGAGGAGAAGGGGAGGGGGGGTGAACTGTATGTGTCTGGTCTCTCTCTCTCCCCAATGCAGGCTGTTCACTGAAGCCGCAATGGATCCTTCACCGCCCCTGGTGGCCAGTCCCTGCGCAGCAGGTAAGATTGTTTCTTATAACCCTTACCTGTCTGTGGATTGGTTAACCTTAGCCCTGACTGCCCTGTACTTTTTTCTTGTATGCGTTTTTTCCTTTTTCCTGTCTTTTTCCCCAAAAACCCCTCTAGGTCTGGATATCATTCTTCAGCACATGGAGCCAGGGATCAGTCACCACCTAAACATAGTAACTCCTCCAGGACCCGAAGCCATAGATCCAGATCGAGGTCCAGGCGTCATGTGGACAACTCAGGTCCGTCCGGTCCTCAACCAGCCCGACTCTCCGACCATGCCGGGGAAAATTCCTGCTGGGGCTGTGGGTCCCGTGTTACAGGTGGCGGGTCTCTGTGCGACATCTGCTATTGCCGGGCCGTCAAAGAGAGACAAGGCGAAAGCCAACCGGTTGAGTTGCTGGTCAGGCAGATAGTCCAGGAGTCACTCAGGGACTGGGACCCGAGTTGCATGTCAGACCAATTGCCCGAGGCTCCAGGGGCCCTTCCAAGGGAAGAATCTGAGCCAGGTCCTTCCCAACTGAGCCCCTGTTCAGAGGATTCCTCAGATAGTGAGGATAATTCTGAAGATCAAGGCACAGGTTTTGACTTTGCCATGGTGCCTCCGCTAGTCAAAGCGGTGAAGGAGGCGTTGAAATGGGAGAACCCAGTAGAATCACCGGCAAAGGAAATATTTCAAGCACCTGAAAAAAAGGAGCGCCCATATTTCCCGTTTTTGATGGAACTGGGGGAAATAATCACTGACAAATGGGGCGGGGTTGAAAGAAAGAACTCCCTTTCGTCCAAAATCTCTAGGATATATCCCTTCAAGAGCGAGAAGGTTAAGCATCTTGAGTCGGCTCCTATGGTTGATGCGGCCCTGATGAGAGGAGTTAAGCACGTCACCTTGCCTCTGGAAGAGGCCATGTCATTTAAAGACAGTCTGGATAGGCGAATCGACACGGACCTTATGAAGATTTACACCTCGGCTGGTATGGCCTGTAAACCTGCCTTGGCCCTAGCAGCGATGTCCAAAGCCATGGAAGCATGGACAGACAATGTTGACGCCACGTTGAGAAGCGTTTCCGAAGAAATGGCAAGAGGTTCCGTGATTCAGGAACTGAGACTGGCATCGGCTTTTCTGGGCGAGGCGTCCATTGATATAATCCGCCTAGCGGCTAGGGTGATCCTGTCATCAGTAACGGCCAAGCGTGCCCTGTGGCTGCGCCCCTGGTTGGCCGACCCTGCCTCTAAACAGGCATGGTGCAGGATTCCTTTTGAGGGTTCTACAGTATTTGGAATAAAGCTGGACAGCGCCATCACCCGTGCCACAGGTGGTAAGTCTCCCCCAGGATCGCCGGCTGCTGGATCAGAGAAGAACTCAACGCCAGAACTCGGACCAGGCCAGGGAAGCACGTATCTACAGGCCAGGGCGTGAATTTAAAAAAAAAATGGAAACTAAACCAACCAGGCCAGAAGTTTTCAAAAGGGGCATCCTCAGGTGGCCGTCAGGCCACAAAGTCTTTTTGATATTGGGCCTGCCCAGGCGGTGCAGGTAGGTGCCCGCCTACTCCTGTTCTCGCACGTCTGGGCAGCCTCGATCAAAGATCGCTGGACTACAAGAACCATCTCTCATGGCCATGTCTGGACTTTCGACAGCCCTCCCGTTCTAAGGTTTGTCCCTACAGGCCCTCCTTCGGTCAGAGGAAAAAAGGACGATTCTTCTCTCATATGTGGACTCTCTGGTCGCCCAGGGCGCAGCTGTTCTGGTTCTAGCTGAAGAGAAATTTCAAGGTGTTTACTCCCCTCTCTTTATGGTCCTAAAGAAAAACGGATCCTGGAGGCCAGTTATAGACCTAACAGACTTAAACTCCTTTATCAAAAAGGAAAAATTCAGGATGGAAACACTTTTCACAATCTGCCAGGTCGTGCAGTCGGGAGATTGGATGGTGTCAATAGACTTGAAAGATGCCTATTTCTACGTGCCAGTGGCAAGGGAGTTATAGAAATGTCTCCGCTTTGCGGTTGACAAGCACCATCTTCAATTCACCTGTCTCCCGTTCGGGCTTACAACATCGCCTTAAGTCTTTTCCAAACTCTTACTGGCCGCGGTAGCCCTAAGAAGAGCAAAGGGGATTCGTCTTTACCATTACTTAGACAACCTGCTGTTACTATCACAAGATCTGGATCAGATCAAAGAGCACAGGTCCCAAGTCATTGCCACTCTTCAGGAATTTGGATGGCTCCTCAACATGGAGAAAAGCCATTTAGAACCAACAAAATCTCTAGTCTTTCTGGGGGCTCTTTTCGACACCTCCAGAAGTACAATTTCCTTACCTCCGGAGAAAGATCCAATAATCCGAGACAGGATACATCCGGCGCTGTCATCCCCTTACCTACGAACTTCTCAGTGCCTGAGGATCATTGGAACCATGGTAGCCACAGCTCCTATGGTGAAATGGGCACAGTGGAGAATGAGGACTTTTCAGATGGGTTTTCTTCAACAGTGGAATCCAAGGAATCAGGATCTTCTGATCCGGATATCCTTCTCCATGAGGGAGAGTTTACACTGGTGGCTGCAGCGGAAAAAACCTTCTAAGTTGCCATTTCATTGTCCTGACCTCATTGTCCCGACAGTGCACACTGTCTGTCGGAGGTGGCCTAGGGCAGTTGGGACTTCCCTGCTCGCGGGGTGGTCTCGAATGTCCTGGAGCTTCGGGCAGCCTTCTGCGCTCTTCAGCCCTTTCATTATCTTGTAGTCGGAGCTTCAGTCCTCCTAATACTGGACAACACTACAGCAGTCGCATATATAAAAAGACAAGGGGGGACGCGCAGCCTCTCCCTATTGGCAGAAGTCAAGCCAGTGATGTCCTGGGCTCAACGGAATTTATCCGACCTCACCGCTGTCTACCTTCCGGGAGTTCAGAACGTCCAGGTGGATTTCCTCTCGAGGACTCCCCTGGACAACAACGAATGGTCCCTTCATCCTGAAGTCTTCCAACTGGATCATCTCTCTGGGGATCCGTCCAGAAGTGGATCTGTTCGCCTCCCCACGCAATGCCAAACTGGGAAAGTTCTATTCGAGATGGCGTTGTCCCCAGGCCTTCGGAATATATGCCCTGACAGATCGGTGGGAATAACAAACAGCTTACGCCTTTTCCCCAATCCCAGTCATCTTCAAGTTTCTGCAGAGACTGAGGATGGAGAGAGTAGGGATTGTGGTGGTCATTCCTTTCTGGCCAAAGAGGCCGTGGTTTCCCGCACACTGCATCAAATTGGTCTGCATGGATGTCGTCCCAGAAGGAAGCCCGATGCACAGGAAAGCCTGCAAACAGTTTGTTGAAGACAAGCAGACTAAGGACATGGGTTACTGCTGACATTGCGGGCTCCCTGGACAGGTAAGTGTCTATATATTAAAATTCAGCAGCTACAGTACTTGTAGCTGCTGACTTAATTCTTTTATTTCTCCAGGCGGAACTCCTCTTTAATGGCTGTGTGTTGAGTTATTTTGAGGGGACAGCAAATTTACACTGTTATACAAGCTGTACACTCACTACTTTACATTGTAGCAATGTGTCATTTCTTCAGTGTTGTCACATGAAAAGGTATATTAAAATATTTACAAAAATGTGAGGGGTGCACTCACTTTTATGAGATACTGTATATACAGTCAGGTCCATAAATATTGGGTCATCGACACAATTCTAATATTTATGGCTCTATACACCACCACAATGAATTTGAAATGAAACAAACAAGATGTGCTTTGACTGCAGACTTTCAGCTTTAATTTGAGGGTATTTAAATCCAAATCAGGTGAACGGTGTGGAAAATATAACAGTTTGTATATATGCCTCCCACTTTTTAAGGGACAAAAAGTAATGGGACAGATTAACAATCATAAATCAAACTTTCACTTTTTAATACTTGGTTGCAAATCCTTTGTAGTCAATTACAGCCTGAAGTCTGGAAAGCATAGACATCACCAGACACTGTATTTCATCCCTGGTGATGCTCTGCCAGGCCTCTACTGCAACTGTCTTCAGTTCCTGCTTGTTCTTGGGGCATTTTCCCTTCAGTTTTGTCTTTAGCAAGTGACCTTAATCGGATTAAGGTCAGGTGATTGACTTGGCCATTGCATAACATTCCACTTCTTTCCCTTACAAAACTCTTTGATTGCTTTCGCAGTATGCTTCGGGTCATTGTCCATCTGCACTGTGAAGCGCTGTCCAATGAGTTCTGAAGCATTTGGCTGAATATGAGCAGATAATATTGCCCGAAACACTTCAGAGTTCATCCTGCTGCTTTTGTCAGCAGTCACATCATCAATAAATACAAGAGAACCAGTTCCATTGGCAGCCATACATGCCCATGCCATGACACTACCACCACCATGCTTCACTGATGAGGTGGTATGCTTTGGATCATGAGCAGTTCCTTTCCTTCTCCATACTCTTCTCTTCCCATCATTCTGGTATTAGTTGATCTTGGTCTCATCTGTCCATAGGAAGTTGTTCCAGAACTGTGAAGGGCTTTTTTAGATGTTGTTTGGCAAACTCTGATTTGGCCTTCCTGTTTTCAATGGTTTACATCTTGTGGTGAACCCTCTGTATTCAGTCTGGTGAAGTCTTCTCTTGATTGTTGACTTTGACACACATACACCTACCTCCTGGAGAGTGTTCTTGATCTGGCCAACTGTTGTGAAGGGTGTTTTCTTCACCAGGGAAATAATTCTTCAGTCATCCACCACAGTTGTTTTCCATGGTCTTCCTGGTCTTTTGGTGTTGCTGAGCTCACCGGTGCGTTCTTTCTTTTTAAGGATGTTCCAAACAGTGGATTTGGCCACACCTAATGTTTTTGCTATCTCTCTGATGGGTTTGTTTTGTTTTTTCAGCCTAATGATGGCTTGCTTCACTGATAGTGACAGCTCTTTGGATCTCATATTGAGAGTTGACAGCAACAGATTCCAAATGCAAATAGCACACTTGAAATTAACTCTGGACCTTTTATCTGCTCCTTGTAAATGGGATAATGAGGCAATTGTCAGAAATTCAGCAATTGGTATGTGTAGATGGGCATTGGGGAAGTCTATGATAATCATCCAGTAATTATTCTGTACAACTGAGATAATCTGAAACCATTCCAACTTTAAAGTTCTGACCTTGATAAATGTGTTCAAATTCTTTAAGACAAGAATGAGCTTAAAAGACGTAGATGCTTTTCTTGCTAAGAGTAGCCAGGAATAGAAACATGTTGATTGCAATGAAAAGTAATAGGAATGACCACTTTTCCTGCATAAGTTCTTGAAAATAGGATTGTAAAGACACACACTTCTCCCTGGCGTCTACAGTCTCCACAAAGGGACTTTGATGGGGATCAGAAGAAAATTCTATTCTGTAATCTTTTTATCATGAACACCACCCAAGTGTCTGGGATTTCCTTTGCTCAAAGCTTGTAACACTGAGACAATCTGGCACCCACAGGAGCAGCATGGGTGGTTGCACCTTCAGAACAACTTCTGTAATGTTTTAGAGGACTGACCTGATTGTTCTTGATATTCTTCAGAAAGAATCTCTGGGTTCCTCTCCACTGGGCACAAGAAAAGCCTCCTCATTTTAAATGCTCTGTTATCTCGAAAGCCTTCTCTGAATTTGCTGTTGCTACAAAAAGGCTGGTGGCACTTCTACTTGTCCTAAGGAATGAGACCAGATTTTCCACCCGTCACCCTATGTATGGCCACTTCAAGGAATTTCCTGAATAAATTCTTGCCATTGAAAGAAACTAAAAAGAGCCTGCTTTAAAAAGGAATCTGTGCCTGAGCCACAAAGCCCGCTTAGCTGTAACAGAATGCCCCATAATTTTTCCTGAAAGTAACAAGGTCAATGGTGAACTTGGCTAGGAAGTCTGAGGATAATTTCAGCTCATCCAAAGCTGTGATAATGGCTGCTGGCTCTACTCCAGACTTGACGGCTTGTTCTAAGTTATCAATCTACATCTTTAATGCCTTGGAGACCAAGGTTAGGGCAATAGCTGGATGGCATGCTAGGCCTGCTGATGCATAGCGTTTATTAAGATCTGCATTACTACAGCGATCCATACGAGCTTTTAAATGCCACTGAATTCTTTATGGGCAGAGTCACATATCTGGTCAACAACCAGGGGAGTTGCCCACAAGTTTGAGCCAATCTGCCTGAGAGGATATCATTTAACATATTGGTTCTAAAGAGCAGTTTTTTTTAATTTGGATTTACCCATTTCTTATGGATCATATCTCTCATATTCTCCAATGAAGGGAGACAAAGAAACGTCCTTCTTAAGATCAGGAAAATACTTCCTAACTTTTTTATTTCTTTTTAGAGAAAGTTTTTTTTTTTTTTTTAATTATTAGGAGTGAGAGGCAAACTCCACAATAGGATGGGCAAACTCAAGCTTGGGCTGAACATTGGCTGTTCGCCTGTTCGCCGAACACCCGAATTATCAGGGCGTTCAACCGTTTATTCGGCCCGCCGAATGACCACGATGCACTGCACCGCCGCACAGTGCATTGGAAGCCCTGATTGGCTGAAGCAATGAAAGCCGTGCCCAATCAGGCCACCGAGCACTGTCCGAGCCAGGGGTCAAGAACTGGGAAAAAAAGTGTGGGAACTCACCCAAGATTTCTCCACCACCCACCTCAAAAAAAAAGTGAGTACACTCCTCACATTTTTGTAAATATTTTTTTATATCTTTTCATGTGACAACACTGAAGAAATTACACTTTGCTACAATGTAAAGTAGTGAGTGTACAGCTTGTATAACACTGTATATTTGCTTTCCCCTCAAAATAACTCAACACACAGCCATTAATGTCTAAACTGCTGGAAACAAAAGTGAGTATACCCTTAAGACAAAATTGGGCCCAAAGTGTAAATATTTTGTGTGGCCACAATTATTTTTCCAGCACTGCCTTGACTGTAGGCAAGACACACTTTTCTTTGTACTCCCAACCTGGTTGCCGCCACACACGCTTGACACCATCTGAACCAAATAAGTTTATCTTGGTCTTATCAGACCACAGGACATGGTTCCAGTAATCCATGTCCTTAGTCTGCATGTCTTCATAAAACTGTCTTGTGCATCATCTTTAGAAGAGGCTTCCTTCTGGGACGAAAGCTATGCAAACCAATTTGATGCAGTGTGCGACGTAAGGTCTGAGCAATGATAGGCTGACCCTCCCACCCTTCAACCTCTGGCATCACTCATACATCTATTTCCCAAAGACAACCTCTGGATTTGATGCTGAGCATGTGCACTCAACTTCTTTGGTCGACCATGGCGAAACCTGTTCAGGGTGGAACCTGTCCTGTTAAACCCCTGTATTGTCTTGGCCACCATGCTGCAGATCAGTTTCAGGGTCTTGGCAATCTTATAGCCTAGGCCATCTTTATGTAGAGCAACACTTGTTTTTTTTTTTCAGATCCTCAGAGTTCTTTGCCATGAGGTGCCATGTTGAATTTCCAGTGACCTGTATGAGAGAGTGAGAGCAATAACACTAAATTTACCACACCTGCTGCCTATTCACACCTGAGACCTTGTAACACTAACGAGTCACATGACACCGGGGAGGGAAAATGGCTAATTGGGCCCAATTTGGACATTTTCACTTAGCGTTGTACTTACATTTGTTGCCAGCGGTTTAGACAATAATGGCTGTGTATTGAGTTATTTTGAGGGGACAGCAAATTTACACTGTTCTACAAGCTGTACACTCACTACTTTAGATCAAATACAGCCTTACCAGTGCCCATCAAATGCAAACTTACCAGTGCCTATTATTGCAGCCTTACTAGTGCCTAGTTAAATGCAGCCTTGCCAGTGCCCATCAAATAAGGGGTGATGAGTGCCCATTAAATGCAGCCTGATCAGTGCCCATCAAATGCAGCCTTACCAATGCCCATCAAATGCCGCCCTACCAGTGACCATCAAATGCGGATTTACCAGTGCCCATCAAATCAACTTTACCAGTGCCCATCAAATGTGGCCTTACCAGTGCCCCTCAAATGCGGCCTGACCAGTGCCCATCAAATGCGGCCTGACCAGTGCCCATCAATGTGGCCTTACCAGTGCCAAGCAATGCGGCCTTACCAGTGACCATCAATGCAGCCTTACCAGTGCCCAAAAATGCAGCCACACCAGTGCCCAGCAAAGCGCCTTACCAGTGCCCATTAATACAGCCTGACAAGTGCCCATCAATGCGGCCTTACCAGTGCCCAAAAATGTGGCCTTACCAGTGCCCAGCAACGCAGCCTTACCAGTACCCATCAATGCGGCCTTACCAGTGCCCATCAATGCTGCCTTTCCAGTGCCCATCAATGCAGCCTTACCAGTGCCCATCAATGCGCCCTTACCAGTGCCCAAAAATGCAGCCATACCAGTGCCCAAAAATGCAGCCATACCAGTGCCCAGCAACGCAGCCTTACCACAACCCATCAATGCGGCCTTACCAGTGCCCATCAATGCTGCCTTTCCAGTGCCCATCAATGCAGCCTTAAGAGTGCCCATCAATGTGCCCTTACCAGTGCCCAAAAATGCAGCCATACCAGTGCCCAGCAACGCAGCCTTACCAGTACCCATCAATGCGGCCTTACCAGTGCCCATCAATGAGGCCTTACCAGTGCCCAGCAATGAAGCCTTAACAGTACCCAGCAATGCAGCCTCATTAGTGCCTGGGTGGATAGCACACAGCTGCGATCTCCCGCTATGTCGCGATTCTTGGATTCAAATGTCCCGGCCTGTGCGCCCCTCCTCCTCCAGAGGCCGCTGTAACAAAGTCCGCCTCCTAATCCGTCTCCTATAATACACGTCACACTGATTCAATTTGCTGGCATTGGATCAGTGTTCTGCCTATCACTGGAGCCGGTCAAGGAGGCTGGACTTTGTTACAGCGGCAACTGGAGGAGGAGGAGAACCGAGGGAGGGGAGGACAAAGGCCAGTCCTGCAGGATTTGGCTGCTAACAAGAACGGCATTCCTGCTGTGGAAAAAGTACAGGAACGCCGTTCCGATGAGTTCGTGAAGGACTCAAGCCCTGGTCAGAGCCATGATTGAATTAAGTAATAATGACTCTATCCAATTATGGCTCATTGCTCTTAGTCCCACCCCACACTATAAAAGTATTCTTTCGGTCATTTGTAGTGTGATATCGGTGTGGAGAGAGATAGAACAGGGTTCTGTTAAGTGCTACTAGAGGTAGTGTGCTATTCTGATTCTATTGTCAGTGTAGAATATCTGTTTAGTGTGAATCTCGTGATAGTTCAGTCAGTGTGAGTGTATTGACCATTCATTTTTACTTTATTGTCAGTTTATTTTGTCAGGGCAGGTTTACTGCAGTATACACTGCTCAAAAAAATTAAAGGAACACTTTGAAAACACATCAGATCTCAGTAGTGAAATATCTATACTGATATAGACTGGGTAATGTGTTCGGAATGAAAGGATGCCACTTTGATAAAAATGAAAATTATTAACCTACATAGGGCTGAATTCAAAGACACCCCAAAAATCAAAGTGAAAATATGCAGCAGGCTAGTCCATTTTGTTGAAGTTTCATTGCAGCAACTCAAAATGGTACTCCTCTAGTTTGTATGGCCCCTACGTCCTTGTATGCATGCCTGACAACACCAGGCCATGCTCCTAATGAGACGACGGATGGTGTCCTGGGGTATTTTCAGATCTGGACCAGGGTATCACCGAGCTCCTGTAGTGCAACCTGGTGGCTTCAGATGTACTGAAACAATGTCCTATAGTGTTCTGTTAGATTTAGGTCAGGCGAGCGTAGGGGCCATATAATGGTATCAATTCCTTCATCTTCCAAGAACTGGCTACATACTCTCGCCACATGAGGCCGGGCATTGTCGTGTACCAGGAGGAACCCAGGACCACTGCACTAGCGTAGGGTCTGACATTGGGTCCAAGGATTTCATCTCCATACCTAATGGCAGTCAGGGTGCCATTGTCTAGCCCGTAGAGGTCTGTGCGTCCCTCCATGGATATGCCTCCCCAGACCATCACTCACCAACCACCAAACCGGTCATGCTGAACGATGTTACGTTCGATGTTAACATTCTCCATGGCTTCTCCAGACCCTTTCACGTATGTCATATGTGCTCAGGGTGAACCTGCTCTCATCTGTGAAAAGCACAGTGTGCCAGTGGTGGACCTGCCAATTCTGGTGTTCAATGGCAAATGCCAATCGAGTTACATGGTGCCGAGCAGTGAGTACAGGGCCCACTAGAGAAGGTTGGGCCCTCAAGCCACCCTCATGAAGTCTGTTTCTGATTGATTGGTCAGAGACATTCACACCAGTGGCCTGCTCAAGGTCATCTGGCAGTGCTCATCCTGTTCCTCTTTGCACAAAGAAGCAGATATGGGTCCTGCTGCTGGTTAAGGACCTTCTACGGCCATGTCCAGCTCTCCTAGAGTAACTGCCTGGCTCCTGGAATCTCCTCCATGCTATTGAAACTGTGCTGGGAGACACAGCAAATCTTCTGGCAATAGCATGTATTGATGTGCCATCCTGGAGGAGGTGGACTGTCTGTGCAACCTCTATAGGGTCCAGGTATTGCCTCATGCTACCAGTAGTGACACTGACTCTAGCCAAATGCAAAACTGGTAAAAAAACAGTCAGAAAAAATGAGTAGGGGGAAAAAAAAAGTAATGTCCTCCACCTGTAAGACTATTCCCGTTTTGGAGGTTGTCTCATTGTTGCCTGTCTAGTGCACCTGTTAATTTTATTAACACCAAAGCAGCTGAAACTGATTAATAACCCCCTCTGCTACCTGACAAGATCAATATCCCAGGAGTTTAATTGACTTGATGTTATACTCTGAATAAAAAGTGTTCCTTTAATTTTTTTGAGTAGTTCAGTGTGTTAATGCACGTTTACCGAAGTATATTTGTGTGCGTTACTGCATGTTTAAGGCAGTATATTCTGTGCATTACGTGCAGTTTAATGCATTATATTTAAGTGTGTTGCGTGCCATTTAACGCAGTATATTTTAGTGGGTTACTGCACGTTTAACACAGTATATTTCAGTGTGCTATGTGCCGTATAGCGCAATATATTTTGGTGCGTTATGTGCCGTATAGTTCAGTATATTTCTGTGCATTACATGCCGTATAACGCAGTATATTTCTGTGCGTTACGTGTCGTATAACGCAGTATATTTCTGTGTGTTATGTGCTGTATAACGCAGCATATGTATTTGCGTTATGTGCCATATAACGCAGTATATTTCTGTGCATTAGTGCAGTTTTACTGCAGTATATTGTAGTGTGTCAGTGGAGTGTGTCTGTAGTGAGTACTCCTCCACCATTGCCTTCTCTGCTAAATTGTCCTATGAATCCCATGTACCCCTTAGCAATCAAAGGGCTATTCAATGAGTCAGGCTAAAAGGTGTCATGCAGTGCTTCAGTTGGTGTGTCTAGGGAACAGGAACCCCACTGGAGCAGAGATTCTTGCAGCTCTGCAGGTACAGGCCCAGATGTAGTTCACTCCACGCCAGCTGGAGCCCTTAGGGAAAGTTGACACATGTGCCATTCCTGGCACATGTTCTCAATTTTGTGGTGCAGCATTTCCTAAATCGGTACCCAAGGTTGGAAGATCTGCTACAGTAGGCCAGAAGAGTCTGTAGCCATTTCAGGCGGTCAACCAGTGCTCGTTTGGCTTAAATTCTGTGGGAATTCTACCTGCCAGTAAACCGCCTGATTTATGACATACCCACCAGGTTGAACTCGACTTTAGCAATGCTGCAGTGGCTGCACATGCAGCAGAGGACCGTAAATGAGTACCTATGGGAGTATGGCACAATGAACGCCTAAGGCCTGCTCAACTTTTTTTCCTGCATGCCAATGGCTGCTGACAAACGATGTATGCACTGTACTGTCACCACCTGTGGAGGCCACAAGGATGGTGAGCCGTGACAGTGCATGCCTCAGTGACCATCCCTGTTGTGTTTCTGCGTGGCATTATGGACAGGGCACTCGAGGCAGAGCAGCGGGAGGAAGAAGAGGACTTCCTTTTCCCTCAAGGCCCGCTTTTATGCAGACATCATTCTTCCTACGCCACAGAATGCACAAGAGGAGAGGGAATAGGTTTCTGGCAGTTTTGTAGGCATGGAAGCAGAGGAAGACATACGTCAAACCTTAAGTGATGGTTTTCCATCCCCAGAACCTAAGGGAGTAGTACGTGGCTGGGAGGAGGCAGTTCCACATACTGTAATCCTCAGTGACTCTGAGGAGTCTGCTAGTCATGCCTCCGCAAACTTGCGGTGCATGGGCTCCCCTATGCTTCAAAGCCTGCGAAAGGATCCAAGAATACGTGGCATCAAGGAGAAGGATCACTATTGGTTGGCAACCCTCCTTGACCACTGTTACAAGGGTAAAGTCTCAGACCTCATTCCATTCCCACAGAGGGTGCAGAAGATGAAATCTCTTGAGGACACTTAAGAGGAGTTTATTTAATGCGTTTCCAGACTCTGGTAGGTTACAATGTCATAGAAAACTTAGTTTTGAGGCTTCTGTTGGTCAAGAGAGGATATGTGGAGGAAGGGGCCACCTAAGTGATGCATTTCACTATTTTGTTAGTCCTCACCACCCAGGACTCTCAGCTTCCACATCCCATCGGCAGAGTCTGCATCATAGGGTGGATGATTATCTAGGGGTGAAAACAGAAAGCTTTCCAGTTGACGATCCACTGGGTTACTTGGTCATGAGAATAGACCACTGGCTAGAACTTGGCCAGTATGCAATTGAGTTGCTAGGCTGCTCTGCATTTAGCATGCTTTCAGAATGGGCATTCAGTGCTGCTGGAGGTTTTGTTACTGATAAAAAAACGCATCTGTCCACAGACTCCATGGACTATCTGACATTTATAAAAATGAAACAGTCCAGCAGCTATGAAGCCCCTGATGCCAATGTCACTGATTTAGTGTTTTTAGGATGTGGAATCTCTGCAAGACTTCTAGGCTGCCTAGTGTAGTGGGTGTTCATTTCATCTGGAAGAATTTTTTTGGTGTAGGTTTCATGGGCACAATTAACACCCAAAGGCCAATTTTTCCACACCTATTTGACAGGTACATATGATTTAAATTTTTGACAGCAAGGCAACTCTTGCTTTCATCAAGAGTACCTCTATAGAGTTACGTTGTGAAGGCACCTTCGACACCCAAATACCAGTTTTTCCACATCTGTTACTTCTATCCAAAGTCTGCGAAGAGACACCAGAATTTATCCAAAAAATCTCTAATCTAAAGATACAAGCCCCAAAGAAGGAACGAGGATGAACCCCAAGAGACTCACACCACGCAATGTACGTCTTCCACGTACGATGGTAGATCTTCCTAGAGGTAGATTTCCTAGCTTTTAACAACGTAGGAATCACTGGTTGAAACAAGCCTCTATCCTTTGACAGCTTGACTGTTGAATGCCAGGTGCTAAAGCCAGCTATTGTAAAGCAGGATGGAAGATTGGTCCTCGGGACAGCAGATCCTCCCTGAGAGGAAGCTTCCAAGGAACGTCGGCGATCAGCCACACTAGATCGGCATTCCAGGCCCAGCGAGGCCAGCCTGGTGCCACTGGAATGACCGGAATCCCTTTTGCCTTGATCCTGCGTAGAAGTCTGGGCAGAAGGTTGAGAGGAGGGAAGGCGTAGATCAGATGATATTGACCCCAAGGGGCCACCAGTACATTTGTGGCTTCTGCCAGAGGATCCCTTGACCGTGCCACAAACCTCTGCACCTTTCTGTTGAGCCGAAACACCAACAGATCCACCTTGGGGGTTCCCCACCAGAGACACAACTGATGAAACACCTCCAGATGAAGAAATCACTCCCCTTGGTCCAACGCCTGCCGACTAAGGTAATCTGCCTGCCAGTTTTCTACCCCAGGAATGTGTACGGCGGAGAGGGCTGGAACAAATCATTCTGCCCACCTTAGAATGCCAGCTAACTCCAGAGCCACCAGGGCAATTCTTGTGCCCCCTTGGTGATTGACATAAGCCATGGCCATGGTATTGTCCGATTTAATGCACACCAGACATCCCTGAAGACGATCCGTCCAATGTTCCAGGCACAGTCTGATCGCTTGGTGTTCCAGGACATTGATCGGTAGTCTGAACTCTTCCAGTGTCCAGATCCCCTGAGCAGAATGCTTCCCGAGAATGCTTCCCCAGCCGGACAGGCTGGCATCCGTGATCTCGGAGCCGAGACAGGCAGAGGAGGGCTGCTTCTGCACTGAGGAGTTGAGATCTGGTGAGTCCATAATCGTTGCTGATCCATACGGAATCCATTGAGGTCGATACATCCAGTTGGGACATCCTACAAATATTCCCATAAGCCTGTATGACCCATATACTATATGGTATCTGGGTCCCATCCATCTGGTGAGCGCAATCCACTTATCTTTATTGGTGTTGGGATTTGCTGCACATTAAGATCACGTTATCCTTTGTTGGACTTACCTCATCACATTATTTACTTGGGATTTTTTTGATGGACTTTTTTTGCTAATATTTGATTGGACTTTTATGTATTATTTGTTTATACATATTTATTAGCGCTGCACATTTCTTTCTGTTTTTGTATTATTGGTCACTTTTTTGTCTAGTGATTGGTGCTAGCTGCTTTTTCACTTTATTAGTTAGCGCAGTATTTTCTTGCTCCCCCATCCGTGATGACCACTGTCCAATACAAGGGGAGAAAGGATTTTCCCAGCCGAAGAGCCAGAGAGCAAAGCCACCACATTAGGGACTCCTTTGTTCTAAAACTCAGCCAGATCTGATTGTCCAGAGACTACGAAGTCTTGTCCCATTTGGTCAGAATCTCCCTTTGCAGGAACCTCGTATGGTACTGTGCAAACTGAACCGCCTCAAAGGTAGATACCCTCAGGCCCAGCAGAGGCATGCAAGTCCAGAGGGATGACCATTTGTTGGACAGCAGGAGATGAATTGCAGCTATGGCTGAGTCCAGAGTCAGGCCCAAATAGTCCAGCTTGGTGGACGGAACCAGGGCAGACTTCAGAAAATTCAGAATCCAGCCGAACTCCCGCAGAGTTTGTATTGTGATCTCCAGGTTATCCATCAGAACAGAAGGAGACTCCGCTCGCAAAAGGAGATCATCCAAGTAGCCCAGTACCGCAATCCCTGTTGGCGTAGCAAGGCTAGCATCAGAGCCAACGCTTTTGCGAATACCGGAGGAGCGGAGGCGAGACCAAAGGGTAACGCCACAAACTGATAATGCTCCTTTCCCACAGTAAAGCGGAGAAAACGCTGGTGACTAGCACATATTGGAATGTGAAGATAGGCATCCTTGATATCTATAGAGGCTAGGAAATCCCACTGACACAGGGATGCCACCACCATTTGAATGGACTCCATTCTGAACGTCTGTACCTGCACAAAGCAGTTTAGCGCTTTGAGGTCCAGGATTGGACGCACTTTGCCTTCCTTCCTGGGGACTGTGTACAGGTTTGAGTAGAAACCTAGAAAACGTTCCGAAGTCGGAATCGGTACAATCACACCTTGAAGGAACAGGTCTTGTACCGCCCCATACAGACCCTGTAAGTGGTCTGGGGACAGGCGCAGGTTGGAAGGAAAACACCTTGCTGGGGGACAAGAGCGAAACTCGATCTTGTAGCCAAACCAAATGACTTCGTGGACCCACTTGTCTTGCACCAGGGAAGTCCACGGGTCTGGAATCCAGTGGAGATTTCCCCCTACTCCCCGATATGGTTGAGGGCACACCTTCATGCAGAAGGAGCCTTGCCCGCAGGTCTGGAGAAGCCCGCTTTCGACTTGCCAGGCCAGGTTCATTTGAATTCGCCAGAAGAGGCCCTGAAAGGCTTCGAGCCCTTGTCAGTCGACCCTGAGGGACTAAAAATCTTCTTATGAGCTGAGAAGGAAGGTCCACGTCTACAATGAGGTTCCTTACCCTTAGTAGCCTGCGGAAGAAAGGTACTTTTCCCCCCGTAAGACCTTTAATGATGTCATCCAGGGTAGCTCCAAACAGAGGATCTCCTTGAAAGGGAAGATCAGTCAAGGCCTTTACAGAAGTCTGGAGTGCAGACAAGCATTTGAGCCAAAAGACATGCCGAAGGACCACCACCAAAACAGAGAGGTGAGCCATCCATGTCCGCGTCCAATGAGGCATCACAGGTAAACTGCAGCCCCTGAACCAGCTGGTCTGCCAACTCAGCAAAGGCAGAAGGGAGCTGTTCTCCCTCTAGGTCATGGCGTAGGAGCTTAGCCCACTCATACTGGCCTCATTGCCGAACCAGCTAAGGTGTACATAAGCCACAGCCTCTGCCTTCTGGTCAGCCGAATCCGTAAAGGCCAGGGACTCTTCCACCGGAATCATCCTTGCCTTGTTTAACCACTTTACCACCGGAGGATTTTCCTGCTTTAAGTCCAGGCCACTTTTTGCAACTTGGCACTGTGCAACTTTAACTGACAATTGCGCGGTCATGCAACACCGTACCCAAACGAAATTTACGTCCTTTTTTTTCCCACAAATGGAGCTTTCTTTTGGTGGTATTTGATCACCTCTGCACTTTTCATTTTCTGCGATATTAATAAAAAAAAGAGCGACAATTTTGAAAAAATAACAATATTTTTCTACTTTGACAGTTAAAAAATATATATATTCAATTTTTGTCATATATTTAGGCCAAAATGTATTTAGCTACATGTCTTTGACAAAAAAATTCTCAATGAGCGTATTTTTAACCGCTTTAAGACCGGAAGATTTTACCCCATTCCTGACCAGGAATGGCCATATTTTGAGATTCGGTACTGTGTTATTTTAACGGACAATTGCGCAGTCGTGCAACACTGTACCCAAATTTAATGTATGTCCTTTTTTTCCCCACAAATAGAGCTTTCTTTTGGTGGTATTTGCGATTTTTACTTTTTGCGCTATAAACAAAAAGAGAGCGACAATTTTGAAAAAATAACAACATTTTTCTCTTTTTTTTTATATGAAATTCCCCCCCAAAAAAATGTAAAAATCAAAATTTTTTAACATTTTAGGCTAATTTGTTTTCTGCTACATATGTTTGGTAAAAAACATCACAATAAGCGTATTTTGATTGGTTTGCGCAAAAGTTATTGCAGCTACTAACTACAGGAAAGATTTATGTCATTTTTATTGTTTTGTTTTTTTTACCTAGTAATGGCGGCGATCTGCGATTTTTTTTGTGGGACTGCGACATTGCGGCGGACAGATCGGACCCTTGACTGACATTTTTGACACTTTTGGGGGGACCAGTGACATTACTACAGTAATCAGTGCTCTAAATATGCACTGTTACTGTAATAATGACACTGGCAGGGAAGGGGTTAACTTTATTGGTAATCAAGGGGTTAAATGTATGCCTGGTGCTTACTGACGTGTGTGGGGGGAGGGGATTGTGTGACACAGGCACAGATCACAGGTTCAACTATGCTGAATCCTGTAATCTGTCCCTTCTTGTCACATAGGAGATCCGCCCGCTTTGTTTACACAAGCAGGCGGATCTCCTCACTCGATCCCCGACGATCGGGGAAGAGCGGCGGTGATCACCGCCTCTCCTCCCCTGGCCCAACTCCCGCTGTGTCTGAATACAGCGGGAGCGAGCCTCCAGCGGCGAGCGCGCGCCGCCCAGAAGGGGAGGAGTCCAGCGACGTAGGTCTACGTCGCTGGACGGAATCGAGCCTCTTTGCCGCAGTACCCTCAATGTGAGCGGTCGGCAAGTGGTTAATCTGGAAACTGGAGGGTCCACCACCGGTGGCAGTGTCCACTTCCTAAAGAGAGATACGCCTTATAGGGGTAATGCCTAGTAAAGGGCTTAGGAACCCCAAGGGGATGCTTTGGTCGTCCCCACTCTTTTGCGACAATTCTGTCAAAATAGGCAGGGAAAGGAAATACCTTTGCCGCTCTGGATGGCTTGTAAGTGTCAAAGGGTACCTGCGCCTCCGTCGCAGCTACAGCTGCGTCCTCCATCTTTAGGGTTTATGCACAGAAACAATCAGTGCATCTACCAGCGCCTTTTCGTGCGCAATCGTAGATGTGGAGAAATCAAAGTATATGTTTTTTCTATATACAAATGCATTGAACATAATATATTATATGGGGTATGGATACTGGCCTATTGCATTCAATGTATGTTGCGAAGATTCGCAACAAACCATCTAACCCCTCTCTCCCTGTCTCTGTACGTGGGAACAGACACTTGAGATGACAATTGACTATGCTTTTTGATATACACATACTGATCTACACCAATATCATCTTTGATAGGTGTTACTGGCTTCTGAATGTCTCTCCTGAAGTTGTGATCTTGGAGAGATATTTGTGGTGTGTGCATTCACTTTCCTTCTTTCAGCTGGAGTGTCCAGGATCCCCCTTGTTTTGTCATCACATGATTCAGTACTTGGGTACTTTAAAATGGGGTTATCAGTGGCTACCTATAAAGTCCCACCACTTCTTTCTCTTTTTTTCTTCTTTGTAAATTACATATTGGGATGCGGTGCCGCATTGATTTGAGTTCTGTCTCATATTTTGTTATGTACTCCAGTTTCCTCTTACACTCCAAAGACATGCTGGTAGGTTAATTGGCCCCTGTCTAAAACAGCTCTAGTATGTGTATACAAATGTGAGTTAGGGACCTTGGATTGGAAGCTCCTTGAGGGCAGGGATTGATGTTAATGTACAATAAATATGCAAAGCACTGAGTAAACTGACAGTGCTACATAAGTACCTGTAATAAATAAAAACATAAATAGAGAAAAGGCAAGGATCTGATAAACTCAAGGAGAATGGATTAGAGATACATCTTTCGCAGGGACTTTGAGAAACAAGGGCAATGACTCTTTTTGGTGAAGGAGTATAAGGTGTTCTGCAATGACCAAGCGAGCAAACAGAAGGCACCAGGAAAGACATAATAGTCTGTTCCATTGATCCATTGGTAGGGAGTAAAAAGCTATAGGGTGTCATTGGGGTTAAATGGACAGTGGAAAACTGATCCCAATGATATGTCACAAAATCCCTAAATAGAGGAGTAGGGATTAAGACTCAAGCAATATAAGCAATACTTTAAAGGAAAATTATTCAATTGTGTTCAGGAGTTTTGAATGCCGACTCAGAGATAGATTTCTACCAAAGTAGGAATCAGAGATCCCAGGCTGATGGAAAAATGCAGGATACAAAAACAAAGAGTAAAATAATAATGTTTGATCTGAAATTGAAGAATTAAACAACGGAAAAACCTGAACATCAAAAACTGCTAGCATTGGAAGCTTAACTGCAGGCTACGAACATGTCTAAGGGAAAGAAAATACATGCCATAGGCTGATCATGCCACCCAAGATAGAGTTGGAGCCTTACCTCTTGGAGAAGGAGACACACAAAGAGGCCACAGCCTCCTAGAGAGACTTCTTCAGAGCTCCTGTTACCACATGGAGTCCAAATGGAGGATCCCATACAGAAAGCTTGCTCATAGACCAAAGACAGGACACAGTAAGTACTGATGTAGATATGATTCCTCTGCAGCCCCATTGTACCGACTTTTCAATTGTACCAGAGGCTACTTTCAATGACATGGTTAGTGGTTAACACTTGCACTACCTTCTTGACAACGTTTTCACAAAGCATCAGCAGCATGAAAGAGGACATATCTCTTGTCTGACAACATATGAAAAAAACATTGCCATAGAAAGCAGGGTCAGCTCAGAAGGCCAAAGTTTCAGAACAGAAACTCACATAGTATGACAACAGACCGGAAGACAGAAAAAAGGTTTGTTTGTATTATATATATATAAAAGTATTGGGACACCTGCCTTTACACACACATGAACTTTAATGGCATCCCAGTCTTAGTTTGTTGGGTTCAGTATTGAGTTGGTCCACCCTTTGCAGAAGCTTCAACTCTTCTGGAAAGGCTGTCCACAAGGTTTAGGAATTTGTCTATGGTACTGTCAGGACTCTTTGCAGGCCAGTCAAGTTCCTCCACCCCAAACTTGCTCATCCATTCTTTATGGACCTTGCTTTGTGCACTGGTGTGCAGTCATTTTGGAACAGGAAGGGGTCATCCCGAAACTAATCTCAAAAAGTTGGGAGCATGGAATTGTCCAAAATGTCTTGGTATACTGACGCCTTCAGAGTTCCCTTCACTGGAACGAAGGGGCCAAGCCCAACCCCTGAAAAAACAACCCCACACCATAATACCCCCTCCACCAAATGATTTGGACCAGCGCACAAAGCAAGGTCCATAAAGACATGGATGAGTACGTTTGGGGTAGAGGAACTTCACTGATCTGCACAGAATCCTGACCTCAACCCGATAGAACACCTTTTGATTAAATTAAAGCATTGACTGCGAACCAGGCCTTCTTGTCCAACATGAGTGCCTTACCTCACAAATGCGCTTCTGGAAGAACGGTCAAACATTCATATAGACACACTCCGAAACCTTGTGGACAGCCTTCCCAGAAGAGTTGAAGCTGTTATAGCTGCAAAGGGTGGGTCAACTCAATATTGAATCCTACGGACTAAGACTGAAATGCCATTAAAGTTTATGGGTGTATAAACGCAGGCGTCCCAACACTTTTGACAATATAGTGTATATGTACAATTCATTGAACAACGGCTTAAATAAACATTTAACCTGACTTTTTAACCGCATTCTCTTTCAAAAGGTCACATAGCATCCATTCTGTTGGAATATTGCCCTGCGGCCCAGTCACCGAAGGGAGGGGATCATGCTCTGCTTCAGTATGTCCCAGTGCATGTTGGCATTCATGGTTCCCTCAATGAATTGTAGCTCCCCACTCCGTCAGCACTCATACAGCCCCAGACCATAACCATTCCCATCACCATGCTTGACTGTAGGAAAGATACACTTGTCTTTGTACTCCTCACCTGGTTGCCGCCACACACGCTTGACACCATCTGAACCAAATAAGTTTATCTTGGTCACATCAGACCACAGGACATGGTTCCAGTAATCCATGTCCTTGGTCTGCTTGTCTTCAGCAAACTGTTTGCAGGCTTTCGTGTGCATCATCTTTAGAAGAGGCTTCCTTCTGGGATGGCAGCCATGCAGACCAATTTGATGCAGTGTGCGGCGTATGGTCTGAGCACTGACAGGCTGACCCTCCCACCCTTCAACCTCTGGCAGCACTCATACGTCTATTTCTCAAAGACAACCTCTGTATATGATGCTGAGCATGTGCACTCAACTTCTTTGGTCGACCATGGCGAGGCCTGTTCTGAATGGACCTGTCCTGTTAAACTGCTGTATGGTCTTGGCCACCGTGCTGCAGCTCAGTTTCAGGGTCTTGGCAATCTTCTTAAAGCCTAGGCCATCTTTATGTAGAGAAACTATTCTTTTTTTCAGATCCTCAGAGAGTTCTTTGCCATGAGGTGCCATGTATGACAGTGACCTGTATGAGAGAGTGAGAGGGATAACACCAAATTTAACACACCTGCTCCCCATTCACACCCGAGACCTTGCAACCCTACTGAGTCACATGACACCGGGGAGGGAAAATGGCTAATTGGACCCAATTTGGACATTTTCACTTAGGGGTGTACTGTTGCCAGTGTTTTAGACATAATTGGCTGTGTATTGAGTTATTTTGAGGGGACAGCAAATTTTTACTGTTATACAAGCTGTACACTCACTACTTTACATTGTAGCAAAATGTAATTTCTTCAGTGTTGTCACATGAAAAGATATAATAAAATATTTTAAAAAATCTCACTTTTGTGAGCTACTGTAACTATTACTGCTCTTTTTGGGTAATCTCCCCTGATTATGTGGAAAGACAAAACTGAAATGATTAAAAATATTATTGTAATAATAACCTGTAAAAATAATCATTTCAGTTTACTCATTAAGTGGCTATAAAGTCCCATCTCCTACGGAAATATTCTTGTTGATCTCTTTTTCTATGATACCATTTCAAGCTACAGTTGGTAACCCAAGGCAGCAACTTTTTTTTTAAATACCCCTGCCATACTGTGGCTGGATCGGAATGAGCAATATCTCTATAAACCATCAGTCACCTGTTTATGTCAGTGCTACAACTAATCACCTGTAATGAGCGAACTTGACAACCTTGGAGGGCACCTTCTCAAAAGAGAATGGACTCCAAATACCAGATACTGGCATTACAGCTGCAATGCCAACCTGTCTACTTGGGCATCCCACTACCTTTAAAACCCCCAGTAAATGCCACTGAGGGAAGACTTTTTTGTTTGTTATTACTGTTCACTGGGAGTTGCACTGGACAATGTTCGTGCTTTCTGAGATTATAGTTTAACTGGATTACTGATCACTGACTCTAGAGATAATCTACAAACTACCTCTTGATCGAAGGCAGTATCTAGTCCCGCACACATATGAAAACAGTGATCGACTACACGTTTTGTCACAAACGTCAGAGTGAGGGCAATAATTCTAGAGCCAGACCTCCTGTGTAACTACACTGGTAACCTGTAAAGGTTTGTAAAGCTTCGTCTATGAAGATTTTTAGGTACCACATTTTCTCATTGTTCCATGGGCTTATGCAGTTTTAAAGCGTGGCATAATGAGTATCTATTTACTCTGTGTAACATCTTTTATAGTTTACTAAAAAATGGGTATTATGTTTGTGTGCACTATAATTCATTAAAGTGTATTTTTTCCTGGTAATCTGCATTTGATAAACCGCTGCTCAAATATTGTGAAAAATTGCAACAAAAAAAACATTTTTTTCTCCAGGGCCTCTGGTAAAAAAAAATATATATAATGTTGGGTGTACAAAGTAATTTTCTAGCAAAAAAAAGCAGATTTTTACATGTATTGCAGAAATGTCAAAATGGGCCTAAACTGGAGGTGGTTAAGGTATTGTTGTGGTTCCCATCAAATAGGCCTAACCTCCCAGTACATGTAGTTGGGGGACTAACAATTATTTAAACTCAACGTTAGTTACACATAGTGCCTGGGGAAATGCCGACTATACAGTAGACATAATTTGCCCCATACCCCACCGTAAAGTTTCTGATTTCCGTACAAAAACTGAAGCATAACTTTTTGACCAAGTCAGACTATATGTATAGAAAAAGAACTGCTATACACATGGTAGGTCTACTGTGAAGAAGGGAACTTACAGCACACCTGTGACTGACCTTTCACTCTCATAAAAGCTATAAGCATTATTGAGAACATCATAATGACCTCCACCTCTGACATTCAAGCTGCTTTTCAGGAAATTTACGAAGGCGTTTACAGCAGCAGAGTCTCTTAGGGTCCTTTCACATGGTCCGCCTCCGTAGGCGCAGGGCCGGACTGGCCTACCAGGATACCGGGAAATTCCCCCGGTGGGCCGCCGACCCTGGGGCTGCTTTAAGATAGGGCCGCCCGCGCCGATTTAAGCATTAGGGCCGGGCCGGCCGCTGTGATGATGGCCGGTGTTCTAAAATTTAGTCGGACCCGTGAAAATTCCGGACCCTCGTCACTTCCGGTGATACTACGTCACCACCAGCAGCTGTTTCGAGCCCCGGTGCGCATGCGCACAAGACATTTTCCAGGTCCGATGAGATTTTAAGACTTTGCTAACAGCTGACTGAGAGGAGGAGGAGGGGCTGAGGTAGGACGACAACACCGCCCTGGGAAAATTTTACAACACCGCCGCATCATCGAGCAAGGAACATGTTGCAGAGCTGACTTAGAGGGGTTCTCTATTAGTTTCCAAAGAGAATGCGGAATTCACTTCTATGTGAGGGCAGAAGTCTATGGACTTTAGGCGTAGGTATGTGTCAGTAAGGGCGGAAGTATCGGGAGAACAGGCGGAAGTGGCTCTATGTGAGGGCGAAAGTCTAGGGACCTCAGGCGGTGTTCTAAAATTATATATATTCACTTCCTTCCCGCCTCCTCGGGACGGACAGTCCCCTCTAAGTCAGCTCTGCAACATGTTCCTTGCTCGATGATGCGGCGGTGTAAAATTTTCCCGCGGCAGTGTTGTCGTCCCACCTCAGCCCCTCCTCCTCCTCTCAGTCAGCTGTTAGCAAAGTCTTAAAATCTCATCGGACCTGGAAAATGTCTTGTGCGCATGCGCACAGGGGCTCGCAACGAGCTGGTGCTGACGTAGCATAACCGGAAGTGACGAGGGTCCGGAATTTTCACGGGTCTGACTAGCGCTGCAGCCCCGCCCCCGGCCCCCGCTGCACTCCAGACAGAGTGACTCTGGACGCTGTGAGCGGCTACGTCAGCCGCTGTGAGCAGCATGACGTCACATCCGGCGGGGGTGGCTGAGCGCGGTGGATCAAATCTTGAAGTCTGAGTCACTGGAGTGGCTGCCTGCACGTTGCCAATTATGCATGACATGGCACATGGGATCATCATCAGGACTCGGAGGAAGGTATGTGAGCACCATACCGCTGGAGGGGGGCACACAACTTACACTGCAACTGTACTGTGGAGTGAAGGTGGGGGGCTTACTGTGGGGTCTCTACTGGAAGGAGGTCTTTCCTGTGAGGGGGGCTTACTGAGGGGGTTTGTCCTGTGAGGTGGTCTGTCCTGTGAGGGGGTCTGTCCTGTGAGGGGGGCTCACTGAGGGGTCTGTCCTGTGAGGGGGGCTTACTGAGGGGTCTGTCCTGTGAGGGGGGCTTATTGAGGGGTCTGTACTGGCAGGGGGGCTTAATGAGGGGTCTGTACTGGCAGGGGGGCTTAATGAGAGGTCTGTACTGGCAGGGGGTCTGTCCTGTGAGGGGGGCTTATTGAGGGGTCTGTACTGGGAGGGGGGCTCACTGAGGGGTCTGTCCTGTGAGGGGGGCTCACTGAGGGGTCTGTCCTGGGAGGGGGGCTCACTGAGGGGTCTGTCCTGTGAGGGGGGCTCACTGAGGGGTCTGTCATGTGAGGGGGGCTCACTGAGGGGTCTGTCCTGGGAGGGGCAGCTTACTGAGGGGTCTGTCTTGGGAGGGGGAGCTTACTGAGGGGTCTGTCCTGGGAGGGGGGCTCACTGAGGGGTCTGTCCTGGGAGGGGGAGCTTACTGAGGGGTCTGTCCTGGGAGGGAGAGCTTACTGAGGGGTCTGTACTGGGAGGAGGGCTTACTGAGGGGTCTGTACTGTGAGGGGGGCTTACTGAGGGGTCTGTACTGTGAGGGGGGCTTAATGAGGGGTCTGTACTGTGAGGGGGGCTTAATGAGGGGTCTGTACTGTGAGGGGGGCTTACTGAGGGGTCTGTACTAGGTGGGGGGGGGCTTACTGAGGGGTGGCGCTGGTATAATGACTCAATGCTATGGGGCTGGTATGTCATTTTTTCCAGGGCTGGTTTTCATACCCAGTCCGGCCCTGCGTAAGCGGATCCGTGCTGCTCAGCGGGGGATCGATACACAGATCCCCGCTGAGCAAGCAGGTGACAGCTCCCTCTCCGCACACAGAGTGGAGAGGGAGGTGTCAGAGCCCCATGCATCTCTATGGGGGAATCGGATGAGAGCGGACCACCCGTCAGATCGAAATGGTGAAACACTGGAAGTCCTCCTCCACCACCCCCTCCCCGCAACCTTCTGGGACACATCACAGGTCCCAGAAGGCTACAGGACAATTCACAAAGCTCAGTGTGGCTCGCAAGGAATCACAGTCAGCTGCCCACAGTAAACATGCCAGCACCGGGGACACAAATACTGGTGAAGAACTGGGTGAGCATAACACTGGACCTCAGACCACAGTATTTGTAGCTGCTGACTTTACATTTTTTTCAAACAGGGAGGAGAAATAAGTGACACACCTAATAAGCCCCAGGGGGCAATTGTTTCCAAATTGTACAGCAGTGATCTCTTCACAGAAGCAGAAGCATCCCAGATCAGTGTCTTACCCCCCAATCAATGAATGAAGTGACCATTATTATTCCAAAAACTGCTAGGATACAGTAAATTACCTAGCAGGACAAGAGACAGCCTTCCACCTAAAAATTAGAGGGTTTACCTTCAAGGGGTTGAGCAAGGGACACAGGATTTTGGGCCTCTTGATCTGCTGCTTGAGTGGGAAATAGACTGTGAATGTCTACTATGAACTGCTGTATAAAAAGATAAAAAAACAGGGTTGTTCTGTCGCATCTACAGACTTTTAGAGTTAGGCGTACACTCTGACCGGCAACAACAAGAAAAGGGCGCACCGACCTTGTGCATTACCACTAAAAAAGTTTCTTAAAATCCAAATAGGTAGCATACATTATACTCACAAATATAAGATGTATACATGCATGTAGGAATTGGGAACAGATCGCCTCCAGACCACTTCTATACTGCCGGATGGCGTGATGGCGTCCATAATGACCTGTCTTACGCGTTTCGAGGGAGAACCCTCTTCCTCAGAGCCAAAATCGTCACTGACCCACCATCAATTCCCAGACTATTATATAGCTGGTCTGCACCACCCACATCCCTCCAACCTAGAGCAGGTGGGGCGGGGTGGAGGGATGTGGATGGTCAGTATAGAAGTGGTCTGGAGGCAATCTGTTCCCAATTCCTACATGCATCTATACATCTTATGTTTGTGAGTATAATGTATGCTCCCTTTTTGGATTTTAATAAACTTTTTTAGTGGTAATGCACAAGGTCGGTGCGCCCTTCTCATTGTTGTCTTTCAGTGTTTTCCGGATACCCTTGGTCCTGAGGGGGCAGCAAGACCACCTATTTTTGTGCTACAAAGACCATTTAGAACATTTATCTTCTCGCATACCACTTGAGCGAAGGAGAGATACTGTTTTTGATACACTCTGACCACCAGGGGTATCAGGAATAAAATTGTCAAAGACAGAACTAAAGAGATGTCTACCCTAAGGGTGTGTAAATTAAATGTTCCTTTTGGGTATCCCTAGGGATTCAGGCACAAGGGCAAAGCATCCTACGCATGTGAACAGACCAGCCTGTGCAAGACAAAAGCTTAGATGCTGGCAAAAAGCCATTGTACCTGTAACAGTGCTTTTGACATTTGCTCATGAGTATGAGGGTTTGAGTTGATCCACTCTTGACATAGATGCACAAAACTGAGTCACTGCCTGTAACATAAATGTCAGAGTAGGGTAGCTTTGCATTAGCGAGATATGAAGTGATCTGTAGAAATAGTATAATTGTAGATGTAGTGTCATTTTGGGCTAATAAGAATTGTAGTATTTAGTATCAGTCATACACATATGTCCTGTTATTAGCATCTGAAAGGGACAGGACCATTCTCTAGGATAGAGTTGACACCTACATAAATAAATAAAAGTCTCTGATGCAAGGAAATTAAATTGTCACCTTCCTGGAGCCTCGAAGACGAAATTGTCACCTTCCTGATGCCTCAAAGGAAACTGCTAGACATCTTCGCTACAAGGGGACAAGGAGAGGCTCCAAATGGTCCTCAAGCTCTGGTTGGTATCATCAGATCTAAGGAATGTATTTTATCTCTCATAAAAGTTAAAATATTAGTGGCAGAGAGATGAAAATAATTCCTTCTTATGGCTCACGTGTTGGGCTACAACTACATGTAAATCTGTATTTGTAGCGTGTGTAGAATCCTACAGAAATGCACAAAACCGTTATATGATGCCTGATTACGGCAGGCAGGCAGTGTTTGGTACTGTCGCGATTAGACCGATACGCTGGTGTCAGAATTCCTATCCCGGACTCAGCGGTCAGCGCCGTTCTGGGTCGATTCATCTCTGGTCAGTTCAGGACACGAAACCTCCTGTGGGCTGAGACGGGGACAACCCCCTGTGGTTGATTGGCCAAGGGCTAAAGTCCAGCCCACATCCATATTCCAATAAACTGGGGAACCTGAGATATGAACACTGTTCTTCCATGAAGCCAGTTCTAAACTGGGGAGTCCCCACACGGTTTCCGGGATGCTTCTACCAAGGGATAAGCTGCGGTAAAGTTTATTTCTGTTTTTATTCCTTTTTATTTTCATAGCAAATTGCCAATTGTGTGTCTTTTTATCTTTTTTGTATTTTTTGTAACTGCTTTTGCTTTGTAGATATTTTTTATGCACTGCCCACTTTTGGGATATTAAATTATAAAATTAATAAGTGACTTCTGTGTACTAAGCTAGGACTCTGAAGAGATTGTTGCATTTTAGTGCCTAATTGCTTGGTCTAAGCTACATGCCAATCTGTATGCAATTGCACTGTGTGTTGGCAGATTGCATGCAGATTGTAAACCAGACGGAGATCTGCGTGTGTGTGGTGTCCCAGCAGACCAGTCTGTGGACAAACTGTTGGGTGGTGGCAGGCTATCCTGTGTGGGTGTGGGGACAGTTGGAAGAGTGATTAACACCGGGGCTCTAGCTTGTAGGATAGCTGGAGGAATCCTTGTAGTGTGTGATAATTGCTAGACTGCTCCCTAACCCTTACAGTGCACCAGATTGTATGTAAGATTTGTATCTGCCTGTGTGTGGTCAGCCAGCTGGATTGGAGTGGAGTCTCCCTCTAGTAGTGACCAAAGGCAGTGCGGGCTGTGAAAGTGTCACAGCCAGTCTTATTACTCAGTAGGAATTCCCCTTATTCCCTTATACTCCCAAGTCACGAAACCACGTCTTGGTTAGCTAGTCACCGTGGGCGTGGTCAATCGTGACAAGGGCTAAACATTTATATCAGAAAATTCAAACTGATGCCTTAGAATGGAATCCAACTGATGATCTCGTAAATCTTTTAAAGTAAGAACATCAACCTGTTTGGTTGCATGATCATTAGGGTCTAAGATTTGAGTATCCATAGTGGTCAGAGACAACTTCTCAATAAATTCCATATCAAAGAAAGAAAGCTCCTTCACATTGTCAAGAGGGAAAAATGACTCCACAGGTTGTTTTCAGTCGTCATGAAGGAAGGTTTTACAAACCACGTGTAATAGGTCTTGAAAGCCACAGCTCTTTAAGACCCAGTTCCTAGAACAGACCTATCTCCTTTTATCAGGGTAGAATGCACTGCATAAATAAGAGAATCAATAACCTTTTATAAAGCGGAGTCATAAGAGTCACACTTGCTGAAACAAAGGCATTTTAGGGGAAGACCAGGAAAGCCTCTGAATGAGAAATAGAGGGGTGGAGAAATGGTAATGGCTTCTGTTGAAGTGTGCATACAGAACCACTGTGCACAGGCCAATAAATATGAAATGGATATTAAAGGTCTTGTGGAAGTATGTGAGTTCTCAGCTTACTACTGTGGAGCTGCATACGTCCCCGGAGAGGATGATCCTATAGTAATAGGGGTACCAGGAGCTACGTTATAGGTGTTTGGTGCCTGCTGGAGCATGTTATACATTACAGCCAAAATATGGGTTCGAATGTGTAACATGCTCCCAAAAGTGAACCAAACTGTTTTGCGTTTTACACGGTCAAGAATATTTTTCTGAACGAATATAACGAGTTCTTTTTAATCGATTAATTTCTTTTTAACAGCATATACCAATCTTAGTGAATATAGACTACAGTAGGGAATTTATAAGTATATTTATTCACAAGACATGTATTCACAATAAATAGTTAGACTTGAGGTGACACAAAGAGACAACTTTGAGATAAAATACAAACTTAAAACGATAAATGCAATGTGATATGTAGTTCAATGATAAAATTAAAAAGAAAACAAGATTACGTTTTCCCCAGGTATAGTAGAAACCATAGATAAGTGTTCTATATAATCAGACCCCAATTGTCTGCGAATTGCGCAGCCAACAGTCACTCCTCTGCAGTTGGAGTGAGAATAGGCTATGCAAAACAGGAGACTAAATCGCTAATATTGCGCTGAACTTGATATTAATAAAAACGTATTGTATCAAATGGTGAATAACAACAAAATTTATAATTCAGGTATACTGGACAGCCACTGACATATTTCGTGAATATTTAAAATGAAAGCAGGCACCAAGAGCAGTTTTGATAAAAAAGCATAAAACAAAACTTTACTGGACATCATAAACACAAAGCTTCCTTACACATCTTAAAAATTACCATTACTGGACATCATAATACATAAAGCTTCCTTACACATAAAAGTTACCATGAACAAATACACTTTAAACATACAACCCTTGTCCCAAGAATATTGAATAAATACTTAGCTCTGGTGGTGGGCTCAGCAGATCTCTGCAACAACAGGACAAAAAGGTCTTCGCCGCATGTTTCTCCAACTACAAACGAACAAACAAGCCAGGCTGCATCATGGATGTTTTCTGTGTGACCCTACAGAGCGAGGGTGATGGAAAAGGGACTTTTCTCATGCACATTACTCCTTTTTATAGTCCTGTACACAAAAAGACCACCCACAGGATGTGGTCATATCTTTTAACCACTCCTAGGTCACTTTGCAGCAACACATGGCTGCACATCCCCCACAACCACATAGTTCATTAAATATGCAGCAGCCATTTTAAAACCACCTGTGGGTGAGAGATTATTATTACACATGTATTGGGAACATTTGTAAAAAATCCACAACTGATGCAATCCACCTGTTGATCCCATACATTTGCAATAATTACAAACATTACAAACAATTACATACATTTCTACTTCTTTACAAAAAATATGCCTACAACGTGCACAAGCTAATTATCTTAAGCATGTACAATGTGTATGCAATAAAAAAAAACTTCTTAAAATTCTATCAAATCTAAAACAGACATGTTGTTCATTTTGCTCCTAAACCAATCAGACTGGTTTATTTTCATATCAATGGAGAGGGCCATAGCTTGCAAGAATCTATGGCCTGAAAATCTAAACTCCATATTATGGCAATAAAGTCACTACAAATAGACCATGGCAGCACATACCACCTGTTGACTATAGCATGTGAATCTTCAACATCTCCTCAAGCCTTTGCTAGGAAAGGGCAAAAATAAACCCCCCGTTCAATGGGAGGAAAAAATTCCCTTTCGACCCCCGTATCATCAGAGCGGTCAGACTAAGTCCCTGGCAGTTACAACGTTACTTTAAATAGGGTTAGCAATGTCCTTGGCAGTCTGTGGAAAGAAAATCCCAAATGATGAAAGTTCCTTGGCCTCCTCCTGGTAAATGCTCAGATGTAAGTCCACTCCAATTAAGCCACCATCAGGAAATTATCTGCATCTTCCTCTGGCTCTCATGCGATCTTCTGCTCTGTCCCATCCCATCCGGATTGGTCATCTTGCTCTGCCTGGTCCATCTCTCGATGCTCGATACCTTAAGAATTAGAGACAAAGCGGATTATATGTTCCTTCCACCAGTGCCAAAAAACATAGCTCACTGCTCACATTTAACTGCAAAACTGTTATAGGGTGCCCACTGTTGCCTGGTTACATTTTCACTGAAAGGCTTTGACTTCCAACAAAAGGAATAACCTTGCATTTCTCTCCGTGCTGTCCTGCAAATACTGGCCTGCTGTTGTCCAATCGTCACAGCATGGCAGTATCTAGCAAAATGCCCCATTCTATGACAGCAGAAACACTTAATGTGGCTGAAAATACCATTCCCATTCACTTTTTCCCACTTCTTAAACAAAGCTGGTGTAGGAAGGAAGCCCATCTATTTCCTGTCTAGGAACCCCCGCCTTAAGTAAATCAGTCCACATGTTTCTTCTGGAGGCCATAGGCCTTGTCTTCCTTGCAAGCTTAGGGCCTTTGTCCTTTGTGGCATCATTAGAAATGCTAATGGGGGCTGACCACCGCTCATTCAAATCTTCAGCTCTGCCTAAAGAAGTTTAAACACACTTCAAAGCCACTGCAGGCTTAGCTTTACCTAAATACTTTACCTCGCTTGCAGTGTCTTCGGTCACCACTGCAAGCTGCTCCTTGGGCTCAATTTGGGTAGGCCCCTTTTCCACTTCATTCAGTTCATCACAAGCACTATTCCGCAAACCATTCTCTCCACCATGCTCACAATTTATTTTCCCTTTTCTCTGATGTGTGATTATCGGACGTGCATGACACTCATTCAGATCATCACTACCATCAGAACAGACACATCCTCTCTAGCAACTACTCGACATGCATTACTTTGAACCAACATCTCTGTCACTTCCTGCAACTATTTCTCAAGTGCTTCATTCTTCTGCAATTCGCTGCAAAAGGCCTGCACAACCAACCACCCCGTAGTGGCAGCGGCTTTCCGCTCCTTTTTAGAATATACGCTCAAATCTAAACGCAAAGCCTGTGTACCCAGCTCAGTACCAAGGTCTGGATAGATTGGAGCAGCATATTTAATCAATTCCTCTGCAATGGGTTTCCAGTACCCAGAACAGACCCATGTAGGAATCGCCCCATACTTAGAAACGGATTCCTTCCCTCCTGTTTTCTTGCTTTTTTTAAAAAGACTATGCATCTCTACTCTCAGGGGGAACACAAATGCAAAAACAATCACAATCTTAGTGTATTGTCCTGGCTCAAGGTGACTGTGCTCAAGGCTTATTCACTAAACTGCTCACACTAGCAGCAATTCAATGGACACTACTCATACACCCTTATATAACATTGTTTTTAGGGCTTATTCACTAAACTGCTCACACTAGCAGCAATTCAATGGACACTACTCATACACCCTCTTATAACACTGTTTTTATGGCTTATTCACTAAACTGCTCACACTAGCAGCAATTCAATGAATAACACTGTGCTTAGGGCTCATCCACTAAACTGCTCACTCTAGCAGCAATTCAATGGATGCTCACACACCCTCTATAACACTGTCCTTAGGGGCTTATCCACTAAACTGCTCACACTAGTAGCAATTCAATGGACACTACTCATACACCCTCTTATAACACTGTTTTTAGGGCTTATTCACTAAACTGCTCACTCTAGCAGCAATTCAATGAATAACACTGTGCTTAGGGCTCATCCACTAAACTGCTCACTCTAGCAGCAATTCAATGGATGCTACTCATACGCCCTCTATAACACAATATTTCATCCAAATATTCTATATTTAGTGACCATGCAGTATCCTGCCGACTACGCCAGTTGTATCAAATGGTGAATAACAACAAAATTTATAATTCAGGTATACTGGACAGCCACTGACATATCTCGTGAATATTTAAAATTAAAGCAGGCACCAAGAGCAGTTTTGATAAAAAAAAAGCATAAAACAAAACTTTACTGGACATCATAAACACAAAGCTTCCTTACACATAAAAGTTACCATGAACAAATACACTTTAAACATACAACCCTTGTCCCAAGAATATTGAATAAATACATAGCTCTGGTGGTGGGCTCAGCAGATCTCTGCAACAACAGGACAAAAAGGTCTTCGCCGCATGTTTCTCCAACTACAAACGAACAAACAAGCCAGGCTGCATCATGGATGTTTTCTGTGTGACCCTCCAGAGCTAGGGTGAGGGAAAAGGGACTTTTCTCATGCAAATTACTCCTTTTTATAGTCCTGAACACAAAAAGACCACCCACAGGATGTGGTCATATCTTTTGACCACTCCTAGGTCACTTTACAGCAACACATGGCTGCACATCCCCCACAACCACATAGCTCATTAAATATGCAGTAGCCATTTTAAAACCACCTGTGGGTGAGAGATTATTATTACACATGTATTGGGAACATTTGTAAAAAATCCACAACTGATACACGTATAAAAATAAAAATCAGTTTTTAGAGAAAAATCTAATATGGTTCATACGGCTGGGATTGTAATCTCATTACCCTTTAGTATGAAATTTAAAACATATATAAGGAAGGAAATAAATGATAATCAGAAAATCATCAGATAAACAGCAATGGATATATACCACACTTAAAATGGCTGCTAGCTTAAAATGGCCATTACCAGAGCCCTTAAGATGGCTGCCTTTCCCAAATTGGTGGCCGGTTAGGGAGGAGTTTCATCTGGCATCCTTCAAAGATACAGGTAAGGGATGGAGCAAGATGGAGTATGTATAGATGAGTATATGTATGGATGTGAGTAGCGTGTGTGTTGAAAGTGTAATGAATGTTGTCGTAATGTGTGTGTCCTATTACATCTGGGTTTCCCTTTTTATATTGTGTTGAACAAAAGGGCAGTAAAATTACCATAAGCCGAACCCAGAAGGAGGAACTTTATTCCCATTGGTTGGGATTACTTATCCATTAACTTTATCCATTAACTGGTGAGGTCATTGGGCGACACCTCTACTAGTCATCCAGTATATTGAATATTAGAATTATATGATAAGTTCTTCATTTAATAATAATCATAAAAACAATATGAAAATCTGTCCATACTCTCATGATACATACGTGTCCATCTAATATCTCCATCATGTATCTAGATAAGGATTGAACCTGGTAACGCCATTTAATAAGGATATATTACTAATACGATATATATATATTGATTGGAAATGACTGATTTACCCAGATACTTTACATTTAGTAGCAGTAAAAATTATATAGATACATATACAGTTATATATATATATATATTGCTACACAACGACTTGTATATGTAAACTTTTCTACACATGGGTTATTTCCAATCAGAATATTATCCATTAAGGGATTATTATGTTAACAACAATACAATCATGATTTGGGACTGGATATAAAATATGGGAGAAATTCTGACCATTATACACTACTATATAATAGATATAATGTAATTCTCAATAGAAGATTGTCATAAAATCATAAGTTCCACACCCCCCTTTGGTATATGATGGGACAAGGATGTTGTATAAGCTTATGATTATATTAAATTCATTTGAAGATGCAGTTCTAATCAGTCTAAGTGAACAATGTTTATTTGACACCATGAAGCTTCCAATGGACAATTGTCTGTATGACACAATCTCTACCCCATGCAATGTGATAGGTAAATTAATTACAGGTTCTTGTCTTTGTCCAAGCTGTTTTCCATTTGTTTGACTTCTCAGGGTAGAAACAATAGTTTATATGCTAGGGAATGGATGGACACAGGTGTGATGCTGAAACTGGCTTAATATCTGCCATTGTGGAGAGAAATTTCATTGCCAGAGCATTATATTCAAAGTTTATCTAAACACAATTTCCTTTTGGGGGCAGACGACCTAGCTTATCATCTCAAGGACATGTAAATAATACAAATTCAACAATGGACGCAGTGTTTGCTTAAAACTGAAGGTATTTTGACTGAATCAGTGACAAGGTCATTTGAGGCCTCAAAGTTCACAATTCTTGATCTGTAATATGAAAAATGTATTTCTATTTTGTACTGTAAGTCTGGCAAAACAATACACCAAGTTTTGAAAGGGTCATAAGCTAAGTCAGTCTAGTGCTTGAAGTCATGTTGCATGCAGATTCCTTAGGCTGACAAAGCAAAAGGGATAGAAATACTGCTAAGGAAATGCCAAATTAGGTCAAGCCTTGTGGCCAGATTAGTCTGTACACCAGCCTTTTTCAACAGGGGTGCTGTCTAAGGTCCCCAGGGGTGACATTGCAAAATGCATGAAAGTTGCCCCAACTTTTAAGGCAGACAGGTGAATTAAGCAATTTTTGTGTAGAGCTACATGCCACTATGTCCCTGCAGTGCTCAGAATAAAATACAGCCCCCACCTCCTTTGTTGCCACTCCCCTGCCTCTCTTGGTCAGTGGCAGGGCTATGTGTAAAATGAGTGGGAGAAAATAATAATAACAGAGAAGGCTGGCTAAGGGATGTAAAAGAGCTCCTCTGAGCTTACAGGTACAAGTCAATGTCTGGAACAGACTTAGATTTCTCTGGTTTGCTTATTGGCCAAAGGTGTCAACTATAATCTTTTATGCAACAGTATTTCAGCGTTAGTCACTGCTGTCCCCGGAACTGTGCTTGACAATGAGAGGGAAACAGCATATTACATATTTCCTTAAAGTTGTCTAGCGGTCTCTCAAATATCTAATAATGAATTCTAAACCCAGTCAAGGAGCCATATAAGGACATACAGTGGGTAAAATAAGTATTAAATGCGTCACTATTTTTCTAGGTAAAAATACTTCTAAAGGTGCTATTGACATAAAACTTTCAACGCGTTGGTAACAACCCATGCAATCCATACAAAGAAACCAAAACAAATAAGCTCAGAAATTAAGTTATGTGTAATAAAATGGAATGACACAGGGAAACGAATTTAACACACTAACCAAAATGTACTTAATACTTCGTACAAAATCCTTTGTTGGTAATGACCGCTTCAAGATGCCTCCTGTATGGAGAAACTATTCGCATACATTGCTCAGATGTGATTTTAGCCCATTCTTTCTTTCACAGTCTTCCAATTATTATTATTATTATTATACAGGATTTATATAGCGCCAACAGTTTGTGCAGCGCTTTACAATATGAGGGAAGACAATACAGTTAAAATACAATTCAATACAGGAGAAATTGGAGGGCCCTGCTCGTTACAGCTCAAAATCTAGAAGGGAAGGTCAAGTGAAACAAAAGACAATAACTGTGGGGGATGAGCTAATGGAGAAAATGGAAGTATAGTTGTTAGGTGTGGGTAGGATAGGCTTCTCCGAAGAGCAGGGTTTTCAGGGGTCATCTAAAAGCTAAAAGAGTAGGGGATAATTGGTCAGATTGGGGTAAGGAGTTCCATAGGATTGGAGAGGCTCTGGAAAAGTCCTGGAGGTGAGTATGGGAGGAGGTGACAAGGGAGCTAGAGAGGAGGAAGTTTTGAGAGGAACGAAGAGAGTAATTAGGTTGGTATTTTGAGACTGGGCTAGTGATGTAGCTGGGGGCTAAACTGTGGATGGCTTTGTAAGATGTTTTTAGTATTTTGAATTTAATTTGTTGGGTGAGCGGAAGCCAGTGGAGGGATTGACAGAGGAGTAGCGGACACTGAGCGATTGGTAAGGTGGATGAGTCTGGCAGCAGCATTCATGATGGACTGAAGGAAGGATAGCCTATGTAGAGGTAAGCCAATGAGAAAGGAATTGCAGTAGTTGAGGCGCAAGATGACCAGGGAGTGAACTAGGAGCTTTGTTGTGTCATTGGTTAGAAAGGGGCATATTTTGGAGATGTTGCAGAGGATGAAGCGGCAAGATTTGGACAGTGCTTGGATGTGGGGCTTGAAGGAGAGTTCAGAGTCCAGGACAACACCTAAGACCTTTGCATGCGGGGATGGGCTGATAGTTGTGCCATCGATATTGACAGAGAGATCCGGGGAAGGGGCACGTGGTGGAGGAAAAATTATGTTAGGTTTTGGATAGATTGAGTTTGAGGAAGTGGTGTGACATCCAGACTGATATATCTGAAATTAAATTAGTGATATGTGATGAGACTGAGGGAGTGAGCTGAGGAGTGGATAAATAGATTTGGGTATCGTCAGAGAAGAGATGGTATTGGAAGCCGTGGGAGGCTATCAGCTGACCCAGAGAGGAGGTGTAGATTGAAAATAGGAGAGGTCCAAGAACAGAACCTTGGGGGAACCCAACAGAGAAAGGAAGAGGAGAATTGTAAGTAACGCTAAAGGTGCGGTTGGATAAGTAGGAAGAGAACCAGTGAAGAGTACAGTCATGGAGACCAAAGGCATGGAGTTTTTTGAGGAGAAGGGGGTGGTCAACCATATCAAAGGCAGCAGAAAGGTCCAGGAATAGGAGTACAGAGTAGTGTCCATTGGTTTTGGCCATTAGTAGATCGTTTGTTAGTTTTAGGAGAGCAGTTTCTGTGGAGTGTTGAGCCCGAAATTCAGACTAAAGGGGTCAAGAAGGCTATTCTCGGGAAGGTGGTCGCACAGTCGGTTGTAGACCAGAAGTTCAAGGAGTTTGGATAAAAAGGGGAGCAAGGAAATAGGGCGTGGGTTGTTAAGATTGGTTGGGTCCAGTGAGGGGTTTTTAAGTATGGGGCTGACTAGTGCATGTTTTAGAGAGTTGGGGAAGATGCCAGAAGAGAGGGAGAGATTGAAGATGTGGGTTAGAGAGTGTAGAATAGAGCGAGGGTGAATGTAGCATTTGCGAGGGAACAGGATCCAGAGGGCAGATGGTTAAATGGAAGTTCGCAAGTAGTTTAGCAACCTCGTCTGTGTAGTGGTTGGGTTGAATGAGGGAAGTAGTGATTGCACCTGTGAGCATGAATCGTAAAGCATGGAAGGTACCTGAACAGCAGTGATCTCCTCACGAATTGTATCAATCTTCTGCTTGAAGTGGTTGGTGATCTCCTGGGCAGTGAGTAAGTCAGTGAGTGGAGGCAGTGGAGGACGAAGTAGAGAATTAAAATAGTGAAGAGTTGCCGGGGGCGGGATGACAAGTTGTTAATGAGACTGATAAAATAGGTCTGCTTGGCAGTGTGGAGACTAGAATTGTATTTTTAGAGGGCAGATTTATATTGTTTGAAATCTTTCTGAGACCTAGTCTTACGACATAGGCGCTCAAGAGCACGGCTATGCTTTTTCATACTTTGTGTTATCTGTTTTCCAAGGTTGAAGGGGTCGGGCCTGATTCGATGTGTAGTGAGGGGGGCCAGTGTGTCCAGGGAGGCTAGAAATGAAGCGTTGTAGACAGAAGTGGCCAGGTTGGTGCAGGACAGGGATGCGATTTTGTCATAGAAGTGGTCGGTAGCAGAGAGCAGAGTAAAGAGAAGGGTTGAGATGGCGTAGGTTTCTACGGGTAACTGTAAGGTAGTTGATGGGAGAGGAGGTGGAGGAGAGGGAGAGAGTGAAACTAATAAGGTAGTGATCAGAGAGAGGGAAAGGATAGTTTGAGAGGTTCTACCGAGTGCATAGGTGGGAGAAAACAAGGTCAAGGATATTGCCTTCAGAGTGAGTAGAAGCATATATCCATTGCTTCAGGTCAAAGGAGGAAGTTAGACTGAGAAGTTTGGAGTGGCAGAAGTGTTAGTATTAATAGAGATGTTGAAGTCACCGAGAATGATTGTGGGGATTTCGGAGGAGGGAAAGTAGGGAAGCCAGGCAGAGAAGTCATTAAGAAAGGTCGATACTGGTCCAGGGGGGCGGTAGATCACAGCTATCCTTAGAGAAACAGGAGAGAAAAGACGACTACAGTGTGCCTCAAATGAGGAGAGTGACAGAGAGGGAGGTGGGTGAAGTACCTGAAAGGTGCTATGTGAGGCTAGAAGGATCTTAAAGGTTCTGTGGGCCTCTTCTATGAACTCTGATTTTTAGTTCTTTCCATAGATTTTCTATTGGATTCAAGTCAGGTGATTGGCTGGGCCATTCTAGCAGCTTTTCTTTCTTTGAAACCAATTGACAGTTTCCTTGGCTTTGTGTTTTGGATCATTGTCTTGCTGAAATGTCCAGCCTTGTTTCATCTTCATTATCCTGGTAGATAGAAGCCAATTTTTTTATCAAGGTACATTTTTCCATTCATCCTTCCTTCAATGATATGAAGTTTGCCACTACTGTATGTTGAAAAACAGCTCCACAGCATGATCTTCCCACCTCTAAAACTTCACTGCTGGTATGGTGTTTTTGGGGTGATGTGCAGTGCCTACTACAGCCCCAACTGGAATAAGCTAGTCTCACATCAGAGCTGCTATTAGGCATGTGTATGAAACTGGTCAACGACTACACTAAAATGGGCGGGACTCCGTGGCAAAACCACATTTTTAGAGAAGTATAATTTTTATGTTTTCTAATATTATCTGTATCTGTCATTACTTTTTATAAATGTTATACTCATAAGTATTTGTGTGATCTCATTTTCCAGATATCGAATACAACCCCAAACAAGGAAACCTGACCGTGATACAAGAGACAAATTACTGACCACAGAACTCTGCATCACAAACTAATGACCGCTAAACCTTTACCTTTTTTTTATTTTTCTTTATTTTAGACTTGTGTACCCTGAGGGTGTGCATAATTTAAAGGGTACCTTGACTAAAAGGTTAAGAAACACAGCTGTTGACACTAGGTCACGCAGAATCACAGGTCTGGTCCTGAAGAATGCCCTGCAAATAACGAACACAGTAAAAATAAATATGGAGAGCGCCACATTGCACAGCTCACAGTATTAACCACTTTACATCCAGCCGCCGCAGATGTACTGCGGCAGGCTGGCTCTCCCAGGCAAAGTCCCGTATATGTACAGCGCTCGTCTGGGAGGAACTAGGGGGCGAGCGCATGCTCGTCAGCGGGGAAGCTGGCAAGAGTGTCAGCTCCGATGGCCGTCTGACACCAGCGACCTCTCCCCACTGACAGAGAAGGACGGAAAGCTGATGTAAACACAGCCACCCGTCCTTCTCCCTGAGATGATCACAGAGACCATGCGATCCTGCTATATAGGATCGCATGTCTCTATGGTCATCTCACAAGCCCAACCCCCCACAGTTAGAATCACTCACCTAGGCTTACATTTAACCCCTTGATCACCCATAGTGTTAGCCCCTCCCCTGCCAATGTCATTATTACAGTAGCAGTGCATAATTTTAGCACTGATTACTGTAGTAATGTCACTGGTACCCCCAAAAGTGTCAAAAATGCCATATAGGGGTACGATCTGTCCACCGCAATGTCGCAGTCCCGCAAAAAATCGCAGATCGCCGCCATTACTAGTAAAAAAAAAAAAAGACATCTTTCCCATAGTTAGTAAACGCAATAACTTTTGTGCAAACCAATCAAAATACGCTTATTGCAATTTTTTTTTTACCAAAAATATGTAGCAGAAAACAAATTGGCCTAAAATGTTAAAAAATTTTGATTTTTACATTTTATTTTTCGGAATGTTATATAGCAGAAGGTGAAAAATATTGTTTTTTTTTTTTTTCCAAAATTGTCACTCTTTTTTTGTTTATAGTGCAAAAAATAAAAATCGCACAGGTAATCAAATACCACCAAAAGAAAGCTCTATTTGTGGGAAAAAAAGCACGTCCTTTTGTACCCAAAAGGATGTTTGGGTACAGCGTTGCACGACTGCGCAATTGTCCGTTAAAGTCACGCAGTGCCGAATTGCAAAATAGGGCCTGGTCATTAAGCAGCAAAATCATCCGGTCTTAAAGTGGTTAAGGTCACAGTACAGGCCAGTCTGCAATTTACCAGTGTTATAGGTGCTGGCATGGTTTCCAAAGCTAAGCTGCAAAAAAACAATAGGCTTCAACCCAAAAGCTGAAGGTCACGTTCCAGGCTAGTCTCAGAGACAAGCTCAGGTGCCATTATTAACCACTTTAGCCCCGGAGGATTTGGCTGCTCAATAACCAGGCCCTATTTTGGAATTCGGCACTGCGTGACTTTAACGGACAATTGCGCAGTCGGGTGACGCTGTACCCAAATTAAATTGACTTCCTTTTTTTCCCACAAACAGAGCTTTCTTTTGGTGGTGAATAAATAGCGGGAGCTCTCGCGCTCAAAAGCAATATTACTCCAAAAATAATATCAATATCAATATATAATGTGAAATCAATATATGAGCAAAATAAAAAGGATGATGAAAGTGAATAGATCAAAGTGCTGCAACTTAAATACATATAACTGGAAAACAACAGTGAAAAATGTTAGCTGCGCACAGATATCATCCAAAACAGTGACATGTGATCAACCAAATAATCAAATACGTGAACAATCAAATTCAAAGAAAAAAACTGCCACTAAGGATTATATATATAAAATATATAAAATATGAATGGTGCAACAGTCCAATTTGAAAAGTTCATAAACTGAACTAAAAATCAATAGTGATAAGTATAGGTAGTTCAGTGAGATTCCAGTGACTTCAAGATGAAAGAAACACCAAAAAAGGTCCACCACCTCTGTGTTCCACACCCCTTTGCCAAGCCACTCACCCCCAGTGGAGGGCATTAGGTGAGGGTGAGTGGCTTGGCAAAGGCGTGTGGAACACAGAGGTGGTGGACCTTTTTTTGGTGTTTCTTTCATCTTGAAGTCACTGGAATCTACATCCAAATCAGGTGAACGGTGTAGGAATTACAACAGTTTGTATATGTGCCTCCCACTTTTTAAGGGACAAAAGGAATGGGACAGATTAACAATCATAAATCAAACTTTCACTTTTTAATACTTGGTTGCAAATCCTTAGCAGTCAATTACAACCTGAAGTCTGGAACGCATAGACATCACCAGATGCTGGGTTTCATCCCTGGTGATGCTCTGCCAGGCCTCTACTGCAACTGTCTTCAGTTCCTGCTTGTTCTTGGGGCATTTTCCCTTCAGTTTTGTCTTCAGCAAGTGAAATGCATGCTCAATCAGATTCAGGTCAGGTGATTGACTTGGCCATTGCATAACATTCCACTTCTTTCCCTTAAAAAACTCTTTGGTTGCTTTCGCAGTATGATTCGGGTCATTGTCCATCTGCACTGTGAAGCGCCATCCAATGAGTTCTGAAGCATTTGGCTGAATATAAGCAGATAATATTGCCCGAACCACTTCAGAATTCATCCTGCTGCTTTTGTCAGCAGTCACATCATCAATAAATACAAGAGAACCAGCAATACATGCACACGCCATGACAATACCACCACCATGCTTCACTGATTAGGTGGTATGCTTTGAATCATGAGCAGTTCCTTTCCTTCTCCATACTCTTCTCTTTCCGTCACTGTGGTACAAGTTGATCTTTGTCTCATCTGTCCATAGGATTTTGTTCCAGAACTGTGAAGGTTTTTTTAGATGTTGTTTGGCAAACTTTAATCTGGCCTTCCTGTTTTTGAGGCTCACCAATGGTTTACATCTTGTGGTGAACCCTCTGTATTCACTCTGGTGAAGTCTTCTCTTGATTGTTGACTTTGACACACATACACCTACCTCCTGGAGAGTGTTCTTGATCTGACCAACTGTTGTGAAGGGTAAAGGGAATGAATTCTTCGGTCATCCACCACAGTTGTTTTCCGTGGTCTTCCGGGTCTTTTGGTGTTGCTGAGCTCACTGGTGTATTCTTTCTTTTTAAGGATGTTCCAAACAGTTGATTTGGCCACACCTAATGTTTTTGCTATCTCTCTGATGGGTTTGTTTTGTTTTTTCAGCCTAATGATGGCTTGCTTCACTGATAGTGACAGCTCTTTGGATCTCATATTGAGAGTTGACAGCAACAGATTCCAAATGCAAATAGCACACTTGAAATTAACTCTGGAGTCTGGACCTTTTATCTGCTCCTTGTAAATGGGATAGTGAGGGAATAACACACACCTGGCCATAGAACAGCCGAGCAGCCAATTGTCCCATTACTTTTGGTCCCTTAAAAAGTGAAAGGCGCATATACAAACTGTTGTAATTCCTACACCTTTCACCTGATTTGGAAGTAAATACCTTCAAATTAAAGCTGAAAGTCTGCAGTTAAAGCACATCTTGTTTGTTTCATTTCAAATCCATTGTGGTGGTGTATAGAGCCAAAAAGATTAGAATTGTGTTGATGTCCCAATATTTATGGACCTGACTGTATCTGTTTAATATATAGCTTATGGTACTAAATTGCACCATTTAGAAGGAAAATACATTTGTTTCAGTGCATACATACATGATGTTCCTACTTTGCAGGTTCACTGCAGGTAATCGCTGGCTATATGAACAGCCACGGATAGCTGTGTCTCCCGCTGACCTGTCATTGAAATGTACAGGGCTCAGCAGCTGCGGTTTCAGATCAGGGTTAGTCACCCATGTGAACTTAGCCTAAATGTTGCAGCTTATACAAGGTTTCTCTCTGTTGTGAACAAAAGAAAAGCAGGAAGTGCCGCTCTTTAAGTGAACCTCTTGTTTGCTCTGCATAGGCTAATTGCATAAACCTTATACTCCCCTTACCTTTATATCCTCATAATAAGGGCTGAGAGTGGCAGTAGAAGGGATTCGGGGAAGCAGGGTTGCCACTTTCCCAATCATATGACATATGCTGCCTGATCTGGGTGCCATCATAGGGGTACAGATCACATGCTCCTCCAGTACCTGTATGGCAGGTATTCTCCCTGTCTGCAGAGGAACACTGTTGTATGGGGGTAAAGGGCCTAAAGCATAAAAGTAAACGCATAATCTGCTGGATAGTCAACATTATAAAGATAAAGTTGCCTAGGCTGACCAGACCTTCAAAAATTTAATGTCATTATGCTTCCTCTCCCTTATCAGTGTAGCCAATCCAGGACTAGAAATACTAAGGGGGAGAAAGCCAGAATACATCAATCTCCTAAATAGGGATAAGCTTTGAGTTTGACCTAAACCCAAGCAGAGTGCCACAAAAAATGGTCAGATTTTGCCAGTTTGACCTCTATACCTCCAGCTCCTGCATTTTGTGGTGGTCCCACTGTTGCCACTAAGTGACAACATCCCCTCAGGGCAGCCCCGCTGACAAGTGACCCTCCCCATTATGGCCTTGGTTGGCTCAGGAGGGTAAGGCATCCTCTCCTTTTCTTGGCCAGCCAGCTTGTATACTCAGTAAGGGTCTGGTGTAGATTTTGGGGAACCCCCATGCTATTTTCTTGTGTATAGTTGCCTCCTCAAAATCCACACCCCTACACTCCTGAATCCTACCAGCCTAATGCCTTAAATAAAAATAGAAAACTGACATGGGGCCCCCAAATCCATATCAGACTCTCATCAATGACTAATATAAAATCAAAAGATAATTGTGCTAGGACACGGACATAATTAAATAATAAAAAGTCCAAAGAAGGGCAAATAGTGAGCAGCTGACACAATGTCCTCTTGGTGAAGGATAATCATACAAAATAAAATAAAATGGCCGCGCTCAGAAGATATTATAAGTTCCAGATGATCCCCCAGTGAAATGAAATCAAATTGATGTGAAGATTAAGCTGTCGTTATATCCACCACCAGGAAGGTAAAAAACATGTTTGCGCAATGATATTTTTATTGTTTTTTATATTTACAACGAGGATCAATATACAGTATTTGTTGGGTCCTTTCCATTGGGCTCTTACACCAAAGCAACTGATATTTACACTTTCTGGTTGGATTGCACTCGCTTGCTGGTCTAATTGGATTATCTGTGATAGATGCCCGTTTCATTTGATTCATCTTGCTTTGAATGCTGTTTACTTTAGACCGTCTGGTAAGAGGCTGCATGTTTTTTACCTTCCTGGTGGTGGATATGCCGACAGCTTAATCTTCACATCAATTTGATTTCATTTCACTGGGGGATCATATGGAACTTATAATATCTTCTGAATTTATTTGATTTTCTCATCAACGACTATTGTAAGGTGGGCCCCATGCAAAAAAAAGAAAAATTCCCAAAAAATGGGTGCTGGGTCACCCCAGGGCCGGGACAAGGGGTGGGTAGGAGAGGAAGTTGCCCTGGGCACAATGGTTTATTGACCCTAACCCTAAGTGAAGGGGGGGGCGCAGTTTGGCATCCTTGCCCTGGGCGCTTAATGACCTTCTCCTGGCACTGGGTCACCTTAGTAATCAATACCATGCCATCCCCATGTAAGTACTTTGCCAGGGGGACAACGGCCACTTTCCCCAAATCCACTGGGCCTGAGCCGTGTATAACTTACTGGAGTTTAAATGTCCCCTTAAAAAAAAAAATGCAAATGATGCGAATAATAAATAGTGAAATAAGACAAAGGTCACAAAAAAAAAGGAATTTTGGCTTACTGGTAAATTTGATATCTTGAAGTACAGTATAAGATACAATTATTCATAGACCCTAGGTTTTGGGCTTGTACCTCTAGGTGACTAGACACTGCAAAACCTTAGAAGACATGCCCCCTGGGTGCCTCCCTATAACCTTTCCCCAATCCATGAGTTCTCAGTTCTGTAGCAAGCAATGCAGAGTAACTAGGGAATAGTAGGGAGAGTGGCCTCTGTTGTGTATTGTATTCCAAGACATGGAATGTATAGGTAAGTCAAAATTCCTCTCTTCTTTAACAGTACAGAACAGGTTGGGTAGACTCTAGAACAACCCCATCAATGAATGAAAGGGTATGCCAACTAAGCAAAAAATTCTGCCAACAGGCCAAAGGGTCAAAAGCCTAACTTCAGAGTGCCAGTGCAAGATCCTTGCATCCGAAAGCTGCATCTGCATCTGCAGAAGATTGAACGTCCACCTAGTAATACTTTGAAAAGGTATTAAAGGAGAACCTAGTGGAGGCCTTACAAAGCTGGGCCACAGACACTTTCCTTGTGAGGTTCTGCGGATAAGACAAATAGAAAATCAATCTTCCTGATAGAAGCTGTTGCTAAGAGGTAGACTCTAATGGCTCTTTGCCCAGACAATGTAGAGCAATTTCCTTTGGATGCTTTACAGCAGGGCACAAGGATAGTACTATGTCTTTGTTGAAGGGAAAGACTGATAACACCTTAAGGAAGGAAGGATGGTCTTGGGTGTAGGAGTAGCTTGTCATTGTGAAGAATGAGGAACGGCTTTTTACAAGAGAGAACAGCCAGCTCAGGTACACCTCTAAAAGACATGGGAGCAACTAAAAAGGCCATTTAGCCAGAGAGGTCATACTACATGTGGACACTGGCAAATCTTTTGATGACACGATCCTGGGTGTCTTCCCTATAACCCTACCCCACTCTGAGTCCTCAATTTTGTGGTAAGTAATGCAGAGTAACCAAGGAATGGGAGGGAGGGTGACCTAAGTCCTAAACAGAACTGCCAACAAGCCCTACAACAACAAAGGTCAATAGAACCAACATCAGAGTGCAGATTCAATGAACCTTATGAATACAGAAAAATACACTGCGCTCAGTATATCAATACTAAATATACTAGATCATAGTCCATTTGAAATCAACTGAATTCAATTCTGTGATAAAGTGCTTGTTCTCTATGAACCATTTTCCAGTGCTTGAATCCAACAATGCTCAATGTGCCCCACATAGATGTACACTCACCACACAGTATGGCTAGCTATCTGTAGTGTGGTCAGCTGTACTTTTAAAGGGATATTCCTCTCGATGATGTCAATACATATGGGACCTTGAGATATTGTTTCCTCGGTGGGTGGTATGTGGGAGAAGACACAGAGGAAGGACTCATAGCATGAAACCATTGATATAAAATTTGTTTTTCAAATAAGTTGAAAAGGTTTACACTCACATTTCATGGTGCCCATTAACCTGGCACCCGGTGTGTACAGCTCAATGGTTAGTGGGTTCCCGGCATAGGCATTTAATGCTAGTAATGCAAAGCAGCTCAGGCCAGTACCCGGAAGTAATGTAAGCGTAATTGAGTCACGATGACACATTCAAGCCACGGTGCGTTTAGACCAATCAATGGGTCCTTATCAGAAAGCTTGATTTCCACCATTTTTAATGTTGGTATTTATACCCTTTCGGGTGCTATTCCAATTAACCAAATTCACATATTTATTAGTTTTACTTGCTGCACACATTGGGTATCAGGAAACTTAAACTACAACACAAACATTTTATGAAAGACATTTTTTAAAATAACACTAATTCAAAGTGGTACACTGTCCTATATTTAAATACAAGTAATAGTGGTTTCATTCCTATATACTCTGGTAGGAGGTTAATACCCTAGGTACCTGGGTCCTGGGAGAATGTGTATTTCATTATTTTCTTGAGCTTCAGCCCTAAGTGCTACGAGCGTTCCTTGCATTATCCTTATGAGCCAATCTGCCTATATGGTCTGAGCATACAGACGTATAAGTTTTCTTTTTAGTTATAGTATTTTATTTTTTTGTTTTTTCTTTTTTTTTTTTTTTGGTGTTTGGTTCCTGTTTAGTGTACGAGCATGGGTATGCCCGATAGCCTCTGTTTTGTACAACCTTTTGGAAATTAACAATAAAAACAATTTTAAAAAAAGTGGTTGTAAAGCCACAATGATATTATCATACAATCCCCTCTGTTAAATAGACACATGTCCCACTGCATGCTTTATGAAAAATATGCAGATTTCGACCTTATTTCAGAGTGCCTCCCAGCGCTCACATGACTGCTCGCCACTCTCCTGTCTTGGGCTGATAACTATAGTGGGAGGGGCCAATAACCCCTGCTGACATCAGCCGGGAGGAGGGGAGGAGAGCAACGAGCAACAATGTGAGCACCAGGAGTCGCTCTGAAAAAAGGTAGAAATCTGCATATTTTTTATAACACACATGCAGTGGGGCACATGTTCTTAGGAGATTGTTGTATTATATATATATATATTTTTTTTAGCAGTGGGGGGGAGAGATAAGGACAGAGGAGAGGTGCAGATGGCGGAGGCACGGCACGTAAACTGACCACAGGCTCAGGGCTCAGCAGCCATTATAAACTGTGGTCAGTTTACAGAGGGCAGAACCAGGCAGGATCAGCCAGGTATTTTATATGATTTAGGGGGCCAAATTACACAGCACAAGCACTGTGTTATTCATGCTTTAAGGGAATAGGATCATTTAAAAAAAAAAAAAAAATTAATGGGTAACAAACACTTTCAGCTTATGCTCCCAGTACCTTATGTGAGCCACCTAGTGGTCAAATTCCATATTACATCCTACATTTTAACCTATTAGATGGATCATATGTATAAATATTGCTGACTTTAGTAATCACTAAAATATTACATCTACCTTTTACTACTAATGCTAGGGGATGCTGCAAACTTAAAGTTATGTACTAAAAAAAAAAAAAAAAAAAATGCTAGAATACTTAGTACTAAATAAACGTAAAAAAAAAAATGTAGGAAAACAAACTAAAATGTAACATGATCAAAAGGACATAGGACCACTAGTAAATCAGAAATAAAACAATTAAGGTCTATTTCTATATTCAACCCTGTTGGCATCAAAGTTTGGAGCTCAAATATCCACTTAGTTTCATTTTCAGATATTTGTCTGATTAAATTAGAGCCCCTCTAATGTCCTTAATCATGTCTATTGCATAAAATGACATTTGAGTAGGATCTCTATTGCAAGCCAACTTGAAATGGTTTGACACATTGTTTCAGAAATCCTTTACAAATATTGGGGATGTGTTCACCAATGCGTGATGATAATGCTCTGGATGTTCCTCCCACGTATTGGTACCCGCAGGAATGTGTTACATTCTTCAAACTACAAGTTTTGAATTTCTTGATGGGGTATTGCTTTAAATATCTGGTAAGACATAAAAAAATAATTTTTGTAAGAACTTACCGTAAATGTATTTTCTCTGAGTCCTCTGACAGTTGCAGCCCGTTCATTATTCCTTCACGAGTGGGTAATGTGCCCTCTCTGCAGGAGCAGGCTATGTAGTTAAAAGGTTAACAAAAGCTTTACACATAACACACCTCTAGGGGGCATTACCCATCAGTCTCTAGGTGCTGCTCTGCAGTTTCATAGCAAGCAGTACAGGAATAACAAATAACCCCCAAAAAAATAGAGGGGCGTGGGCTGCAACTGTCAGAGGACTCAGAGAAAATATTTTATGGTAAGTTCTTACAAAAATTCTATTTTCTCTTACGTCCTCTGACAGTCGCAGCCCATTCAGTATTCCTTCACGAGTGGGACGTCCCAAAGCAGTGCAGGTGTGAGGGGTGGGAAGACGCAACCTAAATAGAAGGCAAAGTGTCAACCAGGCCAAAGAAAAAACAGCCAACAGGGCAACAGAAGCTCAACAGGAGCCAATCCAGAACAAACAACACCCCAGAAAGAGAAAGAAGAAAGTGTCTCTTCAAACAACCGCCGTGCACAAAACCATGCGGCCAAAGGAAGCATCCAAGGATGCCATAACATCAAATTAGTAGAATTTTGTAAAAATGTGCACAGACGACCAGGTCGCCACTTTTCACACCTGAGCCACAGAAGCCTGATGGCGAAACGCCCAAGAGGCAATGACAGCTCTAGTAAAACGTTTCCCTCACAGGGAAAGGAGGCACCTGACCCTTGATTGAATAAGCTTGAACAATAGCCTGTCTGATCCATTTGGAAATGGTTACAGCGGACACAGCCGAACCCTTCTGAGGTCCCTTGGGAAGGACAAACAGGGAATCAGACTCCCTAAAGGACTCAGTGGCAGCCAAGTAAACCCTGATTGCCCAGACCACATCCAACAAATTCAAGGCAAATGCCTTGGGATGCTTGGGCTTCGCACCAAGTGCAGGTGTACTTAAAAGGAGGCCGTGGTAAAACTGACAAAATCAAATGCAGGTCCCACAGAGGCAAAAGGAGCCAGATGACGCACCCCTTGAATAAAGGTGCGAATCAAGGAATTAGTCGCCAAGGGTCGCTGGAAGAAAATGGCTAAGGTCAACAACAGAACTTTGATCGTGCCCAGCACCAAGCGCTGATCCACAGCTTCCTGCAGGAAGGCCAAACCCCCCCCCCCCCACCGAAAAGGAGCGAGGATGAAACCCTTAAGACTCACACCAGGCAATATACGCCTTCCAGGTACGATGGTAAATCTTCCTGGAGGTAGATTTCCGAGCCTTCAGTAAGGTAGACAGCATCCGAGAGACCATTGTCTCTTAAAACTTGGCTTTCAACAGCCATGCCATTAAAGCCAGAGACTGTAAAGCCGGATGAAAGATCGGCCCTTCAGACAGTAGATCGTCTCTCAGCGGAAGCCGACAGGGCGGCTCGACGGCCATCTGCACAAGGTCTGTTTACCAAGACCGACGAGGCCAATCTGGGGCCACCAGAATCACCTGCACTCATTCCAACACCAACCAGCGGAGGAACCTGGACAGCAGTTGAATCGGAGGGAAGGCATAAATCAGGTGACACTGGTGCCAGGGCACCACCAACGCGTCCGTGACGTCCGCCAGAGGATCGCGGATTTTGGCCATGAACCTTCCCACCTTGTTGAGACGGGGCGCAAACAGATCCACGTCCGGAGTCCCCCACTGGGCACATAGGAGGCGAAACACCTCTGGATGCAGGAACCATTCCCCCTGGTCCAAGGACTGGCGACTCAGATGGTCCACCTGCCACTTTTCCTGTGAACAGCCGAAATCGCTGGAACGTGCGTCTCGGCCCAAGACAGGATCACGGCCACTTCCTTGGCCGCCCGGGCACTCTTGGTGCCCCCTTGGTGATTGACGTAAGCCAGCGCCGTGGCGTTGTCCATCTGACAATGAACCAGGAGACCCTGTAGCGGAGTCATCCAATGGAACAAGCAGAGCTAGATTGCTCGGAGCTCCAAGACGTTGATCTGTAAGGAGGATTCCTCCGCCGACCACGTCCCCTGGGCACAAAGTGTGCCTAGAACTCCACCCCAGCCCGACAGGCTGGGATCCGTGGTGATCACCGTCCACAGTAGAGGCCGAAAGGATTTGCCATGAGTCAGAGTGGTTGACAGGAGCCACCACGAAAGCTTCGTCCTCATGAAGTGGCTCAAAGATATCCTCCTGTCCAAAGACTGAGTTTTTCTGTCCCACCTGGCAAGAATCTCTGCTTGCAGAGTTCTCATGTGAAACTGAGGAAAACGGGATGGCTTCGAAGGCCGAAACCATCAGATCCAGGGACCCCATGCAGGCCCATAGAGAGGAGAGATCCTTGTCCCTGAGGGACCTGATCTCGCCCTGCAGGGTTTGAAGTTTTTCCTCTGGGAGAAAAAAAACTTTGCTTGAGCAGAGTCCAGGAACATCCCCAGGTAACTGAGACGAACTGACAGGGTCAGTGCCGACTTCTGGAAGTTGAAGGTCCACCCGAACTCATGGAGCGTCTGAATCGTGACTGTCAGATCGTACGACAGAGTGGCACACGAACTCGCCCTCAACAGGAGGCCGTCCAGATAACCGAGGACTGCAATCCCCTTCATGCGCAGCAAGGCCAGCACCGGAGCCAAAATGGTGAATACCCTGGGGGCCGAAGCCAGACCAAAGGATAATGCCACAAATTGAAAGTGTTCCTCTGCCACTGCGAAGCAGAGATACCGCTGATGACCTTCGTAGATAGAGATGTGCAGATACGCATCTTTTAAGCCGATGGAGGCCAGAAATCCCCCAGACTCAATGATGCCACCACCGACCGGATAGATTCCATCCGGAACTTCTGCACCCACACAAAACTGTTCAGAATTTTGAGGTCCAGATCGGACACACTTTGCCCTCTTTTCTGGGCACCGTGAACAGGTTGGAATAGAACGCGTGAAACCTGTCCCGCTGAGGGACTGGCACAATAAATCCATGGGCAAGAAGAACTTGCACCGCCCCCTTGAGATCTTTTAACCACTTAAGCCCCAGGCCTATTTTTGACACTTTTTGTTAAAATCAGTATTTATTGCTAGAAAATTACTAGAACCCCCAAACATTATATATATATATATATATATATATATATTTTTTTTTTTTTTTTTTTTAGCATATTTTTTTAGCAAAGACTCTGGAGAATAAAATGGCGGCTATTGCAATATTTTTGGTCACGCGGTATTTGCGCAGCGGTCTTTCAAACGCCATTTCTTTGGAAAAATTACGAAAAATCACATTTCATTGCATTTAAAAAAACTAAACAGTAAAGTTAGCCCATTTTTTTTGTAAATTGTGAAAGATGATGTCACGCCGAGTAAATAGATACCAAACATGTTACAGTTTAAAATTGTGCACACCCGTGGAATGGCGACAAACTACGGTCAATAGAAATCTCCATAGGCGACCCTTTAAAATATTTTAACGGTTACCAGTTTAGAGTTAAGCCTAGTACACACGCAACGAATTTCCGCCGACCGGTCATCTGTCTTTTGTCCAGAGTTGTGTTTTGTTGGTTGGAATGTGCTCTAGACTGCACTGGACTTTTGTCGACCGACAAAAAATGATGTCACTACGTCCGACGCTACAAAAGAGGAAGTGAGTTTTTGGCCGTGACCCTTCTGGGCATCTCGCTGTGATTTCGGTAGCATTTGTTTGGTTAACGACATTTCGCTAGTTTCCGAGACATCGTTCGAGAAGTAATTATGGAGACCGAGGATTCTACTCTTGCTGTTGTTGGGCTGGGAGTTATGGCTCTAAGCCGAGTTCTTTGCAAGAGGAAGAAGAAGCGGACCTCCTGGACCAAAAATTGGTTGCTCAACCGTGATCAATTTTCCCACATGTCCTTGCTGAGGGAGCTCCAGGAAAATAATCCTGATGACTTCAAGAATTATTTGAGGATGACGGATCCAATTTTTCACCGGCTTCTTGCCCTGGTGTCCCCCTATATTCTGAAGCAGGATACATGTATGCGGCTTGCAATTACTCCTGAGCAAAGGCTAATTGCAACTTTGAGATATCTTGCAACAGGGAGAAGCCTGCAGGATCTCAAGTTCACCACAGGCATCTCCCCCCAAGCTCTTGGAGTCATCATCCCTGAGACCTGCTCTGCTCTCATCAAAGTGTTGCAGAAGGACTACATCAAGGTATGTTTTTTTTTTTATATTACATTCCATGTATTTGTCATCTCATCCTAATTTAGATTAGTTTGGATGTACATCAAATTACAGATGTCATTATTTTGTAACTACCCTCTGGCTGCATGCACATAGTAGTAAAGCTTTATATTTTCCTAACCATTTGTAAAATGACCCAGTAACCACCCCAGCATTCTCTCCTATGTGTCCCTAAACGCATTGCCTGTTAACAGTATATTGTATCTGTGTCATTTTCGGACTTTCCCAGAACCAATTATTCCTTTAGAAATGTTTTTGTACATAGTTTATGAGGTTTATTAAAGACATCAGTCCATCCATTCCAACCTATGATTGTGTATGTTTAATTTATGATGTAAAAACGTTCAGTGGGCACAAGGCCTTAATGATGTTTAAAAGCATAGTTTTACCCACCCACCCACCCATGCTAAATGTAAAAGTCAGCATATACCAAAGCTGTAGCTGGTGAATTACAATATTATCACATTAGGAAGTGAAAAATAAATGTATGTAGATGTAGATGTCATACCCCAAAATGCTAAAGATATCCTTCATGTTGTTCTTATCTTAACCACTTTACCACCGGAGGATTTTGCTGTCTTCCGTCCAGGCCACTTTTTGCGATTCGGCGCTGTGCGAATTTAACTGACAATTGCGCGGTCGTGCAACGCCGTACCCAAACAAAATTTACGTCCTTTTTTTCCCACAAACAGAGCTTTCTTTTGGTGGTATTTGATTACCTGTGCGATTTTTACTTTTTGCGCTATAAACAAAAAAAGAGCGTTTATTTTGAAAAAATAACAATATTTTTCACATTTTTTTATATGAAATTCCCCCCAAAAAAAATGTAAAAATCAAATTTTTTTTTAATTTTTGGCCAATTTGTTTTCTGCTACCTATGTTTGGTAAAAAAAATTGCAATAAGCGTATTTTGATTGGTTTGCGCAAAAGTTATTGCGTTTACTAACTAAGGGAAAGATTTCTGTCATTTTTGGTGGGTTTTTTTTAACGCGTAATGGCGGTGATCTGCGATTTTTTTTGCGGGACTGCGACATTGCGGCGGACAGATCGGACCCTTGACTGACATTTTTGACACTTTTGGGGGTACCAGTGACATTACTGCAGTAATCAGTGCTATATATATGCACTGTTACTGTAAAAATGACACTGGCAGGGAAGGGGTTAATTTTATTGGAGAGGGAGGGGTTAATGTATGCCTGGTGCTTACTGACGTGTGGGGGGGGAGGTGACTGAGTGACAGAAGGACAGATCGGATGTCCAGCTATGCTGAACACTCCGATCTGTCAGTCCCTGTCACTATGGAGATCCGCCCGCTCTGTTTACACAGGCGGGCGGATCTCCTCACTCGATTCCCCGACGATCGGGGCAGAGCAGCGGCGATCGCCGCTGCTCCTCCCCTGGCCCGACTCCCGCTGTGACTGAACACAGAGGGAGCGAGCCTCCGGCGGCGCGCGAGCGCCGCCCACAAGGGGCGGAGTCCAGCGAGTAGGTCTACGTCGCTGGACGGGATCGTGCCACATTGCCACAGTAGCAGCAATGTGAGCAGGGTTTAAGTGGTTAAAGTTGCATAAGCATTTTACTGACAAATGTGTGTGTAATAATGTGATGTGCTCAAGCACTAATTGTATTTTCATTTTTTCCCCACAGTTTCCCTCCAACGCAGAGCAGTGGCAGGAAATTGCTGGTCAATTCCAGAAGCAGTGGAATTTTCCCAATTGTGGGGGTGCTATTGATGGGAAGCACATCCGCATTGTTTCACCACCGAATTCAGGGTCATATTTCTACAATTACAAAGGCTTTTTTAGCATTGTCATGCTAGCAATTGTCAATGCTAATTATGAGTTTTTGTTTTTGGACATTGGGAAGAATGGCCGCAATTCTGATGGGGAAGTGATTGACCAGACAGAGTTTGCTCGGCGGCTTCAAAATGGCACTCTACTCTTGCCATCCAGGGAGCAAACAATTGAGGGGCTGAGTTTTGTTTTTGTGGCTGATGATGCGTTTGCGCTTGGGGAGCATCTTATGAAGCCCTTCCCTCAGAGGAACCTCACCCCTGAGCAAAGGATCTTCAACTACTGCTTATCACGAGCTAGAAGAGTGGTGGAGAATGCCTTCGGGATAATGTCCAATCGGTTTAGGATTTTCCTGACTTCCATTCATCTGGCACTCTACAAAATAGATAATGTGGTCCTGTGTTGCTGCATTTTGCATAACTATTTGCGCAGGCATGCAGAGACATATGTGAGTTTGCAGCCAGTGGAGAGTGACCCTGCCATGCCAGGGCCGAGTGGAGAGGCTGAAACACGTGTGCCAGTGGATCCCATGACATCAATGGAAGTAGCCCGTTCTGGCTTGCCATCCCAAAGTGCCCGTGATATTAGGCAACAATATGTGGAATATTTTGTGGGGAGAGGGGCTGTTTCTTGGCAGCAATTCCTGCCCGATACTTTTTAATTTGGATCTATATAATCTTCTTTGTGCAATAAAAAAAATATTGCAATTATTCTGGAATATGTATTTTAATATTTTGGGTACATATCCAAATCAACATTTTTTTTTTTGATCATCATGTGTTATATATGTGTGACTTTTGAAGGGTTAATACATTCATCAGTGTGTTTATCTACTGTTGTCTCTCCCCAGCTGTTCAAATGCGATTTTGGCCATGTGTGTTTTGTTTACCAGTGGCCAAAATACCAGAGCCTTCAGCACCCCTGTTAATTTCTAAATGTCCTCTCACATTGTAAAGTAGGTCACACCCAAGGTCCACCCAATGTCACCTTACATTGGTGGTCATTGGCCAGAAGGTCCCCATACTATTTATTTTTATTAATACATTAGTGTAATAACAAGTTACCTCCACCTGTTATGTTGTGTTAATTTATGACATCCTTCTCACTGCCCACCAATGTAAGGAGATGTCAGTGTTATGTGAAACTTGCTCAGTGTAGAGATATAAGTGTTATATATAGGTAATGTAAAGTGAAATGGACAAACGAAGCTGCAATACACTATATATTACACTAATCTCCCTACACTGATTGCTAGTACCCATCTCTATGCCATATACAATCCTAGGAGTGCTAGTCCTTTAAATAGAACCTGTATATGTGTAGACTGATTGCCACTCAGTCCACAGATATCATTGTGCATTCAGTGTACTAGTGAATATCACTTGTTAGATGGCCACTGGTCCAGAAGGAACAATCATTCTGGCCGGCTGATAATTATACACACAAACTAAAATGCTTTAAGTAACATTCAAATATGTGAACAGGACAGCCATCATACATTTTGCACCACCTTACCCAGCTTTAGACCTGCCCCCCCCCCCCCCTTCCACGGAAAGTCAAAGAAACACACATTGTTGAGTGTAAACATTTTTTAATAAAACATTCACAGGGTTAGGGTTAGGGTGTTGTTAAGTGCTTCATATGCATAGGAGCCCTGTATAAAACATTAAAAAACTTGGGGACACCTTTTGCAGATGATGAGGTATTGGCCGAAAAATAGGCCATTAAATTTTGAAAGATCATCGGGGAAAAAAATAAATATCCCAATTCAAACCAAAAAAATATATACATAAATAATATTAAAATTATATATTTTTTCTTATATTTTTTCTTATATTTTTTCTTAATATTAAAATTTAGCTAGCAGGTCAACAAACTTGCGCATTTTTGTTTGTAATTTTTTCCAGTTCTGAGCAACATTGCAAAGCCTCAACTGTCATCCTGGCTATTGTGGGAATAACATGACCTGTTAATAAAAAATAATATATTAAGTACATGCCAAGCAACTAGATGAGGTCATAATATCTAAACATTTGGGGTCAAGTTCATCATAAACTAATTAAGAGTTAGTACCTACCATGTAAATTGTTGTGTGTAACCAGCTTGCCCTTATGACACCTATACTACTATGAAAGTACACAGTGCAAACATTATGTTCTCTTTACACTGGTGTCTGTGGCTCATAAACGATTCCACCTGTTGACACAAACAGCTCACTACCTACACCGCTTCGTCCCCCATGGCAATGCACTTTATAATATGTACATTAGCACTGTATGGTTTCACACTTTGCTAATGTAGCAAACAGTGATGTTGTGTGAAAAAAGTGTGCAGGAACAATAAGAAAAGCTGCAACCTTGGAAAATGTATGTTATTTAGAAAATGTGAATCAGGTGCGCAAAACTTATAAATAATGTGTCAAATATATAATCATATAGTGACAAATAGAGTTGAGCGGACACCTGGATGTCCGTGTTCGACGGGTTCGGCCGAACTTTAAAAAAAAGTACGGGTCCGTGTCCCGGACTTTTGCCGAACTTTTCCCGGACACCGAACCCCATTGAAGTCAATGGGGACCCGAACTTTCAGGCACTAAAATGGCTCTAAAACACCAAAGGAAAGGGCTAGAGTGCTGCAAATGGCAGCAAAACGTAATTAAGAGCATGGCAAGTGCTCTGCAAACAAATGTGGATAGGGAAATAACTTAAAACAACAAAAAAAAAACAGAAAAATAAAACAATGTTCTTCATCTCTGAAGGACGAGGCCCATATGGAGTAGGAGGGAGGTTGAGGTGGTGGTGGATGTGGCGGTGTCATAGGCGTGCGCACAGGGTATGCCGGGTGTGCCTGGGCACACCCTAATCACCTAGGGCACATAGCATTATCACTCTGTTTGCCAGTGAGGAGATGGGAAAGATCTCCCTCGGACCTGCTCTGCTCTATTTCTCTTTGCCAGCAGGGAGAGTAATGTATCGGGGCCATGTACATGTAGGCAAACACATGCATGTTTATTTAAACTTTGGGGTGCACACCCTAATGCAATAGGCTGAGCACACCTATGGGCGGTGTAGGTGGAAGCGGCGGTGGAGGAGGACCAGGGCCGGATTAAGAGCATCATGGGCTTGGTGCTGAGGATTTTGAAGGGCCTTAAGGGCCGTGCCTTGGCATGCACCCAGAGGAGGAAGGGTGCAGCCATGCATGCCTAATTTAACATGGGATGCTGTCTCTGAAGCCCATAAACACATCCATGCATCGGCAACTGTCCCTCCTTGTCCGGCCTTCGCGCTGTGTGGGGAGGTTCTGAGGGTGCTGCCTGGGGAAGCGAGCATAGAAGCCAGACTTCTGTGTTTACAAGTGACAGAAGAGCGGTAACAGTGAATATGGCCAACCCGGGGCCTATATAAAAGGTAGGGGCCTGGAGCTGCAGCTCCAATAGCCCCTACGTTAATCTGGCCCTGAGGAGGATGAGGTAGCCAACACTGCTTCTTTTCACAAATTTTAAATGAGGGTACACGCCAAAAGAGTGAGAAAGAGCAAAAATGGAACAATGGGTGGGTAAGGTCGGTATCCATTGCTATTCTGCACAAGGTACGGAAAAGTCCCGTGGGATCCATGCCTGGTTCATTTTAATGAGCGTGAGCTTGTCCACATTGTCTCTGGACAGGCGGCTGCGCTTGTCTGTGATAACGCCCCCAGCCGTGCTAAATACCCGTTCAGATAATACACTGGCTGCAGGGCACGCCAGCACCTCCAAGGCGTAAAGGGCAAGCTCAGGCCATGTGCCCAATTTGGAGACCCAGAAGTTGAAGGGGGCAGACCCCTCATTCATTACATGTAGGCGTGTGCACACATACTGCTCCACCATGTTGGTAAAATGCTGCCTCCTACTAAGACGTTCCATCTGAGCTGCTGGTGCTGCTGTTTGTTGTGGCGTGCTGACAAAGCTTTTCCACATTTCGGCCATGCTAACCCTGCCTTCTGAGGTGCTGGCGGTGCCCTGGTTGCGTTGGCGACCTCCTCCTCCTCCTCCTCCTCCTCTGCCTTGTGCTTCCACTGTGGCCCCGCTGTCAGATGGGAATGCCAGCAGCATTGCGTCTACCAGCGTGCGCTTGTACTCGCGCATCTTGCGATCGCGCTCCAGTGAGTGAATTAAGGACGGTACGTTGTCCTTGTAACGGGGATCCAGCAGCGTGGCCACCCAGTAATCAGCACAAGTTAGAATGTGGGCAACTCGGCGGTCGTTGTGGAGACACTGCAGCATGTAATCGCTCATGTGTGCCAGGCTGCCCAGAGGCAACGAAAAGGCTGTCCTCTGTGGGAGGTGTATCGTCCGTGTCCTCTGTATCCCCCCAGCCACGCACCAGTGATGGCCATGAGCTGGCCTGGGTGCCACCCTGCTGTGAACATGGTTCCATCTCCTCCTCCAGCTCCTCCTCCTCCTCCAGAACTGTGCCCCTGCTGGACAATTGTGTCCCTGGCGTTTGTGTGTGCAGGAACTCACCCTCGGAGCCCCTTGCGAATGGCTGCCCTGAAAGCCTTGGAAATGTTACCTCTTCATCCTCCTCCTCCTCATCCTGTGCCACATCCTCTTCCATCATCGCCCAAATTGTTTTTTTAAGGAGGCATAGAAGTGGGATAGTTAAGCTGAGAACGGCGTCATCGCCACTGGCCATGTCAACAAGGCACACAGGTCTCGCATGGAGGCCCAGTTATTGGTGGTGAAGTGGTGCTGTTTCGCAGAGCGACTCACGCGTGCGTGCTGCAGCTGAAACTCCACTATGGCCTGCTGCTGCTCGCACAGTCTTTGCAGCATGTGCAAGGTGGAGTTCCACCTTGTGGGCACGTCACATATGAGGCGGTGAGCGGGAAGGCCGAAGTTACGCTGCAGCGCTGACAGGCGAGCAGCAGCAGGGTGAGAACGCCAAAAGTGCGCACAGACGGCCCGCACTTTCTGCAGCAGCTCTGACATATCGGGGTAGTTTTTAAGGAACCTCTGCACCACCAAATTCAGCACATGCGCCAGGCAAGGGATGTGCGTCAAAACGGCTAGGCCCAGAGCTGCTATGAGATTTCGCCCGTTATCGCACACCACCAGGCCGGGCTTGAGGCTCGCTGGCAGCAACCACTCATTTGTCTGCTGTTCCATGCTCCTCCACAACTCCTGCGCGGTGTGTGGTTTGTCCCCCAAACAGGCAAGTTGTAGAACTGCCTGCTGTCGTTTACCCCTGGCCGTGCTGAAGTTGGTGGTGAAGGTGTTACGCTGTCCGGATGAGGAGGCGGTAGAGGATGAGGAAGCGGAGTAGGAGGAGTTAGGAACAGGAGGCAAACTGAAGCGCCCTGCAATCCTCGGTGGTGGAAGGACATGCGCCAAATTGCTATCCGCCTCAGGCCCATCCGCCACTGCATTTACCCAGTGTGCCGTTAGGGAGATATAACGCCCCTGACCGTGCTTACTGGTCCACGTATCGGTAGTTAGGTGGACCTTGGCACAGATGGCGTTGCACAGTGCACACCTGATTGTAATGGTGTTGAGTGTTCGGACACCATCTTGTCCTCTCAACGTCCATTTTGTTTAGTGACCCAGGCTCCTTGAGCGAAGTAGCCCCCACCTTTTTCTAATCAGTGGAACCAAAAGGCACTCATTCACCCCCACCCCACCAGGTTCCTGCTAAGCTGACATTTTTCACACCTTTACTATACACAAGCAGAGTGACCAAGCAGGAGTTGTGTTTCCGCGGACAGCAGGGGGTCAGATTAGATGTCCAGTGAAATCGCTTTGTACATTCCCAAAGGCAAACTGTTAAGTTACATCTCACAATCTGTGCTCAAATCATATCTTTTTACCCAAACATAACATATTAACAAAAAGTAGATATTTGAATGCCGCATGGCACGCTGATCGTGACGAGACCGCACATGGTCATCCTGTAGTACAGGAAAGTGAAACGATCGCTAAGATACCCCTTCTGTGATAAAATATATTCATGTTTGATAGTGTTTGAAAGCAAATGACATACTTAGTTATAAAATATCCGGTTCCAGAATCTAACCCTTACATACGTCGAGATATTAAGAGTGGTATGACTCTGTCCACAAAGTACATTTGAAAGAGTCATAAACCACAGGACAGCCCTTTTTGCCACTCTGATTATAATTGGTCAGGGCTGCCCATCACCACCCCTTTTGAACTCAGAGAAAAGGACAGGAACTGATAGAGAGCTCAGTTCTCATCCTAAGATCGACGGCATAACACCGCCCCAAGGAGAAGCAAACATACCTCTTCAACTCTGAAACTTAAGGTAATACCAGGACCGTTTTAATGCAAGTATTTTCATTCTTTTATTCTCCTATTTCTAAATTGTTGTATTGTGTCTCCATTCCTTTGTAACCCATTTTTCCGTAAATATTTTTATTCGCACCAATTTTTAACCTTTCTATAATTAAACCTTATTTTGAAAAGTGTTAAACTTTGTCTCTAAGCTCTTAAAAGCAACTTGACCCAAACGAGCCTGCCTCCTGAAGTGCGCTACTGTGTGTTATAGACAGTTATTTTAAAGTCATAATTGATATTTGTACTGTTTAGGCCAACCTATCTGAAACATTCTTGTCAGGTGACAGTGTGTGTTACAGACGGTTATTCTAAAGTCATAATTGATATTTGTGAAATCAGGAGCATCCTCTGGGCTCATTATATAAACGTAGAGGTGGTGGCAGGAAAGGGTTAATCGTTTAATTAACCCGGTGACAATCGCTCTCAGTCTGCTGGCATCTAGATTGTGGTCCCGCAAGCTGGACAATCTGTGTGCTGGGTGCAGCTGAGAGTGGCATTGTTACACAAGTGGCGGCAGGGTGTGAGATTGCTTGGTCTCTGGTCACGAGGTGGATGAGAAGGCTAGGGGTCTGATACCCGTAACCGTCACATATTGGCTGGCAGCGTACGTGGGATAGTCTTGCATTTAAGAGCATTCAGTGCACTGTTAGGAATTAGCTCTGCACTGAAGGATTGTAACGGTTGTGGAAAGCAGTCCTTAGAGACAAACTGGTGCATATTTTTTGTTTTTTAAAAAAGAGACACACAGCAATCTCTACTTTCTACAGCTCCTTCCTATCTTTGCTTTCTGTTCTATCTTTTCTGCTTGCAAACATGCCTGGTTTATCGGAATATAAAAAAATGAACAAAAATGAACTTGCAACGGAGTGCACATCAAAAGGACTTGACGTCAGTGGAAAAACTCGTGAAGTAATGATTCATGCCCTGCAGGAGTATGATATGCAGGCAAGCCGAAATCTGGAACCAGAGGAAGGGGCTTCCATTTCTTCAGAGCCCAGTGATTCAGGAACGGCCACACAGGATGGGCCAGCAGAGACTGACACTGGAATACCACTGGATGTCACCGCCACTCCACAGCATGTGCAGACCAGCCCCAGCTTACCTGCAGCCAGCATAGACTCTCCTCTAATGCAGGAAACGCTGCAACGTGTCAAGGAGATGCAGTTTCTAGAACGCCAGGCTGAAAGAGAGGCTGAGAGAGCAGAGCACAGGGCTGCGAGAGAGGCTGCTGAGAGGGAGGCTAATCGTCGGCATGAACTGGAGATGGCTAAGCTCCCGCCGAAGCCCCAGGCTCAGAACCTCGGATCCCTAGAGCACAGGGACACCTCTTTGCTTGTGAGCCCGGCAGCCAAATTTCCAGTCATGGAAAAGGACAGTGACATTGATGTGTACCTGCTGTCGTTTGAAAAGACTTGCCGTCAGTACCAGCTGCCCCAAGCACAATGGGCCCGGTACCTGACGCCAGGGCTGCGAGGCAAGGCCCTGGATGCTTACGTCGAATTGCCAACGGAACAGGATGGTGATTATGAGGCCATCAAGGCTGCAATCACCCAAAAGTACCAGTTAACCCCGGAAGTGTACCGGAAGCGATTTAGGTCCCTGCAAAAGGGACCTGGGGACTCATATATGGATGTGGTAAGCCGCTTACGCACCACGTTCCGTCAGTGGACTAAGGGCTTGAAGGCCATTACGTTTGAGTCCCTGGAGGATCTCATGATTGGAGATCAATTGTTGCACATCTGTCCTACAGACGTCAGACAGTTTGTGCTGGAACGAAAGCCAGCCTCTGCCCAAGAAGCAGCAGAAGTGGCAGATGCCTACATCCACACTCGGGTGTCTGACCATCGCAAGGCTCCTCTGTATGGCGCGAAAGGAGGGAAATCGCACATGGAAACACCTCCTGCACCTAAGAGTCATGTTCACCAGCAACCAGCCCCTGCAGTTCCTGGTGCCAAGGCATTCCTGACTGACACCCGCAGATGTTACGCCTGTGGAAAAGCCGGCCATCTCAGGACGCAGTGCCCTGAGCAGAAGAAGACGACATCATCTGGCCACCCGGCCAGCAATCCTGTGGGAAACCTCAGGAAAACAACGCCAATTTGCAGCCAGTCATCATAGGCAACCGGACTGTAACTGGGCTTCGTGACACCGGAGCTGAAGTCACTTTGGTCAGACCCGAGGTGATAAATGAAACTGACATCATCCCAGAGAAGTTTCTTACCCTCACCGGAGTTGGGGGCACCCGTTCCCGCATACCCCGCGCCTATGTGTTCATTGATTGGGGCGCAGGAAGTGGGATGAGGGAGGTGGGAGTCTCTGAGGAAGTCCCCACAGCTGTTTTGTTGGGTGCTGATTTAGGTACCCTTGTTTCTTATTACACCCCTGCTAAGAGCCTCCTTGATGCCCCCACGGAACTCTCTGGACTTAACAAGGTACTGTGTGCAGATGTTGGGTTAATGTCTGGGCAGCCTATGGATGGACAGAGGGAGGGGGAGGGGAAGGGTAACGTTGAATTACCAGGTCCTCCATCTGTTGAAGAAGGAAAGGAGGCCCTCTTGCCTGTGAAGTTACCAGGGGTATACTGTAGTAATGTTGATGATGAGGCTAATGATTATGCAAATAATGTTGATGATGATATTAGTGATGATGGAAATGTTGATGATGAAAATAATGTTGCTAATAATGCTGATGATAGTGATAATGATGTTGTGCCAATATTGGTGGTCACTCGCAGTGCGGCAAAGGCGGCGGAGATGCAGGCCCTGGTCGCAGAACAGCAGGAGGAGGTCGCTGTGCCCTCCCCTTGTTCTGACCCAGTGGACTCCTCTTCTGGTGAGCCTCAGCAGCTCTCCATGTTCGCCACAGGACTGCTAGCTGGGACTTGTGGTACCACCTTTGAGACAGCACTGCAGACAGACCAAACCCTAGAGCAGTTGAGGAGTGTAGCTTAATGCCCCCCTACCGCGAATGACAAACAGAAGGTCTACTGGGACAAAGGGAAACTGTACAGAGAGGGTTTTCCTGAAGGAAAAGACCAGTGTAACCTAGGTAGAAGGCAGCTTGTTGTACCCAGCCAATTCAGGGGGCAATTGCTGAAAGTGGCTCATGAGAATCCCCTAGCAGGGCACTTGGGGATCACTAAGACACGAGGGAGGTTGATACATACCTTTTATTGGCCTACCATGTTCGCAGACATAGCTGACTACTGTCGGTCCTGTGCTGTCTGCCAGCGAGTTGGCAAGGCAGGAGAGGTACACAGGGCCCCACTACAACCTTTGCCTGTGATTGACGAACCTTTTAAAAGGGTGGCGGTGGATATCATTGGGCCCCTAGCCATCCCTAGCAGTTCAGGCAAACGTTATATATACTGACAGTTGTCGATTATGCCACGCGTTATCCAGAGGCTGTGGCTCTCTCCTCCCTCCGAGCAGATAAGGTCGCTGATGCTCTGCTGGGGATCTTCACAAGAGTGGGATTCCCAGCCGAGCTCATTAGCGATCAAGGCCCCCAGTTTGTGTTGGACTTGATGCAAGCTCTCTGTCAGAAAATACAGATGACGCATATCATGGCCAGTCCTTATCATCCCCAAACCAACGGCTTGTGTGAGCGTTTCAATGGGACCCTAAAACAAGTGTTGCGCACCTTTGTGGAGTCGCAAGGGAAGGACTGGGAACGATATCTGCCTCATCTGCTGTTTGCTTACAGAGAGGTGCCCCAGGAGTCCACCGGCTTTTCGCCGTTTGAACTGCTGTACGGACGGAGGGTAAGAGGGCCCCTGGACCTAATCCGGGAGACTTGGGAGGGCAAAATTGCCGACCCAGAGGTCTCTGTTGTGGATTACGTCCTAAAATTCCGAGACAAAATGGAGACGCTGGTGGGAATTGTACGGGAAAACATGACCCAGGCCCAGACCAAGCAGAAGCGTTGGTATGACCGCAAGGCTAGGGAGCGGACATTCAACGTTGGTCAGCAGGTGTATGTTCTGCTTCCCCTGCGGCAGAACAAACTCCAAGCAGCATGGGAAGGCCCGTACACCATCACCCAGCGACTGAATAATGTCACTTACCTCGTCAGGCTGGGAGAGGGGAATAGACGGCAGAAGGCCTTCCATGTGAACATGATTAAAGCCCATCATGAGCACACGGCCTATGCCCTGCCAGTCTGCAGTAGGCCAGAGCCTGAGGAGGCTGATTCCCTTTTAGACCTGCTCGCTGACACCAAGGAGGGGGACTCGGCCCTCCCCATAAACTCCAATCTGACCCCCTCACAGGTACCTGGACTGCAGAGCGTACTGGCAGTGTATAGCAGCAGGTTCACGGGAAAACCTGGGAGGACACCCCTCGCTTTCCACCAGGTGGATACAGGGACACATCCTCCCTTTAAACAGTCGGCCTGAAAAGGGAGGTGGAGGAAATGCTGCAGCTGGGGGTGATTCAGAAGTCCCACAGTGCCTGGGCATCACCAGTCGTCCTGGTCCCCAAAAAGGATCAGACGACCAGGTTCTGTGTGGACTACCGGAAGCTGAATGCAATCACCACTGCAGACACCTACCCCATGCCACGGATTGATGAGTTGTTGGATAGGCTGGCGGCTGCCTGCTATATCACAATCATGGATCTGAGCAGGGGGTACTGGCAAATTCCTCTAGACCCTGAGGCGCGGGAAAAGTCAGCCTTCATCACCCCATTCGGCTTGTTCGAATTTACGGTCATGCCGTTTGGGATGAAGAATGCCCCAGCCACCTTCCAAAGGGTCATGAATGACTTACTGGGGGGGATGGAAACCTTTGCCGTTGCCTACCTGGATGACATTGCCATGTTCAGCCCTACCTGGGAAGACCACTTGGGGCACTTGACAGAAGTCCTGGACCGACTGACAGCTGCCAATCTGACTGTCAAACCCAGCAAGTTTCAGATAGGCATGACTGATGTCCAGTACTTGGGACACCAGGTAGGAGGCGGAACCTTGAGACCCGAGGTGGGAAAGGTTGAGGCCATCCTGGCCTGGCCTACCCCTCGAACCAAAAAGCAGGTTATGTCATTCCTGGGAACTGCTGGCTACTATAGGAAGTTTGTCTGTAACTACAGTAGCCTGGCAAAACCCCTGACTGACCTAACCAAAAAGAAACTGCCCAAGATGGTGTCATGGACACCAGAGTGGAAAGGGCATTTCAGATCTTGAAAGAGGCGCTGGCCAGCGCCCCTGTGCTACAGGCTCCAGACTTCACCCGTCGCTTCCTAGTGCAGACTGATGCCTCTGCATATGGATTGGGTGCAGTCCTGAGCCAGGTGGATGATGCTGGAGAGGAACATCCCGTCCTCTATCTGAGCCGGAAGCTGCTCCCCAGGGAAGTAGCATACGCCACGATCGAAAAGGAGTGTCTTGCGATCGTGTGGGCCCTCCAGAAGTTGCAGATGTACCTATATGGACGGCACTTCACTGTGATCACCGATCACAATCCCCTAAGCTGGCTAAATCGTGTTGCCGGGGAGAACGGCAAACTACTTCGGTGGAGCTTAAGTCTCCAGCAATACGATTTCACCATCCAGCATAAGAAAGGTAGCAACCATGGCAACGCTGATGGGTTGTCACGTCAAGCCGAGCCGCAGGAGTCGGTTGCGTCCGGCGGGAAATCGTAAATTCCCCGTCTATGCGCCCACAAGAAGGGGAGGTGTAATGGTGTTGAGTGTTCGGACACCATCTTGTCCTCTCAACGTCCATTTTGTTTAGTGACCCAGGCTCCTTGAGCGAAGTAGTCCCCACCTTTTTCTAATCAGTGGAACCAAAAGGCACTCGTTCACCCCCACCCCACCAGGTTCCTGCTAAGCTGACATTTTTCACACCTTTACTATACACAAGCAGAGTGACCAAGCAGGAGTTGTGTCTCCGCGGACAGCAGGGGGTCAGATTAGATGTCCAGTGAAATCGCTTTGTACATTCCCAAAGGCAAACTGTTAAGTTACATCTCGCAATCTGTGCTCAAATCATATCTTTTTACCCAAACATAACATATTAACAAAAAGTAGATATTTGAATGCCGCATGGCACGCTGATCGTGATGAGACCGCACATGGTCATCCTGTAGTACAGGAAAGTGAAACGATCGATAAGATACCCCTTCTGTGATAAAATATATTCATGTTTGATATTGTTTGAAAGCAAATGACATGCTTAGTTATAAAATATCCGGTTCCAGAATCTAACCCTTACATACGTCGAGATATTAAGAGTGGTATGACTCTGTCCACAAAGTACATTTGAAAGAGTCATAAACCACAGGACAGCCCTTTTTGCCACTCTGATTATAATTGGTCAGGGCTGCCCCTCACCACCCCTTTTGAACTCAGAGAAAAGGACAGGAACTGATAGAGAGCTCAGTTCTCATCCTAAGATCGCCGGCATAACACCGCCCCAAGGAGAACCAAACATACCTCTTCAACTCTGAAACTTAAGGTAATACCAGGACCGTTTTAATGCAAGTATTTTCATTCTTTTATTCTCCTATTTCTAAATTGTTGTATTGTGTCTCCATTCCTTTGTAACCCATTTTTCCGTAAATATTTTTATTCGCACCAATTTTTAACCTTTCTATAATTAAACCTTATTTTGAAAAGTGTTAAACTTTGTCTCTAAGCTCTTAAACGCAACTTGACCCAAACGAGCCTGCCTCCTGAAGTGCGCTACTGTGTGTTATAGACAGTTATTTTAAAGTCATAATTGATATTTGTACTGTTTAGGCCAACCTATCTGAAACATTCTTGTCAGGTGACAGTGTGTGTTACAGACGGTTATTCTAAAGTCATAATTGATATTTGTGAAATCAGGAGCATCCTCTGGGCTCATTATATAAACGTAGAGGTGGTGGCAGGAAAGGGTTAATCGTTTAATTAACCCGGTGACAATCGCTCTCAGTCTGCTGGCATCTAGATTGTGGTCCCGCAAGCTGGACAATCTGTGTGCTGGGTGCAGCTGAGAGTGGCATTGTTACACAAGTGGCGGCAGGGTGTGAGATTGCTTGGTCTCTGGTCACGAGGTGGATGAGAAGGCCAGGGGTCTGATACCCGTAACCGTCACACTGATTTTTTCCCCCACTTGGTTGTGCAGGGAAAGGATGGCTTGCCTGGAAAAGTAGTGGCGGCTGGGCATGACGTACTGTGGGACAGCCACCGACATAAGGTTTTTAAAACTGTGCGTCTCCACCAGACGGAATGACAGCATTTCAAAGGCCAATAATTTTGAAATGCTGGCATTCAGGGCCAGGGATCGCAGGTGGGTAGGGGGGTACTTCCTCTTCCTCTCAAGTGTTTGGGAGATGGAAAGCTGAACGCTTCCACGGGACATTGTGGAGATGGTTGTTGGTGACCCAGGTGGTGGTGTTGCTGACAGATCGTCTGTTTGCGGGGTGGCAGGTGCCGGTATCACTACAGATGTGGCTGGAGCGGCCGAGACTGCAGCAGAAGAGGAAGCAGGATGAGCCAGAGACGTTTCTTGGTTTTGAAGGTGTGTACTCCACTGCAGCTCATGCTTTGCACTTAGATGCCTGATCATGCAGGTTGTGCTCAGGTTGAGAAGGTTTATGCCTCGCTTCAGGCTCTGATTGCACAGGGTGCAAACCACTCATGTCCTGTTATCAGCACATTTTCTAAAGAACTTCCACGCTAGAGAACTCCTTTGAGCTGACTTTGGTGCGCTCGTTCCCTTGCTGCGTTGGGCAGTAGCAGGCGTAGTGTCTAGGGCACGGCCGCTCCGCTTCTGCACCCTGCTCCCTCTTCTGCTGTGCTGGTGGCTCTGTGCGACCACCGCCTCTTCCTCCAAACTACTCAGGTCACCTGCATGACGTTCATTCCATGTGGGGTCGAGGACCTCATCGTCCTCCACATCATCTTCCACCCAGTCTTCACCCCTGCCCTCCTTGTCGGTCTCCACAATGCTGAACGCCGCAGCAGTTGGCACCTGCGTTTCGTCATCATCGGAGACGTGCTGCGATGGTCCTTGCATGTACTCATCTTGAGAAATAAGTGGTTGGGCATCGCTGCACTCAATCTCTTCCACTTCTGGGGCAGGGCTAGGTGGATGGCCCTGGGAAACCCTGCTGACAGAGTCATCAAAAAGAAGAAGAGACTGCTGTATGGCTTGGGGCTCAGACTGCTTGCCTGATTTGCAAGGGGGTGAGGTGAAAGACGGTTGGACATCGGCTGCAGGTGCCAACTCTGACCTTTCTGCAGTAGACTGGGTGGGAGACAATGTGAAGGAACTGGAGGCACTGTCAGCAGCAAACCAATCTACTATCGCCTCTCTGTGTTCTGGCCTCATCACTTCTAGAGGCGTATGATGCCCTACCAAATACTGATGCAGGTTCTGTCGCCTACTCACACTTGAGGAAGGTGTTTCACTTGTGCATGTAGCTGGCACAGATTGACCACGTCCTCTCCTTGCAACAGGAGCTCTACCAGCAGCACCACGACCCAGGCCACGGCCCTTATTTGACGGTCTCCTCATATTTCTGTAATTTAAGATCTTGCCCTAGAAAGGTGTTTATTGAATAGCGGAACAAAACAACAACAGTATCGCACGGGTGTATCTCACAGTCAAATATGCAAACTATGCCGCAATTTAATGTTTTCTACACCAAAAGGGTGTATATTGAATAGCGGAATAGGATAAAAAACTGTGTATCTCACACGTACAAACACAGACTAGGCCCGATTACATTTTTTTCTACCCTAAAGGGATGATGAGGAAGAGGAGTAGGAGGAGTTGGGAACAGGAGGCAAACTGAAGCGCCCTGCGAACCTTGGAGGGGGAAGGAGTTGCGCCAAACAAATTTAAAAGGTGTATCTCACACGTACCGATACAGACTATGCCGTAATTTAAGTTTTTACACTCCAAAAGGGTGTATATTGAATAGCGGAATAGGAAAAATGTTATAATACGGTGTATCTCACACGTACAAACACAGACTAGGCCCCGATTACAATTTTTTGTACCCTAAAGGCAGGATGAGGAAGAGGAGTAGGAGGAGTTGGGAACAGGAGGCAAACTGAAGCGCCCTGCGAACCTTGGAGGGGGAAGGAGTTGCGCCAAACAAATTTAAAAGGTGTATCTCACACGTACCGATACAGACTATGCCGTGATTTAATTTTTTACACTCCAAAAGGGTGTCTATTGAATAGCGGAATAGGAAAAATTTTATAATACGGTGTATCTCACACGTACAAACACAAACTAGGCCCCGCCGATTACAATTTTTTGTACCCTAAAGGCAGGATGAGGAAGAGGAGTAGGAGGAGCAGGCAGGAGGCAGACTGAAGCACCCTCAAAACCTCGGCAGTATGAGATGCGCCCCAAAAATTGGAAAGGTGTATCTCACACGTACCGACACAGACTATCACGCAATTTAATTGCTTATACCCAAAGGTTTTGATTAAATAGCGGAATAGAAAATATGATAAAAAAAAAAGTGTATGTATATCACACGTACAGAAGCACACTAGGCCCCAATTACTACTGTTTGTACCCCTAAAGGCAGGATGAGTAGGAGGAGTATGGAACAGGCAGCACCCTCAAATCTTCAGAAGTATGAGATGAACCTCAAAAACTTGGAAAGGTGGATCTCACACGTACTGACACAGACTATCACGCAATTTAATTGATCCCCAAAGGTTTTTATTGAATAGCGGAATTGGAAATATGATCAAAAAAAGTGTATGTATCTCACACGTACACAACCACACTAGGCCCCAATTACTATTGTTTGTACCCCTAAAAGGATGGATGAGGAGTAGGAGGAGTATGGAACAGGCAGCACCCTCAAATCTTCAGAAGTATGAGATGAACCCCAAAAACTTGGAAAGGTTGATCTCACACGTACCGACACAGACTATCCCGCAATTTAATTGATCCCCAAAGGTTTTTATTGAATAACGGAATAGGAAATATGATCAAAAAAAGTGTATGTATCTCACACGTACACAACCACACTAGGCCCCAATTACTATTGTTTGTACCCCTAAAAGGATGGATGAGGAGTAGGAGTATGGAACAGGCAGCACCCTCAAATCTTCAGAAGTATGAGATGAACCCCAAAAACTTGGAAAGGTTGATCTAACACGTACCGACACAGACTATCCTGCAATTTAATTGATCCCCAAAGGTTTTTATTGAATAGCGGAATAGGAAATATGATCAAAAAAAGTGTATGTATCTCACACGTACACAACCACACTAGGCCCCAATTACTATTGTTTGTACCCCTAAAAGGATGGATGAGGAGTAGGAGGAGTATGGAACAGGCAGCACCCTCAAATCTTCAGAAGTATGAGATGAACCTCAAAAACTTGGAAAGGTTGATCTCACACGTACCGACACAGACTATCCCGCAATTTAATTGATCCCCAAAGGTTTTTATTGAATAGCGGAATAGGAAATATGATCAAAAAAAATGTATGTATCTCACACGTACACAACCACACTAGGCCCCAATTACTATTGTTTGTACCCCTAAAAGGATGGATGAGGAGTAGGAGTATGGAACAGGCAGCACCCTCAAATCTTCAGAAGTATGAGATGAACCCCAAAAACTTGGAAAGGTTGATCTCACACGTACCGACACAGACTATCCCGCAATTTAATTGATCCCCAAAGGTTTTTATTGAATAGCGGAATAGGAAATATGATCAAAAAAAGTGTATGTATCTCACACGTACACAACCACACTAGGCCCCAATTACTATTGTTTGTACCCCAAAAGGATGGATGAGGAGTAGGAGTATGGAACAGGCAGCACCCTCAAATCTTCAGAATTATGAGATTGTGTTCACTGTACCCCACAAAGATTGTGTTCACTGCACCCCAAAAAGATTGTGTTCACTGCACCCCACAAAGATTGTGTTCACTGTACCCCAAAAAGATTGTGTTCACTGCACCCCACAAAGATTGTGTTCACTGCACCCCAAAAGGATTTTGTTCACTGCACCCCAAAAAGATTGTGTTCACTGCACCCCACAAAGATTGTGTTCACTGTACCCCAAAAAGATTGTGTTCACTGCACCCCACAAAGATTGTGTTCACTGCACCCCACAAAGATTGTGTTCACTGCACCCCAAAAGGGTTTTGTTCACTGCACCCCACAAAGATTGTGTTCACTGCACCCCACAAAGATTGTGTTCACTGCACCCCAAAAGGATTTTGTTCACTGCACCCCAAAAAGATTGTGTTCACTGCACCCCACAAAGATTGTGTTCACTGCACCCCAAAAGGATTTTGTTCACTGCACCCCAAAAAGATTGTGTTCACTGCACCCCACAAAGATTGTGTTCACTGCACCCCAAAAGGATTTCGTTCACTGCACCCCAAAAAGATTGTGTTCACTGCACCAAGATTGTGTTCACTGCACCCCACAAGATTGTGTTCACTGCACCCCAAAAAGATTGTGTTTACTGTACCCCAAAAAGATTGTGTTCACTGCACCCCAAAAAGATTGTGTTCACTGCAGCCCACACACAGCAAAATGGATGTGGATCACTGACACCTGCCTATCTCCTATCCCACACCACACAGCAATATCGATTGTAGTTTGTAGAACACACTTTCCCTAAAAATCAGCAGACTCTATCCCTAACAGGATTGATAAGAGATCGTAGATCGGGACTGAGTGCAGACCCCACCCCACACAGCAATATCGATTGTAGTTTGTAGAACACACTTTCCCTAAAAATCAGCAGACTCTATCCCTAAAATGCCTACAACTCGCCCTGCCTAAAACACTCCGACCTGTCCCTCAATTCTATCCGGACACAAATGGTTTTTTCCTGCCTGTCTGTCCCTAATCAGCAGCCAGCACGTTGATGTGTGCTCTCTCCCTGATCTAAGCAGCAGAATGGCGCCGCTGCAGGGCTGCCTCGAACTTATAAAGACTTGGTCACATGCTTCAGACGGCCAATCACAGCTACTGATACATTTGCAGGCATGGCTGGGATGGCTTAGGCACACCAGTTAAACACTTGTTGATTGGCTGTTGAAAGCCCGCCATGAAAAGCGCGCCAAAGCATGCAAAACCCGGAAATAAAACGACCGAACACGGATTTTTACCCGAATATACAGTAAAGTGTTCATGTCCGTGTTCGGGTAACAAAAATCCAATTATTCGGTACGAACACGAATAATACAGTCTGTGTTCGCTCAACCCTAGTGACAAATCAACAAAAATGGTAAAAATTTTTGTTGATTTGTCACTATATGATTATATATTTGACACATTATTTATAAGTTTTGCGCACCTGATTCACATAATGTAGCAAACAGGTAGTTCCTTTGAAGCATTACATCAAATACACCAAACGAGAAATACACTAGAAACAACATTAGAATAATACTTACTTGGGCACAAAACTGGCTCCCCAACACTTGTTTCTTTTTCCTGATTTTTCGGAGACGCACTCGGAATGATGGCAGGGGATCTTGGATCAAATATTTCAACATCAGATCCGGCTGGAGGTGACAGATCCCATGGCTCAAATGAGGGAACCTCTGGAATGTCCATTTTGTCTGAAATACAACAATAGAAGGTTAAACAATCATCCCAAAAACACATATTTTTCGTCTCCCATTTAAAAACATTATGTGCCTACCAACCTTGATGTTGCTGTGGTGGTATGCTTATTTGATGCACACTTGACTCCACCATGCTGCACTCTGTACTACTTTCCATTTCCTCCCTAGTGGTCACAGTGGGTTTTCTTGGTTCTTTTTCTACATAATAAAAATGTTGCATGTCAGAAAATTCACAGGAGGGAAATTTGCTATGACATTGTGCACTGCTTTGTAAATGAAGAAGAAAGTGGCACTTCCAGACCCAGGAACTTGGAAACTTGAGTTTATTTCTTCAAATCATAGGTACAACATCAGCAAAGACCACAAGACAGACTGGACAGCAAACGCGTTTCACACCTTGTGCTTATTCATTGCTCACTCATTGTGCACTGCTTGACAGCTATTTTCACATAAAAGATTCAGACATGTACATGGTTACCTCCTAAAAAGTAGGGACATTAATGATTGACTCAGCATAGGAAACAATTACCTTTTTGGGAATGTGTCACAGCATCAGGGCCCATGTCTTCTGTTTCTTCATCCAATGTGGATAGAGCAGCCACTGTAGATTCCCTTCTCCTCGTCTTTTGTCTTTCTTTTAATTTAATTTTTCATTTTTGCCCTATTTAAAGGTTACAAAAAGAATATGGAACAAATATGAGTTTGTAAAGAAAATTCTTTGCAATAAAGAAAATTCTTTGCAATAAAATGCATATATAGTTTACTGTGGATTCCTGTCTTTTAATGTAATATATAAATAAATCATCAATATATCAATAAAATCAATACATGACCAAAAAATATATAAAAAGTCAAGTTTTCATATACATTAGTATCTATACATTTCTAAACAACATACACCAAATATACCCAATACATACTGCTTGAAAAACCACTTTCGCTTACTTTTTTTCAGGATATGATGGATGTGACCTAGCTGTTCTTGCTCCCGATGTTTCAGATCTGACCATCTTTTTCTTATTTGGTCCTTTGATCGATCCACCCCATAAATCTTCTTTAAAGATGATATCACCTTATCCAGAATTCTGTCTTTTCTGGAGTTGGGCCTTTCATAATTCTCTAGCTTACCATCATAATCGTTTTTTTCTAGTATTGCCACCATCTCCATGATCTCACCCTTGCTCATAGGTGTGGCTTTTGTTTTTTTCTGAGCCCAACCACTGCGGCCCTCACTGGAACTCCGCGATTCCGCCATCTCCTCCACTAATCTTCCGCCAACTCACGTGTGTGTGTGTCGCATGCAGCTTAATATTCGGCACGTACACGCCCCTGCGTCAGCGCGCCACTGGAGGCGGAGTTGACGCATACGCTGTATTTAAAGGACGCCAGATCGTTCGCTCGCCGATTCGCCATCGGACAGATCTTTTCCAGGAGCACGATCAATCGGTGAACCACGATTCTTCCAAACAAACAAAGGTACGACTTTTGATTCAAAAGTGGGTGTTTTGGGCCCTATACAGCTTATATTGGGCCTATCTTTATTATGTGACAAAATACATGATCTTTGACTATGTTTTGTGTTGTGTTGTGTCTTGCAGGCATATATACATCATAATGGTAGACAAATTTACCGCTCCGGACTTTTTGCCTCAATTCATTGATGAATACCGCAAATTGCCATGTTTGTGGAAGGTAAAGAGTCGTGAATATTCCAACAAGCAATTAAAAAGTGAGGCCTACCAAAAATTGGCCGAGTTATGCAAACCTATTTGCCCTAATGCTGACATCAGTTATGTCAAGGGCAAAATCGGAAACCTCCGCAGCACATACAAAAGGGAGCTCAACAAGATCAAAAAGTCGGAGAAGTCAGGAGCTGGGACAGAGGAAATCTACATACCAAGGCTCTGGTTTTTCGAGAGCCTGCGGTTCCTGACGGAACAAGCCGAATCCAGGCCATCCCTGTCGACGCTCCCTTCCACTTCGGCAGAGGGCTCATGTGGTGCAAGCCAGGAGGAAGAATTCCTGGAACCAAGCTTGACACAGGTATAGCATTTAACAATATATTGTCTGCAATAAAGATAATGATGCAATAAATATATTATCAAACCAATAATTCACCCTTAATGTAAAGTCTGCTATTTGGTTAAAATAATCAAACAAACATTACTTTTTATATACACTATAACATTATAAAAATTTGTTAATTTCATCAACAGGAAAGTGTCAATGTGGAGGAGGCAAGTGCAAGCCAGGAGTCTGTGGAGCAGTCGGTAACCACCCAACCTCCACAAAAACGGAGAATGAAGAGCAAAAATTTGGAGGACGCCGCTACTGCATTTCTCAGCCAGGCCTCTATAGCCCTGCAGAGAAAGCCAGATGAGGCAGACTCATTTGGCATGCTCACAGCAAATAAATTGCGCAAAATGACTAAGCAGCAGCTCCTCGTCCTCCAGGTACTCAATAGAGGGGTCTGTGAAGAAATTCATGCGCACACCCACCTCTCCGATTATCAACCACCCCCTCCACCACAGCAACCACAGCCACCACCTCCACCACAGCCACATGGCAATCAGTGGCAATATGCCCCTGATCCCCACTATCCCAATGGTCACATGACTACAGTTATTCCCAATTATAAATGAAAAGAATTTATAATATGTTTTTTCTGTTACCCCTTATTATTTATATATACGTTATATGAGGAGGAAATGCCCTTTTTTATGTTATATTTTGAATACGGAGAGTATCTCTATATTTATGGTGAAATTTCTTTATTTCTAAAATAAAGAAAATGATAAAAAAAAAACTACTTGCCTATCTTTATTTTTTACTATTGAGCATATTGGGAGTAAGCAGCAATATATGTTTTATATATTAATGAAAAAATGAATAAAGGGACACATCAATAGTTAGATATTTTCCAGTCATAAACCAAAGAGAATGGTGAAGAGTTTTAACAATTATTTGTAAAAAAAACATGCAACATATAGAATAGCCAAATCATTATCATCATCATAACAGAACACATGCCTCTTTAATTGTAAAGTATAGAATTATGAGCAGCAGCTTCCTTCTTCTCACATTTAACCAAGATGAGCATGTGCATAATATATTTTTTTGACTGCCGCGAGACGAAAGTTCTTTCTTGATACAATGGCTAGTTTTCTTGAGAAATTCTTCCGGGTCGTTATTTGCTTCCGATCATGCGTGTTCCGATTTGTAGATTTTTGTCTGACGAAATCTGTACTGACTGAAGGAAAATCGGACGTTGTGTTGACGGCTGACAAATATTTTATAGCCTGCACACCAGAATTTTTTTGGCCGAAAAGTCGGAGTCGGTGGTCGGAAGCATCATACTAACAACCCGAAAATCGGCGGATCGGTCGTCTGACTTAAATTCCCGGCCGAATTTCGACGCGTGTGTACGAGGCTTAAGAGTGTAGCTCTTTTTTTTAAATTATTGCTCACGCTCTCTGGCGATCGTGGCAATACCTCACATGTGAGGTTTGAACAGCGATTTCATTCGCGGCTTGACTTCCATATACGTTTTCTTTCATGCGCGAGCTAACGGCGATGGGGGAGGCTAAAATTTTTATTTTTCCCTATTTAATTTTTTTTTATTTTAAACACAGGTTTTAAAAAAAAAATCTGATCACTTTTATTGCTGTCACAAGCAATGTAAACATCCCTTGTGACAGCAATATGCAGTGACAGGTACTCTTTATGGAGGGATCGAGGGTCTAAAAGACCCTCGACCCCTCCACTACACTTCCATGTATTCAAAACGCCGAAAACTGCATTTTTGAATGCACTCACTTTTTGAATCTGCCGCCTTTAGCAGCAGAGTAACCCGGACGTGACGTCATGGACGCTGCCTCCGTGTTACGTCATCGGAGACATCCGGCTTAGATCGAGACTCCACTGGGACGGGAGTCTCGGGCAGAGCTGCAGAGGGCGGCGGGAGGGGGGGGCGTCCCCTCCCGCTCGCCAGGGTAACGATCGAGCGGCTCCCGAGCTAACCGCCGGCTCTATACAACGGTACCCGGATGATGCCTCTAGCTAGAGGCATCATCCCGGTATAACCACGCAAAATCAGGCAACGTACGGATACGTCACTTTGCAGTAAGTGGTTAAACAATCCGGAGTCAGAAGGAGATTTGATGGAAAGAACCTGTCTGCGGGACAAGATCGAAACTCGATCTTGTACCCTGAATGAATCAGTTTGTGAACCCAACTGTCACGAATTTGGGACAACCAGGATTCCTCAAAGTAGCGCAGACATCCCCCCACTCCTGAACCGGGTGAGGGCGTCCCTTCAAGCGGAGGAGGGCTGGGCTGCCGAACCAGCCTGAAAGGCCTTGGCTTCTTGTGACCGCCTGAGGTCTTGAAGGATTTACCTTTTTTTCTGTGCACCTGAGGCACGAAAGGACCCACAATGAGCCTTGAAGGAAGGACCCTGCCTAGCGCTGGGTGTTTTTCCCTTAGAGGTGTCGGGCAAAAGGGTACTCTTATCACCCGTAAGACCTTTGATCAACTCATCTAAGGTATCCCCAAAAAGTCAATTACCCATATAAGGGACATCAGACACAGTCTTCTTGGAAGCGTGGTCAGCCGACAAAATTTTTTGCCAAATAATGCGGTGGATTGCGACCCCAACCGAAGATAATCTTGCGACCAAAGGAGCCTCGTCCAAGGCCGCATCACAAAGGTACAGCACGCCTGGGCCATTTGATCCACCAGGTCAAGGACAGTCAGAGGGACCGACTCCACCACCAAGGTGCGCCTAAGCACCTTGAACCATTCCGTGACTGCTGGAGAAACCATCACAGCAGCAAACACAGGTTTGAGCAGGGAGCCAACCACCAAATATATGTGGCGGGAAAGCGCCTCTACGTGCCTATCCGCCGGGTCTTAGAACACCGGGGAGTCCTCCACGGGCATCAACGTGGATTTATTCAACCTAGAAAACAGTGTGGTCCACCTTTGGTGTCACAGTCCAGCGATTGTCGACTGGATCCGAAAAAGGGATAACGGTATTGAAACCGCTTAGGCACAACAGCATATGTTTGATGCAATGCCATTGATGGTTCGCGGTTTCGTGAAACTCCTCGGGACAAGGAAAAACCTGACCTGACTTCTGAGCTTTACGGGACCCACAGGAAACCCGCTTACCTGACTGGGTGGGCTCATCATCAAGATTTAAAGTCTCCTTGACGGAGCTAATAAGTGCATCCACTATAGCGCGCTACCCCGCCGCAGTGGAGGAGGACACCTCCTCCTCCCCATCCGAGTGTGAGGACTGGGACCCCTCAGGGGAGACGTTGTCCGTGGCAACCAATTCAGGCTCTGAGTCAGAAGAGGGCATCGGCCATTTTTGAGCAGTGCGTTCAGACATCAGAAGATCAACCTTGGACGCCAAGGTCGCAAGTTCAGCAGATAAGAAGGCCATATAAGAGAATTCAGGAGTTCCTGAAGCCCCAACCAGGTCTGTGGGGAACTTGTTATCCTGGGACTCCATTTTGCATTTAAAAATTTTTTGGGACACTGGCCCTTTCAAACGGCGGTTCCCGCGGTCCACGCCGCAAATCTGCTCCGTCGGTGGAGACCCCCTTTAAAACTGTTATAGCAATAGAGACAGTTACAGTTTTGCAGGGAGATGCCCGAAAAACAGCCCCACAGTGTCACAGTGTACATTACCACCTCACACATGCTGCTGCAGTGAAGGGAGAAGTGAAAAAGGAAGTGACCTCACACACTAGAGGCCAATGTATGCCCTGAGCCACAGTAAAATGAATGCCTATTAAAAGTAAATGGGAAGAAGCACTCGCAAAATGGCCGCCGCCCTTACTAGGCGGCCGTCCACAGTAAAAATGGCGCCCAAACCTGGGCCAGAAGGTCAGAAAATGGCTGCTGCCCACACAAGGAAGCCAGCCAGCCTGCCCTCACCCAAAATGGTGGCCGAACAAATGGCGCCAAGTCAGCACAAACCCAGGAAAATGGCCACCATGGGGACACCTCAGAGGCACAACCCCATTCAGGCAGTGTACATTGCATAGCGCCCCCAGTGGGGAAGGGAGGTAGGGGCCACCAAAAAACGGTCAGGGAGGGGGACACTACAGAGACCGCATGTTCTGCCTTCCCCTAGGAGTGGGCCCACATAACATCCCCAGATAACAGTCCCAGGGACAGGGGGTAGTGTAACTCACCATACCACAGACTGGTATCACCTCCCACCCTGAGTGTGGGTGCCATCAGCCAGGAAGAGATGCTAGCAACACACGGGCATTCTGTAGTTGAGACATTCCGGCGAAGAAGAATTCTCTACAGGCTCGTCCCCTTCCTCAGGGGCACTGGGGTCGTGGCGAGGCCTGGGCGCACCCATGACCTGCAACGCTCATTGGCAGGCTGGGACACCATAAGGATCTATATTATCCAGTGGCAGGCCCAGCTCTGCTGTCGCTCGTAGTCCTCCAGGGATCCCCCTGACTAACTAGCGATAGTGAGTGATGAAAGAAATAAAAAGAAAAAAACTTTTTTCAAAGAAAAAGACAAAAAAAAACTGAGACATAGGAGTAGGTCTAGGTTTCCCAGCTGAGACCTGACGCTAGGCAGCAAGAAACTAAAGAGCATCACCAAGAGGCTGATGGGTAATGCCTGAAGGACAGCCCCCTAGAGGTGTGTTGTGTGTAAAGCTTTTGTTGTTAACCTTTTAACTACCTAGCCTGCTCCTGCAGAGAGGGTGCATTACCCACTCGTGAAGGAATACTGAACGGGCTGCAACTGTCAGAGGACGTAAGAGAAAGATATTTTTCTTACGCATTAGTTTAGAGTTCCCACAAGGACCACATTTACCACACCTAAAGAAACCTTCTATGTCAAACATTGTGGTTTTTTTTATGTTCGGATTTGTATTAGGATGTTACAGTGCCTTGCGAAAGTACTCGGCCCCCTTGAACTTTTCGACCTTTTGCCACATTTCAGGCTTCGAACATAAAGATATAAAACTGTAATTTTTTGTGAAGAATGAACAACAAGTGAGACACAATCATGAAGTGGAACGAAATTTATTGGATATTTCAAACTTTTTTAACAAATAAAAAACTGAAAAATTGGGCATGCAAAATTATTCAGCCCCCTTAAGTTAATACTTTGTAGCGCCACCTTTTGCTGTGATTACAGCTGTAAGTCGCTTGGGGTATGTCTCTACCAGTTTTGCACATCGAGAGACTGAAATTTTTGCCTATTCCTCCTTACAAAACAGCTCAAGCTCAGTGAGGTTGGATGGAGAGCATTTGTGAACAGCAGTTTCAGTTCTTTCCACAGATTCTCGATTGGATTCAGGTCTGGACTTTGACTTGGCCATTCTAACACCTGGATATGTTTATTTGTGAACCATTCCATTGTAGATTTTGCTTTATGTTTTGGATCATTGTCTTGTTGGAAGACAAATCTCCGTCCCAGTCTCAGGTCTTTTGCAGACTCCATCAGGTTTTCTTCCAGAATGGTCCTGTATTTGGCTCCATCCATCTTCCCATCAATTTTAACCATCTTCCCTGTCCCTGCTGAAGAAAAGCAGGCCCAAACCATGATGCTGCCACCACCATGTTTGACAGTGGGGATGGTGTGTTCAGGGTGATGAGCTGTGTTGCTTTTACGCCAAACATAATGTTTTGCATTGTTGCCAAAAAGTTTGATTTTGGTTTCATCTGACCAGAGCACCTTCTTCCACATGTTTGGTGTGTCTCCCAGGTGGCTTGTGGCAAACTTTAAACAACACTTTTTATGGATATCTTTAAGAAATGGCTTTCTTCTTGCCACTCTTCCATAAAGGCCAGATTTGTGCAGTATACGACTGATTGTTGTCCTATGGACAGTCTCCCCCACCTCAGCTGTAGATCTCTGCAGTTCATCCAGAGTGATCATGGGCCTCTTGGCTGCATCTCTGATCAGTCTTCTCCTTGTATGAGCTGAAAGTTTAGAGGGACGGCAAGGTCTTCGTAGATTTGCAGTGGTCTGATACTCCTTCCATTTCAATATTATCGCTTGCACAGTGCTCTTTGGGATGTTTAAAGCTTGGGAAATCTTTTTGTATCCAAATCCGGCTTTAAACTTCTCCACAACATCTCGGACCTGCCTGGTGTGTTCCTTGTTCTTCATGATGCTCTCTGCGCTTTAAACGGACCTCTGAGACTATCACAGTGCAGGTGCATTTATACGGAGACTTGATTACACAGAGGTGGATTCTATTTATCATCATTAGTCATTAAGGTCAACATTGGGTCATTCAGAGATCCTCACTGAACTTCTGGGAGAGAGTTTGCTGCACTGAAAGTAAAGGGGCTGAATAATTTTGCATGCCCAATTTTTCAGTTTTTTATTTGTTAAAAAAGTTTGAAATATCCAATAAATTTCGTTCCACTTCATGATTGTGTCCCACTGCTTGTTGATTCTTCACAAAAAAATTACAGTTTTATATCTTTATGTTTGAAGCCTGGAATGTGGCAAAAGGTCGAAAAGTTCAAGGGGGCCGAATGCAAGGCACTGTATGTATTAACTTTTTTCTTAATCCTGGGGCCCTACTGTATATAAAGGAGGGTTTATTGGGTAAAATTTTATTAAGGGTAGGGTCCTTTTTTAAATTGGCCCAATGTTTTCCGAGGTATGTTGAGTCCATGGAATAGTTTATATTTTGCCACAAGTTTTGGGAAAATGACACAATTTATTTATTTTTAATATAAAGTTGTCAATTAAATGATATATTGATCAAACATGCCATGACCATATGTGAAATTACACCCCAAAATACATTCTGCTGCTTCTCCTGAGTACGGAGATAGCACATGTGTGAGATTTTTTTGGCAGTCTAGCCGTGTACAGGACCCCGAAAAACAACCACCGCCTTCAGCCTATGGGCGTAAATTGTTGATTTCATTTCTCATTACCTATCACAGTTTCGGAGGCCATGAAACGCTAAGACCGCACAACCCCCCCCCCCCCCCCAAATTACCCATTTTCGGAAAGTAGACACCATAGGCTATTTGCTGAGAGGCATGGTAAGTATTTTGCAGATCTCGCATTTTTTCACAAAGTTTTGAAAATTAAAAAAAAAAAAAAAATTTCCTTTTTTCATTTTCCAAAACAAATGAGCTGCAAAATACTCACCATGCCTCTTAGAAAATACTTTGGTGTGCCTCCTTTCAGAAAAGGGGTCATTTGGGGGGGGGGGGTTTGTGCTATCTTGGCATTCCATGGCCACTGAAACTGTGATGGGTAGTGAGGAGTGAAATCAACACTTTACACCCTTGCTTGGCTGTGATTTAAGCAGAGTGAGATGTGAGGCCAGGAGCTCAGTGCAGATCTGAGGAAAAAAAACACCCGTTAGCAGGCATATCTGCTTTACCTGCGATGTACCTCTGCTTTCTCTTACCTCCTGGATCCTCCGGTGATGGCTATCATGTCCGCAAAAGGCCAAGGTAAGCAGCTCCAGGACCGGACGCCTCTGCGGTCAGGGAAGGGGCAGGTCACGTGCTCGAGCGGCGCCATCTTAGCTTCTGTTTCTGAAGTAAAACGCAGCCAGAAGATGGAGCAGGGGCTGCCAGCGTCCCCCCTCAGCGATGGCTTCTTCTCCACCACCGGCGGCAGAGCTCAGCTCTCCACACCCGGCAGAAGCAGACCCACATGCCATAACCAGGCCAATTCTAGCAGAGATAGAGGGGTGCAAAGCTACACTGATGGTTCGTATAGATCATTTGGCATCTGAATGCACACTGATTCGCCATGATCTAGATAAAATCAGGGGCAGACTCACAGAGGCTGGGGATCGCATTGGCAATGCAGAGAATCGACAGAGTTCCCATATCTCTCAGATTTCAGAACTACAATCACTGGTGAGTTCCTTAACCCATAAAGTGGATGACGCAGAGAACAGACAGTATTTCAACAATATCCGTGTGGTGGGCCTACCTGAAGGGGTGGAGAGCTCTCATCCAGATGTATTTGCGGAGGGCTTCTTTAAAACACTGCCTAATCTTCCATTATATGGGATGCTTTTAAGGCATGCATGCAAGGTCATTATATTTCGGCTATCAAGCAGGCCCGTAGAGAGCTCAACCCCACTTTACAGGAACTACAAGACAGGGAACGGGTCTGCGAGATAGCTCATGCTGAATCTGGGCCCTTGGATGGCACCTATGTATCCCTGCTGGAGGCCCGCCCCCTCTTGGCTATACACCTTACAGAACTAACATATACTTCCTGGACCAGAAGCAGGGACAAAAAAAGAGAAAACTGCTGGCTGCACTGGCGGCAGAACAGAGTGTCCAGATGAGTGTCCCCTGCATCAGGAATGCTCAGGGATCAGTGCTTACCAACCTGGCAAATATATTGGACACATTTGTAGAATACTATAAAATGCTATACACACCTATTCCATCCTAGAAAGACCAGGACTGGAGTCCCTATTACTCTCCCTGAAAATTCCAGTTCTCTCAGATGCGGACAGGGATAGTCTAGAGCAGGGGTCTTCAAACTATGGCCCTCTAGTTGTTCAGGAACTACAATTCCCATTATGCCTAGTCATGTCTGTGAATGTCAGAGTTTTACAATGCCTCATGAACATCCCCTGAAGAAGTCACGTGACTCCGTGACGTAATGCGTAGGGCGTTCGCAGCGAGAAACCGGAAGTGACGTACCGGGACACAGCAGCCCAGTCCCGTGGCTCGTGTCTTTGCTGAATTTTAAATTTTAAACTGTAAATTATACTATTTATTTGAAATAAAAATTTTATGAATACTATACCATGATGGCCCCCTTCTTTACTGAGTTGTAAAGATCAATCATCCGGGAGAGGAAAAAGTACCCCCACTGAGAGGAGCATTCACAAATAAAGGAGCCATATCCCCCCTGAGAGCTAGAGGCTATACTACGCTATAGCAGGAGTGGAGGAAAAGGCAGCAACCCAGGCTTATTTACCACAGGCTTATTTATAAAGTTAATGAGGTGAGCAGTTAGCACACTTAGAAGTGTGATCACGGAAGAGCATGATCATTCACTACCCTAAAGGTGGAAGAAGCTATTGGACTGAATAAGGACCCTAAGAATTATACAAGAAAAAACTGGAAGTCATCACAAATAATTGGACACTATAGCACTTTAATCCCATCTTTATTTATTTATATTTTTTATCCTTTAAAAACACCATACACCTTTTAAAACATGCACTTTAAATATATCAAGTTGATTGGTTGCACAATAGTTGTTTGCACCTTTTATGAACAACTGATTATTTGCACATTTATTACTCACCATTTACTTTGCACAAGCAGCACTTTATTACAACAGGTTTCAGTTTATGTGAAATAAAAATGATTGTATCACTGGGTATACTTATAAGCACCATATTTTATTTGCACTTAAATAATTATGATGAGTATGGCTTAATTGATATGCACACAAGCACTTTTGTATAAAAGAACTCACTGGAGCACCACTTATATACCCACATATTGATGTCTTTTTTGATGGTATAACATATATGATAAATTGTGTAATCTTGATTTGAATTCATATCAATTGCCTCCCTGAAGCACAGTAACCCCCCCTTTTTATATCTGTTTATTAGAATGCTAAGGTACCAGTATTTTGTACTTGCAGCATTAGGGACACAGTTCATTTATCCTATTCCTGTGATAGCGCAAGAATCACATTTACATACACTGGTCCAATATGACCGCAACTCACTCTTTTTAGTAATGCCCATGAGGAGGGATAGGCCCAGAAAGGTTTTAAATTCGGAAACAGTAATGCGTTTCCATGCAAATTCTCTGGCAAGGGTCAAATTTGGATTTGCGGCGATTAATTGATCTGTGTATAAATTGCTTTGGTCCACAATAGATCTGTACAGATCTTCCGTGAAAAAAAAAGCTCATAATAATCAAGGGGAGTAAAATTGTCTGTTTCCACCTGAATTCCGGGTTGGCCAGTGAATATGGGGGGGGGTTGCACTGCAATAGTGGTGGGCTCCCAATCAGGATTTGCAAGCGCATCAGGACGGACACTATGGGCCTGTCTTGGAATTATTGGTGGCGCTACTTGTGCTACCCACCACATGGGCTTGAACTGCACTTAGGGGACTCGCCACGTCACCAAGTGATACTGCAGTGCTGGTTTGATGGTCAGGGTTTATTAGGCCGCTGGTGCTTGCCAGTTCACCAGATTGTTGCAACTCAGCAACAGAAGAATGGGGTTTGATATGCCTCACCTTAGCAGGGACCACTATTATGTCATCAGAGCTATCTGTCAGGGTGCCGCTGCTCTCTACGGGTTTGTATACTGAGCCTGATTCTGACAGTGAGGCTTCCCCATCGCTCTCATCTTTAATGCTCACCATCATGTAGGGATCTTCTCTAGTGTACCTCTGTTTGGACATTTTGGCCAATAAACTTATAGGTACCTAGTGTGACTCTCAGATAAAAAAGCACCTGGTTGTCAAGGACTGTTTGAACCGCTACCAAAAAAACTGCTAGTGCTAGCAGAGATTAGGCCTGACTCTGCTAACGCTGTGGTTGTGTGTGCTGTGTATTTGTCAGGGTGCCAGGAAACCAGACCAAACAAAGATGCAAGTAAAATAAAGCGATTTATTTATGCAACAATAATAAACGCACAGCAAGCGAGAGGAGCAAAATCAAGAACAGCCGGGGTCAAGTTCAAGAGTGGGTAGTCATCCAAGCCGGGATCGAGTCCAGGAACAGGTAGTCATCCAAGCCAAGATAGAGTCCAGAAGCGAGTAGTCTGCCGAAGCCGGGTCGTCGTCTGATGCGGGGTCGTCTGCCGATGCGGGGTTGTCTGCCGATGCGGAATCCAGAGCCAGAAAGGTCGTCAGCCAAGCCAAGTCATGTACGGAGAAAACACAGAGACCAGAGGACTGCTAGCAGTGATGCACCTTGGAGCAGAATCGCAAGGGCAAGGTCTGAAAGCCATTAGGTGATATATATGATGCAATGTCTACTGTCACCAGTATACTAGGTTTATTAACTTTTAAGTTTTGATGCTATTTAAAGCTTCTTTACTGCCTTTTAGATAGGAAGGACACTTACCTGCTTGGGTTGGAGGAAAACAAAGATATTCTCCCAACCTTGAAAATAGAGTTTATTCCACCTAAAATCGGCCTACCCGGTGGTTCCTTGCTGTTCTTATATATTTTTACCCGATACAGTACTGGCATGACTGGTGCATCTGGCACTAAATATCTTTTTTCTTTTTTTATTAAGGATATTTTCTCTACTTCCTCGGTTTACTAAATCCTGTAATGCTCAATGTCAATGAACCCTATAGCTAAAAGCTGCATCTGCAAGAGACAGGATATCCACGTGATCGAACTTTGAAAAGGTAAAGAGGTGGCGGCCTTATACAACTGGGCTACAGTACAGAGGGCTGGAGTTGGAATGCCCAGGAAACTGATCTCGAGTAACTGGCACAGAAAAGCAGGAGAAGGAGATTTGTTCTCGAGAGTGTAAGTTTCATCAATCAGATTTCTTATCCATCAAGCGATGGTGAATTTGGAAGCAGGATTTCCCTTCCAAAGTCCTGAGAACTAAACAACAAGGGAATTAATCTACCTGGTTGAAGCTGATCCTTTGAGGTAAACTCCTGCGGCTTGGATTACATCCAGGCAATGAAGTGGAATTTCCTTTTGATGCTTTGGAGCAGGGCATAAGGATAGTAGGACTAGGTCTTCACTGAAGTGGAGGGCTGATATCACCTTAGCATGAAAAGATGGTCTTGGGTGTAAGAGTACCTGGTCTTTGTGAAGAATTAGAGCTACCTACTCAGACATGTCCAAACGGGAGCAAAAATGACACTTCGAAGGAGAGGTTGATCAAGTGCATTATCCCTGATAGGTTCCAAGGGTGGTTTCTTCAGGATAGAAAATCAAGTTTAGATTCCAAGGAAGCAGCGGGTTCTGTAAGGGGGCCTGATCTGCCATACACCTTGAATAAAGGTTTTTTTTTTTTTTTACAAGGGAGAGCAAATCCAGAGAATGGACAAAGGTCAAAACCTGTCCTTTGCTAGTGCTTACAAGCAAGTTCTAGTCCAGTCCTGATAGTAAAGCGGCCAGAATGTGAGGCACTGAGTAATCTCTGGGATTAAAATGCCTGTGTCCACACCAGGCAGAAAAGTATTTCCAGGTACGATAGTTGATCCTTCTGGAAGTGGCTTTTGCTTTAAGCAAGGTAGGAATTACATATTCAGAGGGCCATCCCCTAGTAGTCTGTGTACCAAGTTCTTTTGGGCCAGGGTGGTTCAATGAGAATCCTTGGCTTCTTCTCTTGTCCAATTTTGTGGAGCAGATGAGGTAGAAAAGCATAGATTAGCCTGAACTTAAACCAAGGGATTTTTAAGGCATCCAATACCCGTGCAAGAGGATCCCTGACCACTAACAGAGGTATAGCTAGCTGCTGAATCTGAAGGCCTAGATATCCACATCTAGTGTCCCCCATCTCTGACATCAGGTTGAAGATGTCGTTCTGAAGGGCCCATTCTCCTTAATTGAGGTAGTGGTGGTTGAAGTAATTCACTTCAGTTGTCCACAGGGATCACTGGACAGTAAGATCCCCCTTCCATGAGATAATCTGGCTTGCTTCCTTTCAATAGTTTTGTGACTCCTGATGCCCTCTTGATGGCTGATATGGGTCACAGCCATGGCATTGTCAGATTGCACCCTGATGGGGTGTCCAGTCCAGTGTTGCAGAGCCACTCTTACTGCTCTGAGCTGCAGGATGTTGATGGAAAGTTTAGCTTCCACAGGTGATCATGTTCCCTTTGCAGTGATGAGCAAGAAAAAGGAGTACTTATTGTTAAGGCTGGGTGAGAAATGCACAGTTAGGAAATACCTTGTTTGGCTGGTTAGGTCGAGAGAAGGCGCATGTTTGTTCCAGGTTGACAAGATACTGTGCCGGAGAGATAAAACGATATTGGGTGATTGGTACAGCCTTGAAGGAGGCTACCACGAGGCTTAGAAATCTTACCAAGAATCTCATTGTGGAACGTCTCTGACCTCAATTCTCAAGTGTCTTCTCTGGAAGAACAACCTTTGCTTAGGATGTGTCCAAGATTGGACTCAAGTATTCTAGGCGAAGTGTTGGCTGGAGAACAGGTTTTTGAAAATTGATCACCCAACCATAACCTGAATGCCCTGAACTCTGAGAAGGTGCTGTGAATTCCCTGGGAGCAAAGGATAGCCCAAAAGGCAGTGCAACAAACGGGAAATGACTGTCTGCCATTGCACAGCCCACAAAATGCTGATAAGGTGAATAGAAAGAAGCAGATAGGCATCTTGGATGTCTACAGATGCAATTTATTCCCATTATCTGAGAGATGCAATAATCAACCTTGCAGATTTTGGCACCCATGCATTTGTCAGATAATGCGCCACTTTACCCAGAAAATTGTTGCAATTACCAATGTTTAGGCATTTTCAGGTTTATTTCTTCTGTTTGTATTGGTATGACACAAACAAGTAGAGAAACAAAAAGCCAAATCTGATATTCCACACAAAACTCCAAAAATGAACCGAACAAAATGATTGGCACCTTCTCAAAATTGTAAGAAATAATCACATTCCTAGTTTGTGATGCTCCTGTAATTTGTAAAATAAACTCACTTGTATCTATTAACCACTTCAGCCCTACCCACCGCAGTTTTACAGCGGCGGGCAGACGCTCCTGGGCAAAGTGACGTAGTACTACGTCGCTCGCTCAGGAGACTGTAGGTGGAAAGTGCGCCCCGCCGCCAGCACGCTCCCGCCTCAGCTCGTTAGCTGGGGAGCCAGCGCGTGTGCCTGCTGGCTCCGATGGCTGCCAGCCACTTGCGATCTCTCGCAGCAGAGAGAGAAGGACAGACGGCTGATGTAAACACAGCCGTCTGTCATTCTCCCAACTTTTGACACAGAAGCATAAAAAAGCCAGATTGGAGTTTGCCAAAACCTATTTGAGTAAGCCAAAATTCTTTTGGGAGAATGTGCTGTGGACAGATGAAACAAAATTACAGTTTTCTGCTAAAGCCCATCATTCTTTTGTTTTCAGAAAAAGAAATGAGGCCTTTAAAGAAAAGAATACAGTCCCTACAGTCAAAAATGGTAGGGGTTTACTGATGTTTTGGGGTTGCTTTGCTACTTCAGGTACTGGATGTCTTGACTGTGTGCATGGAGTGTATGTAAACTGAAGACTAGCAAAGAATTTTGGGGTGCAATGTAGGGTCCAGTGTCAGAAAGTTGGGTCTCTATCAGAGGTCATGGGTCTTACAGCAGGACAATGACCCAAAGCACACGTCAAAAAGCACCAAGATCTGGTTTAAGACAAAGCGCTGCAGAGTACTGAACTGGCCAGAAAAAGATTTCAGATCTAAATTCCATAGAGCACCTATGGAGATATCTCAAAACAGCAGTTGGGAAAAGGAACCCTTAAAATTTGAGAGACCTAGAGCTGCTGGCGAAAGAAGAGTGGTCCAAAATTCCAGTAGACACGTTAGGAACTCATTGATGGGCACAGGAAGGGATAGATTTCTTCCAATGGGTGTGCTACCAAATATTAAATTGAGGGTGCCAATAATTCTGTCCAGTCCTTTTTTTGGAGTTTTGCGTTGAATATGTCAGATATGGCTTTTTTTTTCTCCACTTTTGTGTCATACCAATACAAACAAAAAAAATCAACATGAAAATGAACAAACATTTGTAGTTGCAACAATTTTCTGGGCAAAGTGGTGCATTATCTAACAGAAATGCAGGGTTACCAATATTTTTGGCCACGACTGTACCTGAGACTGAGTTCTAAGTGGCCGAGTTTTAGTGCCAAGTTTGAGGAGGTCACACTGTAAAAGCGAATACATTCCAAACATAGCCCCTTTTTTTGTAGTAACTATCAGAGATACAGGGTAACCCTGTCATACCTGTACATGACGCTGGACCATATACGATATGCCATATACTCCTATAGAGTGCAGGTTTCTCCCATTAATGAGGGTATACCCCCAAATGGGTCTTTGGGGTCTGGGTTCCATATGAATGGACCAAGGCCCTGGACTTGCATACCACCCTGCAGCGGACTACATGCATTGCAAAAAGTGCTGAGGTAAGCATCCGTGCAGGATGCAGTGACAGAAGCAGCAATTACAAGCCACCTCCCATGGCATAGGGTCCAGGTATGGCACCCAAGGTTTTATTGAGGTTGTACTGACTTGAATGCACCGCTTTAGAAGACAGTGAAGGAGTTGACTGAAGAACTCTGAGGATAAAAATTAACTAGTTATTTTAAATGCAATTTTTCTGTAAGGGAGAAGAGGTCCATCACCTGAGGACCCACAGAGTGGGGTAGGGTTATAGAGAGGCATCCAGGGCAAGAGTCATCAGAAGCTTGTCAGTGTCCAATCAGAGGATATGAGCCATGAGCCTATATTCCAGGGACTCATCCTGTGTCCTGTACGATTAAGAAGATTTAGATCACATAGACTTAAATGAGGTTCAGGGTGTAGGGTTGCGGATTTTTTTGCTCAGTTTGCCTATCACTACACCTAAGATACACTGGGACAGCCACAAATTCTTGTGACCAGGAAGTGCAGGGGATAACTGGATTTTTGTAAGAACTTACCGTAAAATCCTTTTCGCTGAAGTTTCGACAGACGCAGCTCTGCTTAATCATAGACTAGGGTTATGCTCCTTCCACTTGGGATAGGCACTAGGCGGAAAAAAAGGCTTGTCCACGCCTATAGGGGCCGTCCTAGGTGGCATAACCCCCCAGGCTCTGCTATAATCAAACAGTTGTGTTGCAAGCAGTGACAGAAAAAGACCCCATAACTCAAAAGTAGAGGGTCGGGTGCTGCGTCTGTAGAACTTCAGAGAAAAGGATTTTACGGTAAGTTCTTACAAAAATCCAGTTTTCTCTATCGTTCATTGACAGACGTAGCTCTGCTTAATCACAGACTATAGGGATGTCCCAAAGCAGTAAAAAAAGATGAAGGGCTGGAACAAGACAGGAACAAAAAAATGGAATGCCTCAATGGCCAAACGTAGCCACCCAGGTAAAACAGAGCTCAACCAGAAAGAAAAGGAGCTCCCCCGGGACAACGAACCCTCAAAGAGAAACCAAACCGCAGCCTGCAAAACATTGCGGACAAAAGAAGCATCCGCTGATGCCAGCACATCTACCTTGTAGAAGTTGGTAAATTCTTGCAAACTTATAGCACTGACACCTGATGGTGAAAAGCCCAGGAGGCACTCAGCGCTCTAGTAAAATCTGCCTTCACTGGAAAAAGAGAAATCTGACACTTCAGTGAATATAAGAAAAGGAGGCGCAAACACCTAGTGCATTACCCGTGGTCACTGTTTAAAATTTTAATAAAATGCCAAATGCATACTCACAAACATGAAGAAATAAAATCGTGTTACAAATTCCCTGTGCCACTGTGAACGAGAGGACAGGCGCACTGAGAGAGCTGATGCACCGACATGATGTCAGCTTAGGCAGATAAGAGGAGCCACAAGAGCGATCTAGGATGGGTAAGTCACTAAAACAAAACAACACACATGGCCCATAAACCTGTTAATCAGAAAGAGCTCACCCAGAATGTACACATGATTTTATGATACTAAAGATCATGTGTCTGCATTTACACTCAAGGGTTGCTCCTTGCTTACATTCCATGGTCTGTGGACCCCTTTGCTGTTTGTTGATCTAAGTTTTGAGGACAGTTTTTTACTTGAATTGTCCCATGTGACACACAACCAGTGGCCACAGAGGTTTTGAGGGTTAAGGTTTACATAGGCCGAGTAAGTGTGTTTTTTGACACTGGACGGTCCCGCCCCCTCCCTCTGGGGTGAGGAAGGGGAAGGGGAGAAGGTGGAGGAACATGAAGCTACACTATATATATTCTTATCTGCTATTGTTATGACCAGCTCTGAGGAAGGGAGCTTGACTCCCGTAACGCGTTAGCAGTCGTATCTTCAAGGACATGTTCCAGTAAACGTGTGACGGGAATTTGTAACACAATTTTACTTCTTCATGTTTGCGAGTATGCATTTGGCATTTTATTAAAATTTTAAACAGTGACCACGGGTAATGCACTAGGTGTTTGCGCCTCCTTTTCTTTTCTTTTTGGAAAAGGACCCGTTTTGGAGTTCCCTGCCTGAGGAGAGCAGCACACCAGTCTTCCCCTTTGGGCTGAATTGTTTACTTCAGTGAATATGCCTGTACCACCGCCTCTCCGATCCATCTGGAAATGGTTGCAGAAGACACAGCCAGTCCCTTACGAGGTTAATCCGTAAGGACAAAAAGAGTCCAATTTTCTGAAGGACGCAGTGGTCTCCAAGTAAACCCTGATAGCCTGGACCACATCCAAAGAATGTAAAGCATACTCCTTATGATGCTGAGGTTCAGGGTAAAGGGAAGGCAGTACAATGTCTTCATTTAAATTAAAATCCGAAACCACCTTAGGAAGGAATGACTGATTAGGTCGAAGTACCACCTTATCTCTGTGAACCACCAGGAAGGTGAGCAGCAAGACAACGCCGCCAATTCAGATACTCTGCGGGCAGAAGTGATTGCCACCAAGAAGGTAACCTTCTGAAACAAAGCAAGCAGTGAAATCTGGCAAAAAAATATACTATGTATATTAGCGCGCCAGAGAGGCAGTGACCGTAGCCTGGTTAAGATTTATATAAATAAGTAAATTAATTGTGATAATTAAGTGCAGCTGCTAGTAAAGTGCGGGTGCAAATTGGAAGAAAAAGTATTCACAATAGTGATACCTCTAGCGCTTGCTAATCCCTAGTGGAAATTTAAAATATGTGCTAAAAATTCACAGTGGATACAATTAATAAATAAACATGAAAATAAATCACTTCAAAAATAACTTAAAAATAATAGTCCATTCAATGTGTAGTGATAAATCAATCAACATTAATAATAAACCATAAAATGATAAAGTCCAAATCCAAATAATTTGTATTAAGGTGCTGGTGCTTCTTCCTTAATAACTGGTGCTTCCTTTCCCGTGATAAATAAATAAATAAATTGCCCACTCACCAGATGTTGTGGGTTCTATATGTCTTATGACATTAGAACCTAACTTGCTTCAATAGAAAATCCTTTCCAGGTTCGGGTTCCCTCTCCCTGGGTATGGACAGGCCGTTCGGTTAATAATCCACCATGGGATGAGTCTCCTCCAACCACGGGCCAAAGTATGAGATGTATTCCCTGCAAATCACCTCCAATCACAAGCCGTGATGGGGGAATAAATGGATAGTGTGGTATTGCTTTTCAAAGTTTTATTGCACACACCAAAAAAACAATATTGCACACTCAACGGTCAAATCCGTAAACTCCAAAATTGATAAAAGCAGGTGTCATACACTTCCACATCTTCAAAAGCAATATCCAGCAAAGTGAAATAGAAAAAAAGCTGTGCTCAATCCAAAAAATGACAGACAAACAGGACAGGATCGTCATACACGTGTGCTGGAGAGTGGAGAGCGGTAGTTCCGGCTTGCGTTCCACTCAACAACGTATGACGTCACGGCGTGCGTTCCACCTAACGCGTTTCGTCATTGGTTCAGACGTCTTCAGAGGACGTCTGAACCAATGACGAAACGCGTTAGGTGGAACGCACGCCGTGACGTCATACGTTGTTGAGTGGAACGCAAGCCGGAACTACCGCTCTCCACTCTCCAGCACACGTGTATGACGATCCTGTCCTGTTTGTCTGTCATTTTTTGGATTGAGCACAGCTTTTTTTCTATTTCACTTTGCTGGATATTGCTTTTGAAGATGTGGAAGTGTATGACACCTGCTTTTATCAATTTTGGAGTTTACGGATTTGACCGTTGAGTGTGCAATATTGTTTTTTTGGTGTGTGCAATAAAACTTTGAAAAGCAATACCACACTATCCATTTATTCCCCCATCACGGCTTGTGATTGGAGGTGATTTGCAGGGAATACATCTCATACTTTGGCCCGTGGTTGGAGGAGACTCATCCCATGGTGGATTATTAACCGAACGGCCTGTCCATACCCAGGGAGAGGGAACCCGAACCTGGAAAGGATTTTCTATTGAAGCAAGTTAGGTTCTAATGTCATAAGACATATAGAACCCACAACATCTGGTGAGTGGGCAATTTATTTATTTATTTATCACGGGAAAGGAAGCACCAGTTATTAAGGAAGAAGCACCAGCACCTTAATACAAATTATTTGGATTTGGACTTTATCATTTTATGGTTTATTATTAATGTTGATTGATTTATCACTACACATTGAATGGACTATTATTTTTAAGTTATTTTTGAAGTGATTTATTTTCATGTTTATTTATTAATTGTATCCACTGTGAATTTTTAGCACATATTTTAAATTTCCACTAGGGATTAGCAAGCGCTAGAGGTATCACTATTGTGAATACTTTTTCAAGCAGTGAAATCTACCGAATTTTCTCAAAAAGTAGGCTTTTGAAGAACAGACAGCACCAAATTGAGATCCCATGGCTGTAACAGTGATTGCCACGGAGGCGCCAAATGGCGCACACCTTGAATAAATGCCTGGATAAGGGTGTGCGTGGCTAATGGGCGTTGAAAATAGCGAAAGCCGAAACTTGGCCTTTGATAGTACCCAAGGCCAACCGCTGTTCAACCCCTTTCTGTAGAAAAGTCAAAAACCTGGCGATGGAAAACAAGCGAGGGTGCACTTTCAGCAATTCGCACCATGAAATTTACGATTTCCATGTGCGGTGATAGATCTTTCGAGAAGTCAACTTCCTAGCCTTCAAGAGTGGGGATTACAGACTCAGAGAGACCCCCATCTCTCAACACCTGTCTTTAAACGGCCATGCCGTTAAAGCCAGCGACTGTAAAGCAGAATGGAAGATCAGACCTTGAAACAACAGATCTTCCCTGAGAGGAAGCCTCCAAGGGGTACCGGTGGCCAATCTTATGAGGTCTTCGTACCAAGACCGATGAGGCCAGTCTGGAGCCACCAGAATGACCGGAATGTTTTCCACCTCTATCCTAGGCAGATGATGCGGCATAAGTTTCAATGGGGGAAATGCATAAATCCGCCAATACTGACCGCAAGGGGCACCAGGGCATCTGTAGCGTCGGCCAGAAGATCTCAAGACCTGGCTACGCATCTCTGCACCTTCTTGTTGAGGCGGGAGGCAAACAGATTGACCTTGGGGGTCCCCCACCGAACACACAGTTGGTGAAACACACGTCTGGGTGTAGGGACCATTCCCTTTGATCTGTATCTGACCTGGGATGTGTACAGCAGAGAGGGCTGTAACAAATCTTTCTGCCCAAGTCAGAATCTTGGCCACCAGGACACTCCTGGTGCCCCCCTGGTGATTGATGTAAGCCACAGCCGTGGCATTGTCTGATTGAACCCGAACCAGACAATCGCATAGGAGAGTCGTCCAATGACTCAGACAAAAGTTTGTCTGAGGGGAGGAAAACCCTTGCCAAGGCTGAATCCGTAGTCAGGCCTAGGTACTCCAGTCTCAGGACCAGAGTCAATGCAGATTTTTTGAAATTGATGTTCCAACCGAACTCTTGTAGAGTTCAAAAACTGACCTCCAGATTCTCCAACAGAACCGAATGAGGGACCGCTCTCAACAGCAGATCGTCCAGATATCCCAGTACCGCAATCCCCCCTCCGGCGCAGCAATGCTAACACCGGAGCCAGAACCTTGGTAAGCACCTTGGGAGCGGAGGTGAGACCAAAGGGTAACGCCACAAATTGATAATGCTGCTCTGCTACCGCAAATCGAAGAAATCGCTGGTGTCCAGCGTAGATAGCGATGTCCACAACCGTACGGATGACTCCATCCGAAACCTCTGTACCTGCACAAAGCGGTTCAGGATTTGAGATCTAGGATGGGGCGCACCTTGCCTTCTTTTCTGGGCACGATGAACCGGTTTGAATAAAACCCCTGAAAGCGTTCCGAAGCTGGAACTGGCACAATCACCCCTTGCGACAGCAAGTCGTGTACTGCCCTTTTCAAGTCCCTTAACCTGGCTGGGGACAATAGAAGATTGAACGGGAAGAACCTGTCTTGTGGAAGAGACTGGAATTTGTTTTTGTATCCGAAATGGATCAATTCGTGAACGCATTTGTCCTGAATCAAGGAAGTCCAGGGTTACCGGAAGAATCAAAGATGTCCCCCCACCCCAGACTCAGGCGAGGGCGCCCCTTCATGCAGATGAGGGCTTGTCTGCGGGTCCAGATTTGCTGCCCTTGGACTTAATGGGCCGTGGCTTCTTGGATCCCCCCCTTCTTGGATCCCCCCCCGAAGATCTAAACGGTTTACCTTTTTCCTGTGATCGGGAGGGACAAAAAAGACATTTATGAGCAGTAAAGGAAGGCCCCTGCCAAGAGTGCGGCACCTTGCCTTTAGAGGATTGGGGCAGATTAGTGCTCTTAACCCCCCCCCGTAATACCTTTGATCAACTCATCCAGAGAGGCTCCAAATAGCTTCTCCGCTGTAAAAGGAAGATCAGCAACAGCTTTTTTAGAAGCCATATCAGGTGCCCAATAGCAACCCCCACTGCTGATGTCCTGGCCACCAATAAAGGTCAAGTCCAGGGATGTATCACACATGAACACTAGGGCTTATACCAACCGGTCTAACAGTTCCAGAACTGCAGGGGGAAGCGGTGTCGTTTTCAAGTTACTGTTCAGCAACTTCACCCATTCAGTAGCAGTCTGTGCTATGGGAACATTCACAAAGAAAATCCACATGTACATGGCGGGATAAGGATTCCACCCGTCTATCCACGGGATCCGAAAAGGTCAGCAGGTCTTCCACCGGCACCAGAATCGCTTTATTCAACCTGGCCCCCGGGGAATCCACCTTTGGTGGTACAGCCCACCTGGTATCCACCGGCTCCGCAAAGGGATAACGGGGTGCAAAACCCTTAGGCACCACCAGCATGTGCTTAATGGGTCGCCATTGTTCATCCACAATAGAGTGAAACAAGTCAGGACAAGGGAATACTTTACCTTATTTGCGATATTTGCGGGAGCCAAAAGACACCTGCATACCTGGCGCTGTGGGTTCATCAGCCATTTTAAGAGTTTCCCACACAGAAACTATCAAATTTTCCACCAAGGCGCGTTCTCGCACAACAGCGGAGGACAGATCCTCTTCACTGTCAGAAGAAAGACACCGACCCTGGTCTGCGGCAACCATATCTGTGTCAGAATCCGAAGATCCTGCAGATGGAGGGAAGGATGAAAGATGTTTGCAGGAAAGCAGCACCAGAACAATCCGACTGCACTTTTGACATCGGGCTTTGCAGAAAAACCGCGATCTCTGGCTGCAACTGCGAGCCGGAGGGTCCCGCAGTCATTTCCAGGGGGGGTCTGCAGGTGATATTTTTTCCTGGGACTCCTTTTGCAAATAAAAAAATGTTTTTTTTTCGTTGTGTACTGTCCCTTTAAGACCGTGAAAAACGCGGTCTCCCCATTATTACTGCGGACCCCATTCTGAGCAATGTCTAAATATAGCAGAGCAGGAGAGGGAAGTCTACAGGGGACCCCCAGAAACTTTACCAGATAAAAACGTGCAGTCCTGGTCAGTGTCAAAACAAAAGTAACATAGAAGAAACAGGAAGAGGAAGCAACTCTGCCTCAAGCATAGAAAAAAAAAACATACTGCATGCCAGTCCCGCCTCCGGACCACAAGAAAATGGCTGCTATACATTCTCAATGGGGAATTTCAGAAAATGGCTGCCCATACAAACTAATGGGAACACAGAGGTCATGAACCACGGCAAAATGGCGGCCCCCATGCGGTCTCCGTGACCCCCAAAAGGGGTCCAAGAACACAAGGCAACTAGGGGTCCCTATTCAAGGACCCCCCCCCCCAGACGATCCATCCCCCGCAAATATGTGCCAAAAACCGGCCGCATTATTACCGCCCACCCACCAAGGTGAAAACCTACAAGGGGGGCGGGGAAGCAAGGGATACGCCAGTTAGGCTTCCGGGGTGCCAGGGAACAGAGGGAGCCCCTAAGGTCCAACCATTCCAGAGAGGGGCCTGCGCCCACCCCACGACCTCCAGGGGTAGTGGGGGACATGTTACTCACCATACCACGGTACCAGGCGGGCGCCACTCCAAAACAGATCACCTCCCACCCGGGATGGGGATGCTGTTAGCCAAGGGGAGGCTGCAACTCAGGGCATTCCAGGTCGTGCGTCCCGCTGAGATGATCCACTCTCAGGCTCTGGATGGCTTCAGCTGAATCCTCCATTTTTAAGGTCTCATGCACAGAGACAATCAGTGCATCTACCAGCGCCTTTTCGTGTGCAGTTGCAGAAGTGGAGGAATCATCCTCACTATCTGATAACTTAGGGCGTATGGTCGCAGACTCAGCAGAGTGTGTCACATCCGTGGCGGCCAAATCAGATTCAGGATCTGAGGAAACAGATGAGGCAGGGGGTGCTTTTTGCTAGCCCGTCGCCCAAAAACCACCTCGATGGATGGTTGGGACCCGGAGTTCCCCGCAACCTCTGAGAGGGGATTCGTTGTGGAAATCTGCTCTAAAGACTTCATGAGTCAATAGGGAGACCCCACAAGAAAAGGTGTAAAAACACTGCTAAGGGACACCCCCACCGCTCCGGCAGCACCACTCAGTCGCCAGTAACAGAGCACCTAATCGATCCTCAGCAGAGAGGGTAAGGACTCCACCAGACTTACCACCCATCAGAAACAGGTACCTGCAGCCAGTGAAAAGATCCAGGAGTCAGCACCAAGGGATAGTGATGGACGAACATCGGCCGGGGCAGTTTGCGAACGTCAGCCGCAAATTTTATCAAAAGTCCACGAACCGCAAGTTCGCGGCGGGCCCCATTGACTTCAATGGGAGGCAAACTTTAAAAACCTTTTAGGTCATATTTGCGGCCACAAAAGACATACTAGCTGTGCACAAATAGTCCCAGCACATGGACAATGTCATAACCGAAGTATTGCAATTGGAAAAGTTGCCCAAATTTTTTTTTTTTTTTTTTACAGCAAAAAATATATATTCTTTTTTTCATAAATCAGCCAGAACGGACAGCGGCCGGTACATACATGTCAAATACATATAGGGTCCATTCACACATCTGTAAAATGGGTCCGCATCCATTCCACAATTTGGCAGAACCTTTAGAGACCCATTGATTTTCAATTCCAGTCTGAAAAATTAGGCATTCACAGGATAAAGAAGTGTTGGCCATTCCAGGCCCCAGAAATTAGCCCACATGGGTTTACCTGATAGCTAAGAACGTTGTATTCTGTGGCTGAAGGTACTCTAGGCATTCACAGGATACAGAAGTGTCAGCCAGTATTGGCCCCAAAAATTAGCCCACATGGGTTTACCTGACAGCTAAGAATGTAGTATTCTGTGGCTGAAGGTACATTAGGCATTCACAGGATACAGAAGTGTCGGCCAGTATAGGCCCCAAAAATTAGCCCACATGGGTTTTCCTGACAGCTAAGAACGTAGTATTCTGTGGCTGAAGGTACATTAGACATTCAGAGGATAAATGTCGGCCATGAAAGGCCCCAAAAATTAGCCCACATGGGTTTATCTGACAGCTAAGAATGTTGTATTCTGTGGCTGAAGGTACATTAGGCATTCACAGGATACAGAAGTGTCGGCCAGTATAGGCCCCAAAAATTAGCCCACATGGGTTTTCCCGACAGCTAAGAATGTTGTATTCTGTGGCTGAAGGTACATTAGGCATTCACAGGATACAGAAGTGTCGGTCAGTATAGGCCCCAAAAATTAGCCCACATGGGTTTAACTGACAGCTAAGAACGTAGTATTTGGTGGCTGGAGGTACATTAGGCATTCACAGGATAAAGAAGTTTTTGGCCAGTATAGGCCCCAAAAATTAGCCCACATGGGTTTAACTGACAGCTAAGAACATAGTATTCTGTGGCTTAAGGTTCATTAGGCATTCACAGGATACAGAAGTAAGTGTCGGCCAGTATAGGCCCCAAAAATTAGCCCACATGGGTTTAACTGACAGCTAAGAAAGTTGTATTCTGTGGCTGGAAAAAAAGTATTTGTCGGCCCTGAAAGGCCCCAAAAATTTGCCATTCAATGGACATAAAATGCCTTTTATGCCGCTGTATGTAGCGAAGCCAAGGACCAGGAATTGCTGGGTGGATGGCGGTCTGGCGGATATTTGTGGCCTAGCATGAGAAATTTCAATGAAACATGGTCTACTGGTCACATGTCTTGAATTCCTCAGAGATCCATGCCTCATTCATTTTTATAAATGTGAGGTAGTCTACACTGTCATGAGCTAGGCGAGTGCGCTTATCGGTCACGATCGCCCCTGCTGCGCTGAACGTCCTTTCGGACAGGACACTGGACGGGGGGCAAGCCAACATTTCCATTGCAAATTGTGCAAGCTCTGGCCAGAGGTCAAGCCTGCCCACCCAGTAGTCCAGGGGTTCATCACTCCTCAGAGCGTCCATATCGGCCGTTAACCCGATGTAGTCGGACAGCTGTCGGTCTAGGCGTTCCCTGATGCTGGATCCAGATTACAGTGGTTGATGGTTCGGCTGAAAGAAGGTTCTCATATCTGAAGTGACCAAGACATCTTCAAACCGCCCTCTTCTTGCAGGCGCTGTTGGATTGCTACCCGCAACTGTCTCTCTGTGAGTGGAAATTCCTCTGCCAGCGCACACAAAAGCAGAATGCAGCATTTCCCACTGTCTCTCTGTGAGTGGAAATTCCTCTGCCAGCGCACACAAAAGCAGAATGCAGCATTTCCCACAGCAAGGCCTGGAAGTGCTGCATTCTGACCGCCCTCTGTGATTGTGGTAACATTTCCGCCATTTTTTGTTTGTACCGGGGGTCTAAGTACATTGCCACCCAGTACTGGTCCTTGGCCTTTATGCCTTTTATACGGGGGTCCCCCTTAAAGCACTGGAGCATGAAGGCCCCCATTCGCACTAAACTGGAAGCGGTGTAGTGGCCTGCTTCCAGCTCATCATCCAGGATAATGTCATCCTCGTTCTCCTCCCCCCATCCACGGATAACACCAGGGATCCCAGAAAGGTTTAAAGCATGCTCTCCTTGCTCCTCCTCATCCCCCCCAGCACCAACCTCCTCTGACTCCTCTTCAGACTCCTGCTGCTGACTTGTCTCAGATGGAGTAGCACCCACTGGGAATTCATCCAACATTGCGATTTCCTCATCTTCCTGCTCCTCGACGGCTTGATCAATGACACGACGCAACGCACGCTCCAGAAAGAAGGCGTAAGGTACGATGTCACTTATGGCGCCCTGGCCGTGACTGACCAGTTTGGTGATCTCATCGAATGGCCACGGAAGTCTGCATGCGTCCCGCATGAGCAGCCACTGGCGAGGTGAAAAAAACCCAAGCTCCCCAGAACCTGTCCTGCCGCAGAGTTCGTACAGGCTTAACTGCACGTTTCTGCTGGAGCAGCCTATCAAGCATATGCAACGTTGAGTTCCATCGCATCGGGCAGTCACAAATAAGACGCCTGACGGGCAGGTTGTGTCGACGCTGAATGTCAGCAAGGCGAGCCATGGCTGTGTAAGATCTTCTGAAATGGCCCGAGATTTTCCTGGCCTGCCGCAAAACGTCCTGGACCCAAGGGTATTTGGCAACGAATCGCTGCACCACCAAGTTCAGGACGTGTGCCATGCATGGCACGTGTTATTTTACCCTGTTTCAGCGCGCTCAGCAAATTGGCACCGTTGTCGCACACCACTTTACCAACTGTCAAATTCAGCGGTGTCAGCCACTGATCTGCCTGTGAACGCAAAGCTGAAAGGAGTGCAGGACCAGTGTTGCTTTTGGCTTCCAGGCACAACAGACGCAGCACAGCATGGCAACATCTCACCTGGCATGTGGAATAGGTTCTGGGGATCTTGGGCGGTGCAGCAGAAGAGACGGTAGCAGCGGAAAAGGAGGAGTCCGCCGAAGAGGAGAGGGAGGATGGAGGAGGAGAAGAAGAAGAGGCAGGCCTACATGCAATTTGTGGCGGTACAACCAAATCTACACGGGTGCCATGGGTTACATGCTTGACGGCCATCAGAAGGTTAACCCAGTGGGCAGTAAAAGTGATATACCTTCCCTGCCCGTGTTTGCTAGACCATGTGTCTGTGGTCAGATGTATCTTGGCACCAACACTGTGTGCCAGAGATATATTCACTTGCCGCTGAACATGGCCATACAGCTCTGGAATGCCGAGAGAAATATTTCCTGCCTGGGACCTTCCATTGTGGTGTTCCAATGGCCACAAATTTACAAAAGGCCTCTGAGTCCACCAGTTAATATGGCAGTAGTTGGCGGGCTATCAGTTCCGACAAGCCAGCAGTCAAACGTTGGGCAAGAGGGTTATCCGGCGTCATTTTTTTTACGCTCCAACATTTGGGCCACAGAAGCCTGCCTTTTTCCAGAACAACGTGATGACGGCATCATGGAAGGTGGAGTGGAGGACAAATGGGAGGAGAGAGGAGAAGGAGAAGAGGCTGGATGGTGAGAGCCTGGAGTGTGGCTTTGTGGGTTCTGACGGTGTTGCTCCCACTGGGCTCGGTCATGGGAGTTCAGGTGCCTTGTTAAGGCGGTCGTCCCTAGGTGAGTGTTGGGCTTACTGCGACTTATGCTTTGAATGCAAAGGCTGCAGATGGCAACACTGTTGTCAGCAACGGACACATTAAAAAAAGCCCACACTGCGGAGCCATGTGCAGGCGTCCTGGGAGCGCCAGATGTGACTGTACATGGTTGATGGCTTGCTCCTGATACATTTGCAGTCTGCTTTGTACCTCTTGTGCAATGCAAGTTCTGCCTGCCTCTCCTCCCTATCTGCCAGTCCGTCTCTCCCTCTGAACTCCCCTCTTCCTCTCTTGTGGGCACCCACATGACATCCATAGACACGTCATGATCCACGTCACCTTCCCCACCACTTCAGCAATGATTTGGCACATGGTGTGAAACGCGTCTGCTGATCCAGTCTGTCCTGTGTGTTCCTGTGTTTTGATGTTGGACCTTTGACTCTGCAATAAATTGTCTTTCTACTACTGGAGGTGCCGCTTTTTATCTCTTTACACTTGGACCTTCCCCACCACTAACAATTGAGATCTCGGAGTAGGCAGCAACAGTGGGGACCAACCTCCTTGGGCTGATCTGGGTACTGTCGTCAGACTGCTGAGTGGCGGCTGTTACTACCTCCTCTCCTGATCCGATGCCAACAATGGCTACGCATCGCAAATGTCTTGTGATGGATCGGAAAATCATCCCAGAGACTCAAGCAGAGGGTATGTGGTAGTGTCTTTGGGGGTGCACACAGCAGAGAGTGAAGAGGGGGCAGATAGAGAGGATGAGGAGGGTGCAGAAGAGGAAAGCAGAGTGAGCCACTCAACCAAGTCTGGTGCGTCCTTTGATGTAATCGAACGCGCCTTCTGAAACTTCACACTTTGTCTCCGGCCTACTGCTCCTGCCCTACCCCTACCACCCCTGCGTAAGTGTCTGCCTCTTCCTCTGCCTGTCATGTTTTTAAATTACCCTTTGACAAAAGTCTCTAGAGAATCGCAGTATATTTGGAAAAAGGTATACAACACCTGCTTCAATCTGTGGTATTGGGGGGCCACAGGTTTATCACACCAGTTCTACAAATAATTGGCCAGTAACTGTTGTCACTGTGTGTAGCACAGTTAACACAGCAAAAGAGGCCACATTTTTGCAGGACTAAAATACAATCTTAGAAAAGTATACTGTTAAATAACACCCCACTTCAATATGTGATATTGGGTGGCCACAGTTTTATCACACCCAGGGCCGGATTAAGAGCATCATGGGCTTGGTGCTGAGGATTTTGAAGGGCCTTAAGGGCCGTGCCTTGGCATGCACCCAGAGGAGGAAGGGTGCAGCCATGCATGCCTAATTCAACATGGGATGCTGTCTCTGAAGCCCATAAACACATCCATGCATCAGCAACTGTCCCTCCTTGTCCGGCCTTCGTGCTGTGTGGGGAGGTTCTGAGGGAGCTGCCTGGGGAAGCGAGCATAGAAGCCAGACTTCTGTGTTTACAAGTGACAGAAGAGCGGTAACAGTGAATATGGCCAACCCGGGGCCTATATTAAGGTAGGGGCCTGGAGCTGCAGCTCCAATAGCCCCTATGTTAATCTGGCCCTGATCACACCAGTTCTACAAATAATTTGCCAGTAACTGTTGTCACTGTGTAAAGCACAGTTAACACAGCAAAAGAGGCCACATTTTTGTAGGACTAACATACACTCTTAGAAAAGTATAATGTTAAATAACACCCCGCTTCAATATGTGGTATTGGGGGCCACTGGTTTATCACACCAGTTGTTCAAAAATTGGCCAGTGAGTTTGGCACTGTATCAGAATTAACACAGCAAAAGAGGCAATATTGTTGCAGGACACAAATACACTTATGAAAGTATACTCAGATAACACCCCACTTCAATATGTGGTATTGGGGGGAAACTGGTTTATCACACCAGTTGTTCAAAAAATTGGCCAGTGAGTTTGGCACTGTGTGTATCAGAATTAACAAAGCAAAAGAGGCAATATTGTTGCAGGACACAAATACACTTGCAAAAGTATACTCAGATAACACCCCACTTCAATATGTGGTATTGGGGGGCAACTGGTTTATCACACCAGTTGTTCAAAAAATTGGTCAGTGAGTTTGGCACTGTGTGTATCAGAATTAACACAGCAAAAGAGGCAATATTGTTGCAGGACTAAAATACACTTGTAAAAGTATACTCAGATAACACTCCACTTCAATACGTGGTATTGGGGGGCCACTGGTCTATCACACCAGTTGTTCAAAAAACTGGCTAGTGAGTTTGGCACTGTGTGTATCAGAATTATTACAGCAAAAGAGGCAATATTGTTATATGACACAAATACACTTAGGAAAGTATACTCAGATAACACCCCGCTTCAAGCTGTGGTATTGGGGGGCCACAGGTTTATTACACCAGTTCTACAAATAATTGGCCAGTAACTGTTGTCACTGTGTATAGCAGAGTTAACACAGCAAAAGAGGCCAAATGTTTGCAGGACTAAAATACACTCTTAGAAAAGTATACTGTTAAATAACACCCCACTTCGAAATGTGGTATTGGGGGGCCACTGGTCTATCACACCAGTTGTTCAAAAAATTGGCCAGTGAGTTTGGCACTGTGTGTATCAGAATTAACAAAGCAAAAGAGGCAATATTGTTGCAGGACACAAATACACTTGTAAAAGTATACTCAGATAACACCCCACTTCAATATGTGGTATTAGGGGGGCCACTGGTCTATCACACCAGTTATAATAGATTAAAAGTGCTTTTGTCACTGTTTGTAGTATTGCTGCAGCAACGCTCAGTCACCACACCTGTCACAATGCTGCACAGTGCACAATACTAATCCACTATAATGTGCTTTCTACAAAGTATATTATACCGTGGATTACCCCCCTCCCCCCCTATATAGTGCACTGCACACCAATACCAAAAAAATTGCAGCCCTTTAAATGACTTTTGTGTACATTAACAGAGCGATTTGCGTCACTGCTGCCGATCTCTAACTGCCCCTAAAACACAAACTGGATACCTGTCCCTAAACTCAAGAGACTGTAGTAGACCTATACCGAAATACCAGCCCTTTAAATGACTTTTGTGGACATTAACAGAGCGATTTGCATCACCGCTGCCGATCTCTAACTGCCCCTAAAGCACAGACTGGATACCTGTCCCTAAACTCAAAAGAGACTGTAGTAGACCTATACCGAAATACCAGCCCTGAAAAGGACTTTTGTGGATCTTAACAGAGCTATTTGTGTCTAGCAATCTCTCCCTCATGAACACAGCAGACCTTTCCCAACGCTGACAAAAAGCAGAATGTGAAATGGCAGACAGCAAAATTTGGCAGGTAGCGAACAAGCAAAATTCGCCACGAACCACAAGGCCATCTCAACCAGGGGATGAGGAGGGTGCTCCCACACCCAAAATCGCTGCCCACGGGTCTCCACTGTCACGGCCGCCTCTATTTTCAATGGCACACCACCACAAAATCGCCGGACTACACAAACATGGCCCCTGTGCATTGAGCGCACAGGCTACAGCAAAATGGAGGCCCCGAGCGGCATCAGGAGTGATTCCTAGGCCTCAGAGAGACTGGGACAGGCAGGAAGGGGGCTCCCACCAGGTACAGCCCCCCAAGCCAATCGACAGGTCGCCGGCAGCGCCTCCATCGCCAACCCACAGCCCCAACTTCAGTTAGGCACCGCCCGCTTCACCGATGCGGGCGGTGCCTAACGGAAAGGAGGGGAACCCAGGGGTCCAACCATTCCATGCAGGGGCACACGTCCACCTCAAAACCCTCCAATGGGAGAGGGGGGACAGTCACTTACCATACCAGCAACCAGATGGGCACCACTCCAGAAAGAACTTCCTCTCCATCGAAATGGGGGGCTGTGGGCCAGGAGGAAGGCTGCGACTCGGGCAGAGACCCGGTCGTATGCGAACTCACAAGGAGTTTAACTCGCAGGCTAGCCCCTGTCCAGTAGGGCTATGTCACGGTCGACCTAGTGAGGAGCTGAGTTTTGCGCGCGCTTGCTGGCCAGACTGGGGTGACCAATGGATCTAGATTATCCAGCCTGTTGCCCAGTCCGGCAGTTGATTGTAGATCTCACAGGAAATAAAACAGGAGAACAAATTCTATCTATAAAAGGAGAGAGAAGGAGTATACCCCCTTCGGCTGCCCATAGGCGTTACCAGAATTTTCTTCCGCCTAGTGTCCTACTCCTGTAGGGGGCAGTATAATCCAATGGCTAGGAAGATCAGGAACTGTGTCTGACAATGAACGAAAGAGATATTAAATTTTCAGGGGGTGTTCTGTAAACCATCTGTCTACAAGATTCCTCCTGGTAGCCATATTGCATTATATTTTACAGAAAAATATAGCGCCAAGATTAAAAAGAAAAGGGAATTTTTAATAACATTTAAATACAATATGACTTTAGGCACAATTGTATACTCTTATTTTTTATTTGCTTTTTTTCCCCTTGAATGTGGAATTACCCTTTAAGTATTATATTTACTTTGAGGCTTTATGTTGGTACAAAATTAATCATTTGTGTAAAAAAAAAAAAAAAAATCCCTATAACCTTAAAAATTACTTACTGTAAGATTCCAGATTTTGCTAAGTTTTTGACCTTTCAGAGTATAGTGTATCCATCATGAACCATGTCCCATAAAGTGAAGTTCCAGTAAAATCTACATTTAAATGAAATTGAAAAGCAGACCCAATGCAGATGAGATCCAATGAAAATATCCTTTAAATGTTAGCTACCAGCATGATATTTTAGAGAACAAGATAACAAAATGGTCATTTACAAATAAAACTGCAAAAAGAAGCATTTTTCCTGTGGAAGTGGCAGAACTTGTACATTTAATTTTGTGTGTAATGGCATGAATTCCTTCATTCTCCAGGAACTGGCTGCATACTCTCGCCACATGAGGGGCATTGTCGTGCACCAGGAGGAACCCAGGACCCACTGCACTAGCGTATGGTCTGATAATGGGTCCAAGGATTAGTGCCCGATATCTAATGTCAGTCAGGGTGCCATTGTCTCACCTATAGAGGTCTGTCTCCCTCCATGGATATGCCTCCCCAGACCATCAATGACCCACCACCAAACCGGTCATGCTGAACGATGTTACAGGCAACATAATATTCACCACGGCTTCTCCAAACCCTTTCACATGTGCTCAGGGTGAACCTGCTCTCATCTGTGAAAAGAAATGGGCACCAGTGGCGGACCTGCCAATTTGGGCCTTCAATGGTAAATGCCAATCAAGCTCCACGGTGCCGGGCAGTGAGCACAGGGTCTACTAGAGGACATTAGGCCCCCCTCATGAACTCCGTTTCTGATTGGTTAGTCAGAGATATATACACCAGTGTCCAGCTGGAGGTCCTTTCGTAGGGCTCTGGCAGTGCTCATCCTGTTCCTCCTTGCACAAAGGAGCAAATACTAGTCCTGCTGATGGATTAGGTACCTTCTACAGTCCTGTCCAGCTCTTCTAGAGTAACTGCCTGTCTCCTTCTGGCAATGGCATGTATTGATGTGCCATCCTGGAGGAGTTGCACTGCCTGTGCAACCTCTATAGGGTCCAGGTATTGCCTCATGCTACCAGTAGGAACTCTGACCTTAGTCAAATACAAAACTAGTGAAAAACAGTCAGAAAAGATAAGTAGCAAAAAAAAAAAAAAAGGCGGTGGCATCTACCTGCAAAACCATTCCTGTTTTGGAGGTTGTCTCATTGTTGCCTATCTAGTACACCTATTAATTTTAATTTACACTAAAGCAGCTGAAACTGAACAATACCCTCTGCTACTTAATTGACCAGGAGTTTGACTTGATACCATACTCTGAAAAGTGTTCCATTTTTTTTTTGAGCTATATATATATATATATATTTATTTATATATACACAAACAGTATATATAGTTGTGCATAAGCAGACATTAACGCTGATATTGCATGTACTATATTAGCTCTTGAGTATACACTTTTATAATTATTTTGTTCTATTCGGAAATGACCATGTGCATGAGCCCTGAGCAGTTTCCCGTAAACATGCTGGTCAGCCACAGAACAAATTTCACATGCAGATTTACACAATACTTATCTTTAGTCATTCAGGCATACACATGTTGCTGTGTGTATACTCCCAAGTATGTTTTTTTCCTCTTACAAAAGCCACTTGTCTTACACAAAATAAGAAATTTCAATCACACAAGGCAGTCTTGGAAATATTCTTCATTTTCCTGCAAACATCCATTATATCTCACAAACAACCCTCTCCCTATCTTGCATGCACACCTCTTCGCACACAGCTGTGTCAATGCACATTGTACAGGGTCAGACATCTGGGCTGTTGCTGGGCAACGCAGCCCCCCCACTCACCACTTACCTGGCAGTAAGGCAGCCCCCCCCCCAGGCAAATCTTGAGGAGCAGCAGTGACCTCCACCCCCCCACTAATCTACAGCAAGGCCAGAACAGAGGATTAACCAGCACCCTGCCAGAGAACACTGCAGAGCTTAGCAATGTAACTCTTTCCCAGCCAATAACAGACATACAAAGCATAGCAATGCATAGCCTTCTCTGCCAGAGACAAAACCCTATCGAGCGTGACAGTGTAACCTCTTCTCTGCCAGGAAACTGAACGTTGTTAATGCGCAGTAAAGGAAAACTCTTTCTAGAAGGTCTGGAATAAGGAAAGGATGGCTTCTGAGGCAAAATGCATAACTCATTGAAAAATACAGAAAGCAACTTACTGTATATGGACATATGTCTAACATGCTCACATATACGTGCATTTACTCCCTAAACCACACAGCCACACACAAGCAATGAGGTGTGTCTGCGGTAATTAGTATTGGAGGGCGATAGTAATGTAGGCCTGGGGGAATTGTGGGAGGAAGTCTGTTCTGAGCAGGAAGGGTCATAGAGCAGCAGGAGATTGTCACACTGCCGGCACTGCTAGGAGAGAGAAGCTGACGACTGGGACATCAAGAGCCTGGTGTGAACTGGTTGGGAGGGGGGAAGAGCAGGGGGCAGATCATAAGCAAGGACAGAAATGAGGGTTTTAAAACCAAACAAAAAAATAAAAAAACGTAGAGACCAAGAATGTAGATTAAAAGAAAAAAAAAAAAAGTCAGTAAAAATGGCTCGTTTTGAATTAAGCAGACATACACCAGTCTGTTTTGGAAGCCTATCCACAGCAATTTGACACCCACTTTTTTTCAGTTTTTCGATGGAAAATTTCAGTTGCCATCTACACTTCAAAAGTCTGTTTGCTCAAAACGAGAAAATTATTCTAACCATCTGAGAACAGTTGCTGTGGACCATACGATTCCATGCAATTGTGTTTTCAATCAAAAGCTGATAGAAGCCTACCACTATGGGGTCAAACACATGGCTTGCATTAGGCCCAAGATAAACAGGCAGTTTTTGATTGTGAAATTGTACTACTAGGATTTTCAACTTTTGCCCGTTTTAAGACTGTATTGGGTTATTCCTGCAAGACTCAGCTAACACATTTAAACCAAGAGGAGAATATATGCAAATCAGGTTTCCATATACATTTCTTATCTTGGCTTAAAGCCTGTTTACTTTCACTTTAAAGGATAAGTTCACCTTTTGTAACATGTTACACGCATATTCAGGGTGTGACATGTAACATGTTACTGCAACAGTGGTCCCCACGCCCCCAGATCCTCCCTTGTGACATCGAGGTGGGGGATCTTCTCCCTCTGTTCTGTCACAATTAAAAAAAAAAAAAAAAACTACCGTGCACGGCTCATACATTTACAGAGTTCTGTGAATACTATAGGTACCGACAGCCTTTGTGACTGTCGGCTTGTAGTTCTCAAACTACCAGGGCATTGTTGAGCTCTCTTGTGGCCCATTGAATCTTCCTGTCAGTGAAAAACTGCCTGCCCATATGACGTACAGTCAGATAGTCTGTAAGAGTCCTGCATGGCACAGATCTGCTGAATGCTTTCCAGGCTCAAAAAAAAAAAAAAGTAAATGCATTTCTTTTAAGTGAATTTATACTTTGTTAGTTTGGGCCAGCTCGGTCCAAAGGAACTTTTTCATTTACTAACTTCTGTGGCTGCTGTCAGAACTGTGAAATTATGTAGCATGAACCACATACTGTATGCAGCGCTGTGTTCCAGAAGAGGCATGGGGACTTCCTATCAGCAGCTGGAACAAAGTCAAGTTGGGCTGAGTGCTGCTCAGCCATTCACAAAAATCCCTGTATTTTTATCAATGAATACAAGCCTTCCTATGACTGGCTGAGGTGGGTGGATGGCTCTGACCCACCTCTTTACTGGTCCATTACTGATATGTAACCATACTATCCACAAGCATAACACATTCAAATAGTTAATTTTTGGCCAGATTGGCCCAAAAAAAAACTAAAGTAAACACGGAGTGATCGGCTTTGAAGTATAACTAAAGCACTGTGCAAACTGTTGACATCATATAAATCCTGTATAATAATGAGGACATTTTCTTTTTTGATAGAGGGGTAGGGATCAGAACACCTGTCAGGTTTTTATTGCTGCCTGTGTCCTTGTTGGGGACATTAACTCTATTTGTCTTGTTTGCCATTATACCTGAGTGAAAGTTTAAAATATGTTGGGTTCTCACCAGAACAGGAATAGGCTATGGGACAGGAAGTGAAAGGAAATCTTCCCACTGGGGCACAGATGGCAAAAAACTGAAAGGGGTCATAACCCTCACATACTTTATCCGAAAAGAAAAAAGTTTTGCCTTTAGTTCTACTTCCAATCTATGTCTAGTTTTCAGTAATAACCTCATCCAGTTGAAGGCATGTTTTGGAATGTCTACTAGTCTACGAAGTGCATAAAGAGGCTGGCTAAACACCAATAGATTTCCCTTAAAAAACAAAAAAAAAAAAAAAAAACACTTCTGCTGCAGCTATTGTACTCTGGCAGCTGGCACTTCCAGCTATCAGAATACCTAAATGGTGTCTGCATCTGATAGAATGCAGAAGCGATTTGACTGGCTCTTTTTATTTTTCGGGTGTTGTTGTGCCAACAGGGCCACCTACTGATTACATTTTGACCAGCTTAAGCTAATATAGCTTAGTAAATCACTGATACAGATATTGCTTTAAGTGGTAGTATCCCATGTAAAAAAGCAAACAAAAAAAACCTGCAGGACAATGGCATAATGTGTTAGTATGCATCGCATACTAGCACATTATGAAATACCTTAGAACGAAGCCCCAACACGGTCGCACGGACACCCCTGAGGGAGCTGACATATTCCCACCGGCGTCTCTTCCGGGTTCGGCGGCTCCGGCGCTGTGAGTTCACTTGCCAGGAAGGAGCTCTGAAGGTCCGGCAAGATACGCCAGACCTTCAGAGAGTGCATGTGCCGCTGTTGTCAGCGGCTGCATGCAGGGTGAATCTCTCCTAAACCATGGAGGTTTAGGAGATATTAATCTTACCTACAGGTAAGCCATTTTATAGACTTACCTGTAGGTAAAAGTTAAAAAGCACAGTATACTACCGCTTTAACCACTTAAGCCCCAGAAGATTTTACCCCCTTCCTGACCAGGGGGTATTTTGCGATTCGGTACGGTGTGACTAACGGACAATTGCGCGGTTGTGCGACGCTGTACCTAAACAAAATTTTTTTCCCACAAACAGAGCTTTCTTTTGGTGGTATGTGATCACCTGTGCGATTTTTTGATCATGCGCTATAATCAAAAAAAGAGCGAAATTTTGCAAAAATAACAATATTTTTTCACATTTTTATTATATGAAATTCCTCCCCAAAAAAATTTAAAAATCAATTTTTTTTTAAATTTTTGGCCAATTTGTTTTCTGCTACCTATGTTTGGTAAAAAAAAAATCACAATAAGCGTATTTTGATTGGTTTGCGTAAAAGTTATTGCGTTAACTAAGGGAAAGATTTTTTATTTTTTAATGAGTAATGGCGGCGATCTGCGATTTTTTTGCGGGACTGCGACATTGCGGCGGACAGATCGGACCCTTGACTGACATTTTTGGGGGTACCAGTGACATTACTACAGTAATCAGTGCTATACATATGCACTGTTACTGTAAAAATGACACTGGCAGGGAAGGGGTTAACTTTATTGGAGAGGGAGGGGTTAAGTGTGTCCCTAGGGGCGTGCTTCTAACTATGCAGGGATGTGGCTGTGTGTGTAACAGCACAGATCAACGGTCCTACATAACAGGACCGTTAGATCAGTGCTTTTACACAGGGAAGAATGACAGGTGGCTTTGTTTACATTAGCCGCCTGACTTTCTACCTTCACAGCGGATGATCGCGAGTGACCGGCGGACATCGGGTCCGCCGGTCACATGCACGGAGGTGTCCGCGAACGAGCCGAGGCGGAAGCGTGCCTCCGGCGGCGCGTGCTCGCCCGCTATTGGCTCCCAGGCTAGTGACGTACCGGTACGTCACTTTGCCTGGCAGGGGCTGACCGCCGCAGTATATGTACTTGCGGCGGTCGGCAACCGATTAAGGTAGGTGTGCATGAGCCTTTGATTCAGTGATCCATGCTTTGCACTTCCAGTATTAAGAGCAGCCAGGAATTGGAGATGGAGTGGATCACCCACCCACCCTCTGCTTTTAGAACTCTTCGAACTACACTGCAAAAGTGTACACCTTTGTTTGACTCTTGCAATGGAAAGCATGTACATTGAAATCAGTCTCTTTCAGAGGTTTTCCACGATTCTTAAACAATCAGGTGTGGGTGTACACTGAGGAAGAACTGCTCATAGGATTCAATAAACTCTCAAGGTTGTGTGAAGATGTGCTTCTCTAACTAGCAGGGCTTGAGTGTTTTACAAAAGCCTATGTATATACTGGGGTTTTGTGCAATAAAAAGCAATATGTAATGTGACAGGAAGTGAACGAGGACTTAAATATCTAAAAAGGGTGGGTTAGAAAAGCGAGGCAAATTTGAAGGTGGAAATGTTAATGTACATGCAGCTTAGAAAGGATTCTGAAGATATGGCAGCATAAATGATGGAATAAAGATGATAAACAATATCATAAAGGAAGTAAGAATGTGTTAGGGGGAGATAAGGGACAAGCAATGATGAGAGATAAAAGACGGAAGGTGAGGGGGGTGTGGGCGGAGGGATACACATTTCAGAAAAGGGGAAGGACAGGAAGGGAAGATGAGAGGAAATATATATGGCTGTTGATAAAAGAGACACAACAAAGACCAGTAAAAAAACATGTCATGATCACTGTCACCTTGGATTACAACGCAAAAAAAAAAAAAAAAATTCAATAAACTAAGCTCAAACATACCACATAATACACTTATACAGCAAACCATATCTAGCCATTCACACATTGAAAACACAAAGCCAGTTTTGGACAATACACAATTTATGAGAAATCCTTATTTACAATAAATAGTTTTAACCGCCAAGGGTGGTGGTGGTAGGGCTTTAACATACGCAAGTTCAGTGCAGCCGGTAATTTGGGGGGGCAGGGAGGGTGGTTGTGCAGGATTAGGGGTATGTGAGGGAAAGGGAATGGATCCTTTAACCCTTTCCTTGACAGAAGCGGCCATTCTCTTTTTCAGGCTGCTCTGCTCACATGGGAATAACAAAGTTTCCACCCTCCCACAGTCCCTACCTCACCCCTCACATACTCCCCATCTCCGCATAATTTTTTTTTTGTTTTTTTTTCTTTTTTACATTTTGATACATTTAAAAAAAATTCTTATGTACAATTTTTGCTGGTTTTGTGAAGATAAAACAAAATAAAACAAAAAAGTTAAAAAACAAACACAAATTTCTTCTTAGGGGAGGAACTGGAGGGGATGAGGTTCCAGAGCTCAGGTAGAAGAGACAGGGAGCGCACTCATGGTGTAGCTGGTGCTTGCTCAGAGGGGAGTCCCACGACATTTCTTCTGGCTTCACTGGAGGGAAGGGCCTGAGCTGTGGATTGAAGAATAGAAAACAAATATAATAAGTGAAGTCTAATGTATATGCAAGTTTAAAAGAATATTAGCCTGAGTAATAAAGTGAGATAAGTGTTGATGTCTATAGCAACCAGATTCCAAACTTTTTTTTATTGCATGAAAGGTATCAAGTATTGTCATTTGACTGGTTGTCCTGTTCAACACAGTATCGAAAAAAAAGCAGCCCCACAGAGTAAACTAATTTAGTAAGAAAGCAGAACGAAAAGGCTGTATACAGATTGGTGTTAAAAAGGAAAAGACAGACATGACTCAGTTCTGGGTGTGTGCACCACATTACAGTGAAGGAGGCAGGATAAGGGATTAGCAGACAGAGGAGGACTGCAATTAATTTGGTCAGCATACAGTATCTGCAGATGAAGCAAACAAAAATCCATTCTCTCTGCCAGTCCCTGTTCTTAGTTTGGAAATCCCAAGCAAAACGCTGAAACTGAGTGGATTCACAGGAGCCTAAATATTTTTGTTATCAATGCGAACGATCCAGAGTGGATATTTACAGTTTCTGTTCTCTCGCCAACACCAGTCCTTTGTCTTCAAGTATAGGATGTTTGGTGGTCCTGTGGTCATGCAAGTTTTATGCTGTGATAGAGAGATTACTAGAGCCTGGCAGGTATCTCCAGGTTACTCCATATGACTATGCTGAGTGGAGATGCAAGTCTTTTGCTAATGCACACATTTTTACAATGTATGCATTAGCCAAATGAGCAATTTATGTTTTTTGAACTCATGAACTGCTTTACCTACATGTACCCAAAAGATGTCACTGCTTCAGTCAGTGTCTATAAGAAACATGAGGCAAACTAATAAGCTGCAGCAGAAACAGTGACACCTACAGGGTATTTATTCCTACTGTATCTTTTTGTTTCCATGTTTTATTAGGATACAAATTTCAATTAGGAAAATTGATTTAGGAGGAAATATTTTGATTCGCCACATCAATGTTGTTCTTACATGAACTACAGTGATAATAAAACACAGAATATATATGCAAGCTGTAATTGTTTAACTCCTCAGTGCAGGGCAAAGATATAATATTTAAACCAGGGTTTTTCCAGCTTTCACTATATCATTTTGAGGACTATGCCCAAGATATATTTACCTGAGCATGGAAGAACAAGCATATGGAACCTGCCAATAATAACTATTCAGGGCTGTACAAAAAGTAACAGTCTTCGGGTCCTTTCACACTGGCTTTCCTCTCGGCGGACTCAGTTTTGCCCAGCGGGGATAGATCCCCACTGAGCAGGCGGATGACAGAGCCGTCTCCGCTTACTTTGCAGAGACAGACCAGTCAGATCCCAGCTCTCCTCTACGGGAGATCGGATGAAAACGGACCTCCTGTCCGTTTTCATCTTCCGATCCTAGCCTACAAATGGATGGAAAATAGCGTTTCCATCCATCTGTATTTCACGTCAGGATCAGATAGCAGCGGGTGTCAGTGGACATGTCACCGCTGACATCCGCTGCTCCATAGAGGTGCATGGAGCAGCCGATCAGGTCCACTTGAAAAACTGACAGACGGACCTGATCGGCAAGCCTGTGTAAAAGGGGCCTTTCTGTAATGTTCTTTTAATATTTACTAATGAACATAATAGACAAATCCAGATTTTTTTTTTTTAGGGCTTTTGGTGGTCAACTATCATAATGCAATTCTTTTTCTCAACCTAAATTTTAATTCTCATCGATTTTTGTTATGGGTTTAAAGGCATTGTAAACGCAAAATATTTATCTTATGCATTAAGATAAAAAGCCAATGTGCAGCAGCCTCCCTCAGCCCCTCCTAATACTTACCTGAGCCCTATCTCTATCCAGTAATGTCCACGAGTCCCTCAGCCGGCAAGACTCTCCCTCCTGATTTATTGAGACACAGCAGCAGCACCATTGGCTCCTGCAGCTGCCAAAGTCCGTTAGTTATTCCAAATGGACACACGGAGCTGTAGCTCGGCTTGGTTCATGCTTTGCTGGGTGTTTTTTTTTTCTCCCTTCCTCTGGATCAACTGTGGTTATAGGATTGTAAAAATGTTTTTTCCTTTTATTGGTTGAACTAGATGGACTTTTTCAACCAGAATAACTATAACTATGAAAACAGTCTTTTATGCACTGACTGTGACCTTCGTATACCTGTGTCAAGCAAAACAAAAAAATAATTACATATATAATACATAAACACACAAGTGTGTGTGTGTGTATATGTGTGAAAAAAAATTATATATTATATACACATACATATATATTATATATACACACACACACACACATATACATAAACACACATACAGTATCTCACAAAAGTGAGTACACCCCTAACATTTATGTAAATATTTTATTATATATTTTCATGTGACAACACTGAAGAAAGTATACTTTGCTACAATGTAAAGTAGTGAGTGTACAGCTTGTATAACAGTGTAAATTTGCTGTCCCCTCAAAATAACTCACACAGCCATTAATGTCAAAACTGCTGGCAACAAAAATGAGTACATCCCTAAATGGAAATTTCCAAATGGGGCCCAATTAGCCATTTTCCCTCTCTGGTGTCATGTGACTCGTTAGTGTTACAGGTGTAAATGGGGAGCAGGTGTGTTAAATTTGGTGTTATCGCTCTCATTCTCTCATACTGGCCAGTGGAAGTTCAACATAACACCTCATGGCAAAGAACTCTGAGGATCAGAAAAAAAAAAAAAATAAATAAAAAGAATTGTTGCTCTACATAAAGATGGCCTAGGCTATAGGAAAATTGTCAAGACTCTAAAAATGATCTGCTGCATGGTGGCTTAGACCATACAGCGGTTTAACAGGACAGGTTCCACTCCGCACAGGCCTCGTTATAGTCGACAAAAGGGGTTAAGTGCACGTGCTCAGCGTCATATCCAGAGCCGGTCTTTGGTCTGCATGGCTGTCATCCCAGAAGGAAGCCTCTTCTAAAGATGATGCACGAGAAAGCCTGCAAACAGTTCGCTGAAGACAAGCAGACTAAGGACATGGATTACTAGGGACCATGTCCTGTGGTCTGAGGAGATAAAAAAAAAAAAACTTATTTTGTTCAGATGGTGTCAAGCGTGTGGGGCAGCAACCAGGCGAAGAGTACAAAGACAAGTGTGTCTTGCCTACAGTAAAGCATGGTGGGAGTGTCAGTCTGGGGCTGCATGAGTGCTGCTGGCACTGGGGAGCTACAGTTCATTGAGGGAACCATGAATTGCCAACATGTACTGTGACATACTGAAGCAGAGCATGATCCCCTCATTCCCTTTGGAGACTGGGCCACAGGGCAGTATTCCAGCATGATAATGACCCCAAACACACCTCCAAGATGACCACTGACTTGCTAAAGAAGCTGAGGGTAAAGGTGATGAACTGGCCAAGCATGTCTCCAGACCTAAACCTTATTGAGCATCTGTGGGGCATTCTCAAACAGAAGGTGGCATGCAAGGTCTCTAACAGCCACCAGCTCCGTGATGTCATCATGGAGGAGTAGAAGATGACTCCAGTGGTAACCTGTGAAGCTCTGGTGAGCTCCATCCCCAAGAGGGTTAAGGCAGTGCTGGAAAATAATGGTGGCCACACAAAATATTGACAATTTGGGCCCAATTTGGACATTTTCACTTAGGGATGTACTCACTTTTGTTGCCAGCGGTTTAGACAATAATGGCTGTGTGTTGAGTTATTTTGAGGGGACAGCAAATTTAAACTGTTATACAAGCTGTACACTCACTACTTTACATTGTAGCAAAGTGTCATTTCTTCAGTGTTGTCACATGGAGATATAATGAAATATTTACAAAAATGTGAGGGGTGTACTCACTTTTGTGAGATACTGTATATATTATATATATACGTACATACACACACACACACACACTTAACACTTCTGGGAAGGCTGTCCAGAAGGATTTTTAGGAATGGGTCTATGTGAATATTTGACCATTCTTCAAGAAGCACATTTAGGAGGTCAAGCACTGATGTGGACGAGAAGGCCTGGCTATGCTCTAATTCATCCCAAAGGTGTTATTTCGGGTTGAGGTCAGGACTGTGCAGGCCAGTCCAGTTTCTCCAACCCAAACTCGCTCATTCATGTCTTTATGGGCCATTAACTCAATATTGAACCCTTCGTACTAAGACTGGGATGCCAATGTGCGCGTAAAGACAGGCGTCCCAATATTTTTGACAATCTAGTGTAAAATTGAGGGGAATCTCCACATTGAATCCATGTAATACAAGTCAGTGATCCGTACCACAATCAAGGGTAGTTTTGGATGAACGGAGACCACAAATAAACTAATGAGTGGGAAAGTATTGTGTAATCATTTCTTTTCATCTCTAGAGAACCAGCATCCCCTAATGAGCTAACAAGAAGCATCTACTTTTGTAAATGGCTCTGACCTACCTCCTTTTTGCACCTCTTTTACTGGCCCATCATATATGTGGCCATACTATCCAAAAGTGAGGCAAAGGGAAGTAAGCCAGATCCAAGGTTCACAAGGACTAGAGTCAGGGTTAGCTTTTTTTTTTTTTTTTAATACTCAGGGTGCTCTAGGAAAGATGAGATCATGCATATGTGTAATACAATGGTTTTTTTTTTTTTCCCCAATACGGTTTCATTGAAGTGGCTAAAACATTATATGTACCTGTGTTTAGTTCTTTATTGCTCCTGAGATTTTTTATTTTTTTTTAAACACAATTGGGGACATTTATTTATTCTGTTGCAAGGCAAAGCAATACTAAGCAGGAGTAGCAAGCAGCATCATGAGACAGATTTATTGCATGAATTAATCCTTTGGCTGCTCTAAAGTCCTCATGACTATGTTAAACCCGACCCTGATAAACTTCTTAACCACTTCCATTTATGTCCATTGGCCGGGCAGGTGTTCTCTGGTTCCAGGACGACATACTTGTAACATCCTCCCAGGTGGTCGCGGTGATTATTATTATTATGTACAATGGCTGGCTGTTCTGAAATCACTGTCAGTGCCTCCAGCCATTTTCTCTGATCACCGCCACAACAGTACAATATAACCAGACCAGTGCTTCCAGTCAGTGTCCCTAATCACTGCAAGTCCACTCACAGTGCCCCTGATCACTGGCACACCAGTTACATTGGCCCTGATCGCCGCAACACAAGTTACAGTGTTGCCTCTGCCTTCACTAACTCAGACCTATTTATTGACCATATTTCTGCCTGCTACCTGGACTCGCCGTTCGCCTGTTTGCTAAACATGTCTCTGTCTGCGGCCTGAACTGACGTATTTTCACATCCCACTAAGTTCTTGTGAGACAATAGGCCAGTGAACATGGCATTCCTGGGGGCAGTCATGTACAAGTAGGCTAGGTTTTCATGACCTCTAGGAACTGGGACTGCTGCTACAGGTGACGCTACACTACACTATATTCCCTAACCACATATACTATATAGGAGGTGACCATTACAGTACATTAGTTTTGACTAATCCCCAGGAAGACGTCGTCTATGACGAAACGCGTCGGGAAGGCGTGCTGACATCACCACGTGATACCCGGAAGTCGGGCGGCGGTGTTCCATTGAACGAGCTGTGAAAAGCGCTACTTGATTTCTACATAAATGTGAGTATTTTACCGTGTTTAAAATAAAAGTGTCATCTACATACTACACTATCGTGGCCCCCTTTTTTTGCATATCCCTTTGGGCGCATTGGGCTTTGGACGTGATCGGGCTGTGTATGGTGTCTGGTGTACATCGCGGCTCCCTGCTGACTGTATAGACTACCTAGAGAGAGGCACTACGGCACCCGCAGGAATCCATTGATGCTTCTATCCTTTGTTTGATGCCCATATACATCTGGGATCCGGTAAGCGTTTAGTGTGCTTGTAGCATGCAGCACTAACCGTGGATGAAGTCACATTAACTGGTGGTGGATTCTTTTTCCTGCACTCAGCACCCTTCATTGGACTTTTGCTGTTTTTTTGGACATTTATTTATTTAATATATAATATTAATTTGTGTTAATATATTGGAACATTCATCACTGATTATTCCAAGTTTACACGTTATTGGTTGATATTAATCACATATTCACCGGTATTGTTTTATACAAGTTTGATTTACCATCAACACCTCAATTTAGCGCGGCTTTCCCTTTGTAATTTTTCTTCTAGTGTTTCCCACTACAGTTGTAGCTTTATTACACTAGTTATTTATCTTCTTTATTCATAATTCTGTGCCTAGCACGGTTATTTTTTACACTAGGTGTACATATATATATATATATATTTTTTTTTTTTTAACCAGAGTCCAGCAGGAAGGATCACTGTCAGGGGAGCAGAGGGTCTCAGCAGTAGTGGCAGAGGGTGGTCACATTTTGTAATCCAGTGGCTGGTGTGAGTTAGCCCTTACAGTGAATGTCAAGAAGAGTGGGTTACATTGTATTTGACACCACCTGCTTCATTTCTTTGCTCTCTGCCTATCACAGTTTAAAAGGACAAAATGCCAGGAGCACGCATGTGACTGCAATTTTAATTTTGGTGACTAAGGAAGATGGGTGTCTGCGAAGATGTAAACCAGGGAGAACAGATCATAAGGTGGTAAGGAAGGAAATATGATTTTGGCAGTTGTTTAGGAACAAGGTCTACTAATACAGCACTCAGCAAAAAAAACTTACAGTTATACCAAATACATACTAAACACAAATATACCAATCACATCTATGATGCAAGAGAAAAGGCACTGTCACATTTTGTAACATTAAATGTCCGGTATCAATGTGATGATATTTTGTTATTTGGTAATGGATTACATGCATATTTGTTTAACCCTTTATTAAAATACTGTTTATTTTATAAACTTGTACAATGATACAATTTTACTTGATCCCTGGAGGACGCTGGTGAGCAAAACCTGTGGTTGCGGTGCACCAAAAATGGCTGCTTAGATTAATGAATTTTGGAAATTCCATGATGAATTTTATTGATGCATATTTGTAGTTATTTATAGCATGACACTGCACTTTTTTATATAATTCTTGAAAGCACTTTTGCACATTTTGCATTAAATTTATGGCACATGTATTTGCCTTGTATGAAATTTAGCACATGGATTGTGGATTTTGTATTTATCGAATTGCATTTTGTTGTTGATGTGGGCATTTAAAGAGAGTGCACCTAATTAATTTTAGATATTAAATACAGTGTTATCCACACCCATCAGTGTTGTTAGGGTGGAGTATGGCAAGTCTCTTAATCCTGAATTAAGCTGGGTATACACATGCAGTTTTTTTTTTTCAACCAGCTGCTTGAAAAGAAAAAAAACCTGACAGATCAACACAACAATGTGTGATGTGGGGATCTCCCTTGCTGCACTGTTTTCCGACAGGGGGTCTCCCCCTCTAATCCTCCCACCAGAATACACTGATCAGCTCTTGCAGCAATTTGCAAAAAGCGCTGATCAAATGTGCTAGTTTTCTAGCCAGATCAGCTTCTGTTGAACAGACAGCAGTACACATGTACTGAAAGTTGTCCGGTTCCTACTGAATCAGCCGACTTTTGGTACATGTGTGTAATGGGCTTTACCCCTGTGGCTGTGTCATGTCATATCACATCACATGAACAGAATTAAAGAGCTGAAAGTGGGAAGTCGCAACTAGTACACTTTTCACTGTTTGGACAGCACCGCTACAAACATATTTGTAACAAATATCACAAAGCTTATTTATAGTCTGTCAGTGAGGTGCAGGCTGCAGCTGTGAAGGAACTCTAAGAGGAGAGAGCCCACAATCTGAACAGGTTGGAAGAGGGCTGTGGCAGGGTCTCAGAAACCCCAAGAACCCCCCCAGAGACTTCTATTTTGCATTGGACAAACTAGCCCTAAATGGCGGAAAACTTGTATTCGAGTGTGCATTAGGAATTATAGCACACCATTGCCCTATCATCCCTATTTAAAGAGGACCAAAAAGTTCTGCATTTTTGCCTGATGCCTTTAATTGAAATCATTGGAAAAGCATCAAAAACGCACAATACAATGTCAAGTTCTAAAACTGGCATTTCGATAAATTTCTATAGTTTGATAAAACTAGGCAGCCCTTGCTTTTCAAAGGATTTGTAACTCGGTTTAGTCAATCTTGTGATCCAGTCAGCCAGTTTTGTGACCTACCAGCATACTATAATAAATTTTAACAATGCAGTCTGGTTAAAATTCATCTTGAGCCCATAGATTGGACCAGAAAAGACCAGTAGCATATGGGGGACCTCATTCCAGTGCTTTACTACTTTGTAAGCATATGTTCAGTGTTTTAGACTGACCATTCATTTAGCAAAACATGAAAATTATCACACGACCACATTATTATAAACATCTATATCTATAAACAGTTCCTCCTGTTTTAAACTGTATTGTAACTGTATTGTCTTCCCTCACATTGTAAAGCGCTGCGCAAACTGTTGGCGCTATATAAATCCTGTATAATAATAATAATAACAAACAAATGCCTATAAAAATGGTCATTCTATTTAAAACCACTAAGGATTTATAAAAATGGACAAAAAAATAAAATAAAGTTTCAGTTATCACACGAGTACCAAAAACTCTTCCATTATTTTCTGCATGTGGGAGCTTGCCTACTGCTTTTTTTTTTTTGTTAACCAGGAAATCTGCACACAGGCCGAAATAAACTTCCTGGTAATCCATACAATAGGAGTTTCATTATGGGCAGGACTTTTTATTCATCTTTTCATGCTAATCAAAATTATGCCTAGTAGCTGAAATATCCTATCTTCTAATGCCTCGTACACACGCAACGATTATCGGCCGACCGATCGGCCGTCTTTTGTCCAGTGTTGTTGTGTTGGTTGAAATGTGCTCTAGACTGCGCAGAAATTTTCTCGGCCAACAAAAACCAACTTCAGAAGTGATGTCATGTGCTGGTTTACTTTCCGTGTGTTTTTTCTTCTCTGAGCATGCCCAGTCTTGCTCATCAGATTTTTGTCTGCCGAAATCTGTACTGACTGACGGAAAATCGGCCGTTATGTTGATGGCCAACAAAAATTTTATAGCCTGCACACCAGATTTTTTTTCGGCCAAAAAGTCGGAGTCGGTTGTCGAAAGCATCATACTAACAAGCCGAAAATCGGCCGATCGGACGTTGGCCGAAAATTCACGGCCAACTATCGATGCGTGTGTACGAGGCATAAGACTTGGGGCAGTCCCACAAGATTGGTGTATGCAAGATGTCAAACCATTATGTATCCAACTGAACAACAAAACGTTTATACACTGCAGTTCACCACAAATACTGTTGCTGCATTATCTTTTTTTTTTATAGGTCAAGTACATTTTCTCCATGAACAGAAATACCTGTTGATTCTGATAAAAATGCAGGATTCTTGCAACTTCCTGTGTACTGAACTGAAATCTTAAGGTTATCACCTTTCAAAACTATCTTCTGTAAGGTCCACAGCCCTTTCCTCACTATTTAATCACGTCAATAAAGCAGTATGTATATGAATGGCCTCATATTGAGGTGGTTATCCCAGGATCATGGTTGCAACTACAACCATGATTCCAGTAAAGTTGTTAACAATGAGCAATCTATTTAGTAAAAGTGAACAGCTGAACACTTTTACAGGCAATAGAACAGTTAATTTCATCTACTAAAATGTTTTCGTCTACTAAATTAACACAATCTTAGTCGACTAAAATAGGACTAAAACAATTCAGATGACTAAAATACGACTAAAACTAAAATGGCATTTTAGTCATAAGACTAACTAAAACTAAATTGACATCAAAATTAAACACTCCTCTGCTGGCCATTTCTAAATTGGCAACACAATTCCATCCAGAGCCTGTAATAGCACATTAAAGCTTAAACATGTATTGCAACACCGCATAAGCATAAGTAAGGGGCATATACTGAGCTGCTGAACTAGAAAATGAAGAAAAGGCTTTTCTTATATTTTTCCCTAATATTTAATGTTGGTAATATATTCAGGTAATATGTGCAATGACATTACAGCCAATGGAGTTTACAGATTTTTTGGGTTTTTTGTATTTTAAAGTTGCACTTCGGTTTGTCAAAAAGCAATATTTCTGTTTGTTTATGAAACTTGGTTTTATTTATAAAGAGGTTATATATCACAATGGCTAAATCTGTGTCTGTAGTGCGTGTTCAAACCTTATACCATATCAGATTTTTACTCCAGGAGTATACAATTCGTTTGGAAATGCTAGAGAAATGTTTAAATAATGCATTACAATTAAACTAAACCTATTTGATTTGTAGTTGACTAAAATGTATGAGATTTTATTCAACTAAAATATACTGAAGAAATTTAGTCGACTAAAATAGGACTAAAACAATTAAGATGACTAAAATGCGACTAAAACTAAAATCGCATTTCAGTTAAAAGACTAAAATACGACAAACTAAAGTGGCATTTTAGTCAAAAGACTAACTAAAAACTAAATCGAAATTTGCTGCCAAAATTAACACTGCAATAGAAGGGGGTCTCCCCCTCTACTGGCTCGCTCTCGTCCCATTGGGAAGCCTGGTAAGGATGTGACTGGCAACATCGACTCCCGTAAACACAGTTTCTCCCACTGTGTGACGACCAAAACCAGGAGCAATAAGGATTTTGTCACTACCGGTTTGGGCTTGTTTTAAAGTGGTTACCTGCTTGTTAAAGCATCTAATCAAATCAATATCAGTTTGACCAGATGCTTTGGAGACAAGGGGAGAGATATGGGGTGTCCTGGTGTCTCTATAAAACAGATCTGTTACAGGCCCTTATTGTTCATTGCTTGTGATAGCAATTAAGGTGAAAAAAAATGAATAAAAAAAAAAAAAAAATTGGATTTTTGACACCGTAAAATCTATTTCTCTGATGTTCATTGACGGAAACAGCTCCTGATCTTCATAACCATTGGGTTATACTGCCCACTAAACATGTAGAACACTAGGCAGAAAAATAATCTGACTACGCCTATGGGCAGTCCAAGGAGTATACTACCTATCTCCCTGCTATAGGTACTCAGTTTTGTTACAAGCAGTGTCAGAAGAATTACAACTCCACAGAGGGGTGGGTGCTAAGTCAGTCAATGATCATCAGAGAAATGGTTTTTACGGTAAGTCAATCATTGACGGACACAGCTCCTGATATTCTTAACTATTGGGATGTCCCAAACCAGTGTTAAACATGAGGGGTGGGAACAGCAAAAACGTTTCCAAGGCTTAACAGTAGCCAACCAGGCAACAGGAGCTCAATGAAAAACTGGAGCCCACCTGAAAAAAATATACACCCTCAAAGAGGATCAAGTCCTCTAAACAGCAGCCTTCAAAACCTTGCGGCCAAAAGAAGCATCCGCAGATGCCAACACATCCACTTCATAGAACTTTGTGAAAGTGTGCACCGACAACCAGGTGGCCGTCTTGCAAACCTGTGTCACTGACACCGGATGACAGAAGGCCCAAGAGGCACTAGGAAACGGTCGCAGAGGTAGCAACCCCTTCCGAGGCCCATCCGTGAGCATAAAAGGGAGTCTGACTTCTTAAAAGACTCTGTATTCAAAAGAAAATCAGAGACAAGCTTTGGGAGGAACTACGGACAGGAGCGAAGGACCACCTTATCACTGTGAATCACCAGTAGGGAGAACAACAGGATAATGCCATCAGTTCTGACATCCTGCACGCAGAGGTGATAGCCACCAAAAAAGCCACCTTCTGAGACAGCGTAAGCAAGGGAATCTCCCGAAGATTCTCAAAGGGAGGCTTCTGGAGGACCGAAAGCCCCAAATTGAGGTCCCAAAGCAACAGAGATTGCACTGGAGGAACCAAAATGTCGGACACCCTGAAGGTAGGTGCAGACCAGGGAGTGTGTGGCCAAGGGTCGTTGGAAGACAGCCACCAGGCCCTTGAGGGTACTTAAGTTCAATTTCTGCTCAACCCCCCGTTGAAGGAAAGTCAAGATCCGAGCCACCGAGAAGGAGCGAGGATGAACCTCAAGAGACTCACACCATGCAATGTACATCTTCCATGAACGATGATAGATCTTCCTAGAAGTAGATTTCCTAGCTTTTAAAAACGTTGAAATCACCCACCCAGATAAACCGCTATCCATCAGCACCTGGCGATCAACAGCCAAGCCATCAAAGCCAGCAACTGTAAAGCAGGATGGAAGATTAGTCCTTAGGACAGAAGATCCTCCCTGAGAGGAAGCGTCAAAGAAACGTTGGCGACTAGCCTCACAAGATCGGCGTACCAAGCCCGGCGAGGCCAGTCCAGAGCCACTAAGATTATTGCAATCTCTTCTGCCTCGAAGAAACGTCTCCGGGTGAAGGGACCACTCTAGAGCCGCCAGGACACTTTATGTGCCCCCTTGGTGATTGACATAAGCCATGGCCATGGCATTATCCGATTGAATGCGCATTGGACATCCCTGAAGATGATCCGTCCAATGGTCCAGGCACCGTCTGATCGCTTGGAGTTCCAGGACAATGATCGGTAGTCTGGACTCTTCCAGTGTCCAGATCCCCTGAGCAGAAATTGTTGCTGCCGAGGACACATCCCCAGCCAGACAGGCTGGCATGCGTGGTGACCACTGTCCAGTACAAGGGGAGGAAGGATCATCAGGGACTCCTTCGTTCCCTGGCTCAGCCGGATCTATTTGTCCAAAGACTGCAGAGTTTTGTCCAATTTGGCCAGAATCACCCCTTGCAGGGACCTCATATGGGGACTCTGCTCACAGAAGGTCGTCATAAGTAGCCCAGTACCCCGATTCCCCATTGGCATAACAATGCTAGCACCAGGCTAACACTTGTGAAGACCCGAGAAGAGGCGAGACCAAAGGGTAACGCCACAAACTGATAATGCTTCTCTCCCACAGCAAAGCGTAGGAAGCGCTGGTGACTGGTGTATATATCCTAATGTGAAGGTAAGCATCCTTGATGTTGACAGAGGCAAGAAAATTCCCCTGATGCAGGGATGCCACCACCGTGCGAATGGTGAGGTCTAGGATTGGACGCACCCTGCCTTCCTTCCTGAGAACTATAAACAGGTTTGAGTAAAATCACTGAAAGCTTTCCGAAGTCTGAACCGGGACAATCACCCTATGAAGCAACAGGTCTTATACTGCCCCAAACAGACCCTGTAAATGGTTCGGGGACAGGCACAAGTTGAAAGGAAAGAACCTTGCCGGGGGAGAAGAGTGAAACTTGAACTTGTAGCCTGACCGAATGACTACGTGTACCGACTTGTTTTGTAACAGGGAAGTCCACGGGTCCGGAAAAAAAAGAAGCCCTCCCCCCACCCCTGATACAGGCGGGGGCGCACCTTCAGGCTGAAGGAGCCTTGTCCGCGGATCTGGAGAAGCCTGCTCTCGGCTTGCCAGACCAGGTTCCTTTGGATCCTCCAGGAGGAGGCCCTGAAAGGCTTCGAGCCCTTGTCAGTGGACCCTGAGGGAGAAAAAAAAACAAAAACGTATGAACCGAGGAGGGCCCACGTCTACAACGCAGTTCCTTGCCCTTAGTAGCCTGCGGAAGAAAAGTGCCCTTTCCCCCTGAGAGATCTTTATTGTCATCCAGGGTAGCCCCAAACAGCCGATCCCTTTTAAAGGGGACATCAGTCAAGGCCTTTTTAGAAGTCTGGTCCGCAGACCAGCATTTAAGCCAAAAGAAACGCCCGAAGGACCACTGCCGAAACAGAGAGCCAAGCCACTAGGGGAGCCGCATCCAAACAGGCATCACAGATAAACTGCAGCCCCCAGACCAGCTGGTCTGGCAGCTTGGAAAAGGCAGGGGGAGCCGTTCTTCGTCCATGTCACAGCTTAGCCCACTCAGTCAGAGTTTGTGACCCCAGGGCAATAGTGAATACCATCCTCAGTGCCAAACTAGCCACAGCCTCTGCCTTCCTGTCAGCCAGATCCTTAAAAGCCGGGGACTCTTCAACCGGAATCAAGGTTGCTATGTTCAATCTGGAAAGCGGAGGGTCCAACATCGGTGGAATAGTCTCCTTCTTAATAAGGGACTCCTCATAGGTGTAATGCCTAGTAAATCGATTAAGGACCCCAAGGGGATGCTTTAGTCATCCTCACTCAATTGACAATTCTGTCAAAATAGGCAGGGAAAAGAAACACCTTTGCCGCTCTGGATGGCTTGTGAGTGCCAATGGGAACCTGCGCCTCCATCGTAGCTGTGTCCTCCATCTTCAAGGTCTCACGCACAGATACATTTAGTGCTTCCACCAACGGCTTTTTTGTGCGCGGTTGCAGATGTGGAATAATCATCCTCACTATCTGAGGATTCCGGGTGCATGGTCGCAGACCCAGCAGGGTGACCCACGTCCGTGGCGGCAAAATCAGATTCAGGATCTGATGAGACCGGGGAAGGCGGGGGCTCTTTTTGCAAACCCCTCGCCCGAAAGCCACCTTCACCAGGGACACAAAGGACTCCAGGACCGCCATCAGTGCATTGATGGATGGATGCAACTGGGGACCAGGTGGGGAGACGTGCTCGAAAGACTCCATGAGTCACCAGGGGGACCCCACAAAAAGTGTACTACACAAATATGGCCGCCGTGCATAGAAAAACAGGCAACAGCAAATGGTGGCTCCTGCGTGGCACCAGGAGGGATCCCTAAACCTCAAGGACAAGCCCTGGCAGAAGCCCCCACCAGGTACAACCCCCCCCCCCCCCAGTAGATGGACCAGACCACCCCAAAGCCCCAGCATAAGTGATGGGGGTATGATGGGGGATAGATGAAAAAGGGGGGTACCCGAGGGGTCCAAGGAGGAGCCCATGTCCAACCCAAAACCCTCCAGGGGCAGAGGGGGGGGGGTCAGCTATATACCATACAAGGAACCAGGCGGGGACCGCTCCGGACAGAACCCCCTCACCATCGAAATGGGGGGCTGTCGGCCAGGAGGATAGCTGCATCTCGGGCCAAGACTCGGTCGTATGTGACCTTGCGAGGCAATTAACCCGCAGGCCAGCCCCCGTTCAGTGGGGCTATGTCACAGCCAACCTAGCGCAGAGCGGAGGTCTGCGTGCGCCCGCTGGCCAGACTGGGGTGACCACTGGATCTAGATAATCCAGCCTGTCACCCAGTCCGGCAGATAATTGTAGATCTCACAAGGAGAAAAAGGTCTATCTAAAAAAGAAAAAAATTGCCAGGATCAGAGATCCTAGCAAGAAAGTAGGTCCTTACACTAGGCATAAAAAAAAAAAGAGTACCTATAGCAGAGAGGGAGTATACCCCCTCGTACTGCTCATAGGCGTAGCCAGATTCTTTTTCTACCTACTGTCCTACTCCTTTAGGGGGCAGTATAACCCAATGGTAAGATGATCAGGAGCTGTGTCCGTCGTTGAACATGAGAAATAAAGAACCCCCCCGCCACATACTCACGTAGGTCCCACACGCATATGAAAATGCCGATTGCACAACATAAGCGAGATATCACCATGAGTGTCAGAGCGAGAGAAATTATTATAGGGCCAGACCTCCTGTGTAACTTTAAACGTAACCTTTAAAAGCTTTTAAAGCATCACCTATGGTAATTTTTAAGTACCGTCGTTTATTTTAAATCAGGCATAAACTACACTTATAGCTAAGTAGCAATTGCAATCACCTTTGTAGGCCTTCTCTAATCATCTCAATATTTAAAGGCTAGGTGAGCTCAATATGTGCTTTGCTAGCTTGGAAAATGTTCACAATATTTGCAAACTTCTTACCATTGTAGGGAATTTCTCTTGTTCTAATATCAAAAAGGAAACCAAATAAAATGATCTTGGCATTATATGTACAGTATAACCCTACAGCAGCCTATTGCTTGTTTATTGAAATAGCAAGTGTTAATCATTTCCATGGAGACTGTTACTCACGGCATACACAAAAATCACACTGTACTGTATATATGAAGACCATGGCACCAAACAGCTAACAAGTTATACAGCTTTGAAATTGTAAATGCAGACTTATCCATGTGCAAGATGGCCCAGGTATTTAACATTTTATATACTTTCAGTTACTGTTTTTTAAAACATTATATGTGATAAATTGCAATGACTAACTCTGAGTTTAATCATTTAGGATTTTCTTTGAAACCTTTCGATGCTAGAGCCTTTTTGTATTTCTTGCATATTAAAAATTCATATTTTAAAACAGAAGATTCGTGGAAACCCCCAAAACATTTTTAAAAGTAGAGATCCTGGGGAATAAAATGGGGTTAGTTACATTTTATGCCAAATGAAATTTGCACACCGGCTTATCAAACCCACATTTTCTGTAAGAAATACACTAGAGTTAGTTAGGGCATATAGCCCCCCTATGTGACAGGATAATGGAAATTAAAGATACTCTAAGGAGACATAAGGGGTCTATCACCCTTGAACCTCACTGAAACTGATCAAGTACAAATTGCAGCAGTACTTTTTGGATGTGTGGAAGTGGTTGGGCAGCTCTATAAAGTGGCTATCCTAGCTATCTTCTGTGAACTACAGGACATCGCCTCCTGACATAATGGAGATTAGGAGAGGGAAGTGTTTTTAGTCCAAATCAGGAGAGCAGCCTAGGGTGACGATTCTGTTTTTCCATAGATAAAGTACAGTGGAGGCACATTGTTAGCCAAAAAGATCAACAGATGACTTTCCATTGTGCAAAAAAGCTAGCCGTCTCATTTTACTTTGAGTCACTAACCCTGAATTTAAAGAGTTTTAACTTAAAGTGATACTAAAGACTTTTTTTTTTTTTTGCTTAAAGCGGAGTTCCACCCAAAAGTGGAACTTCCGCTTTAGGGAGTCCTGACCCCCCGACATGCCACATTTGGCATGTCATTTTTTTGGGGGGGGAGCGGGTACCTAGTTTTGACAGGTACCCGCTCCCACTTCCGCTCGGAGCGCCGCGGCGCCCTGAGCGGAAGTTCTCCTCTCCCCCTCCCTCCCTGCAATCTTCTGGGACACGTCAGAGGTCCCAGAAGATTGCCGGCCAATCACGGCGCGCAGCGCGACTCGCGCATGCGCAGTGGGTACCCGGCTGTGAAGCCGCAAACTGTAACAGCCGGGTGCCCACAGCAGTGATGCCGGCGCCGAGGGAGAGGATCGAGGCTTCCGGCGGCCGCATCGCTGGACCGTTGGACAGGTGAGTAAATGGCTGGAACTCCGCTTTAAATAACAAACATGTCATACTTAACTGCTCTAAGCAATACCAATGGCTTCTGCTGCTACTATCTGAGTCAATGAGGAGGCAGAGAGCTGGGACAGCAGATGCTCTTTGAGACATGGCTCAGTTAAAAAAATGGGGCAGCATACTGAAGGTTTTTACATTCATGCATCAAATTCAAAGTAACAAACCTTCAGCCTTTATAACTAAGTCTGAAGTGAAAGTAAACCCATCAATTTAACAGTTGAAAAAAAGATTTACATTTCCGCCACATGCAGGGAATGCAACTGTCACATTGGAAGTGCTCTCAACCAATCTGTCATTGGATGGGTGGTGTCATAACTGATCACATGTGCAGCATCAAGGCAGTTGAAGATTAAACAGAGGTCAAAGATGGTTTACTTCCACTTTAATGCATTCCCTGCATTAAAGTAAAAAAACAAAAAAACAAAAAACACCCCTCCACCTCCCTTAAACACTTAACCAATTTCCTTACCGATCCAACAATGTGTATGCGGCAGCACTGCTCCCTTTTCCTATTCTCACAGGAGACAGAGTAGCAAGAGCCATAAGGCCACCCATAGGAAGAAGGAATGGAGAGCGCTGATGGAGGACTGCCACCAACCCGTGTAATATAGTTGCATTGAGCAGGTGTGTGTAAATCTCCTATTTAAAAAAAAAATAATCACTTAAACCTGAACTACCGAAATCTTTACCCCAACTTTAGAATATAAAGGAAATTATTTATGGGCCAGACCTGCATCAAATATATTTGCATAAACAATGTGGGACTTCTATGTACCAAAACACTTGTGCCTTTCCCTGGCAGCACTCACCAAAGAGGGGCCTGGAGCGCCAGCGCGGGGGGGGGGGGGGGGGATGGAGTCCAAAAAAGGAACATCAGGGCTGCTCTGCACAAAACCTAAATGTACAGAGCAGGTAAATTATAACATGTTTGTTATTTTAGTTTTAAAAAATAAACCAAATGTTTAACATCACTTTTAAGGGGAGAGGTTGGGGGGCATGACTCAATCACATGCTTTTACCACCTTTGAGGGTTGGGACAAACTATATAAAGCATAAGTAAAACCATGGATTTAACAGTAAAAAAATTTCCGGATGGTGCCGGGAATAAAAATGCCACATTGGTTGTGCTCTTAACCAAACTGTCAAACCATCAAATGGCTTGTGTCATGATCATGACATGTGCAGCATCATGGCAGCTGAAGATTAAACCAGAGCCAAGACAGCAGCTAAAAACAATAAGAGGGTTTACGTACACTTTAACACCGAACAGGAGTGCTTACAATAGTAAGGTTTTTTTCATTTGGTTAAAACCTTTATCCCAAAAAGGGAAAAATAGGGTCGGGGGGGAACAAAACAAATGCAGCCACAATATCTGCCGGGGTTGTGTTTACCTAAACAGGTGTCCTGCGCATCTAGCCCCATTGTCAAATGAAGCACAGCGGTTGAACAGACAAAGCAGCTGTATCCCAATAGGGCATCTGTATGGATGCAGGTTCAGGTCTCTGACCGCAAGCAGTGAGTTCAGGCGCACACACACCCGCACTTACATCAATGTCATATTGGGACAAAGGAACCATGTCTGTGTATTAAGTGATATCAATGGAACCACCTGCACAGAGATTCACAGAACACCTGTACGTCCCTATGCAGATAAACATGGACCTGCATGGTAGTAGTACGATATAGAACGCTGTGTGAACGAGGCCTTAGGATTGGTATAAGGAAATATTACATTTTTGTTTTTGGGTTTAGATACACTTGAAGCTTCAACCCTGGACTCAACTTTCCTTGACATGGATGAAAGCATCCAGCCATCTTGACCAGAATCCGCACTAAGGCACTTTCACACTGTTTCACTTCAAAACTACTAGTAAAACAACTATGCGTTAATGAAGCCTTTTTTTCTGACATTTTTTGCTTACAAGTAAAAATCTGTATTTTTTGCTACAAAATTACTTCGAATCCCCAAACATTATATATATATATATATATATCTTTTTTTTTTTTTAGCAGAGACCCTAGAGAATAAAATGCAGATCGTTGCAATATTTTATGTCACTGTATTTGCGCAGCGGTCTTTCAAATGCAATTTTTTTGGGGAAGAAATACAATTTCATGAATTAAGTTAGCCCATTTTTTTGTATAATGTGACAGATATTACACCAAGTAAATAGATACCCAACATGTAATGCTTTAAAATTGCGCACACTTACGAAATCTCGACAAACTACGGTACTTAATCTCCATAGGCGACGCATTAAAATAAATTTAACGGTTACCATTTCGGAGTTACAGAGGAGATCTTAGGCTAGAATTATTGGTCTCACTCTGATGATCGCGACGATACCTCACGTGTGGTTTGAACACCGTTTTCATATGCAAGCATGACTTGCGTATGAGTTTACTTCTACCAGCGAGCAGAGGGACAGGGCACTTTAAATTTTTTTTTCTTATTTAATTTTTTTTTTTTTACCCTATTCTTTTCACTTTTTCACTTCCGGGATACTTCATCGGAGAGCGGATCGAAGCTGAAACCCCTCTGCACTTAAAAGCATTCAAAATGCCAAGTTTGGCTGTTCTGAATGCTTTTTTTTTAATCTGTCGCCTTTAAGGTTTTTACAGCGGAGACCCGAATTCTGCTTTGCTTGGGACTCCAATCAGCCGGAGGAAATGCCAGCTGGGGGCTCGGGTCTCCAAGCTTTGGAAGGTTGGGGTGGCGACATCCCCTCCTGCTCCTTGAAATGACAGCTAAATGGCTTCCATCGGCGCTAAGGGGTCAAAGGACATTGACTCAAACTGCACCAAAAATGCTTAGTGGGGGCGTTTTTGAGGCACTTTCTATTCATTTCAATGGCGAAGAGCGTTTTTGGTGAGTTTTTTTTAGCTCCGCAAACCTAATCCAAAGATTTTGCAAGCAGGATTTTTTTCAAAACAAAAGAGCACTGCCCCAGTGTGAAAACATACATTGATTTTAAAAGGGAAGCATTTTTTTTTTTTTTTTTTAACTTTTCAGGTGCTTAAAAAAAGGAGCTTAAAAAACTCCTCAGTAAGAAAGGGCCCTAAAGCTACCTGGTCAAAAAAAAAAAATCATTGCTAGTAAATCAGTTCCTTAGGGTCCATTTATCGAGTACAACACGCACACAGTATTGCAATCAGGACTATTTTACATGATATGCTAAATAACTAACCACTGCAATTTGTATGATGTGCCATACATCGCATACTCCTTAAAAGGAGAAGCATGGCCAAAGTTTTTTGGTAATACTTCTATAGACCACAGGAGTGCAGTTTGTGCTGCACTCCAGCAACCCATTTTCAGCCCGTCAGCTGACGTCACTCAGCTGTTTCAGGATCAGCAGCTGGCTCTTCCTCTTAGCTGCGCAGCAGGGAGACTGAGCCAGCGGCTCCCCCTCTCCCTAGCCCAGCCCAGCCTTCCAGTGAGTGTTTTGCTGGAGGAGCAGAGCAGAAAGCTGGTGACTGATAGTCAAGGCAGTAATCAGTGGTGTACGATCACTCAGTTCTCACTGCAGAGGGACAGATGCAGCATCAGATTGGAGTATAAGGTCTATTTTTTCAAAAACCCCATACTTCTTGTTAATGCTGCGCTCCCAGTGTGTGTGTGTATATATATTATATATACATATTATATATATATATATATATATATATATATATATATATATATATATATATATATATATATATATATATATAGTGCAGTGGGTGAGAGGTACAGCACAAATGCACCTTTGGTATCAATTGTCCTTTAATCAATTCCCCTACCCCTGTATCCCACCATGAGCATGGCCTGCCCATAGGGGATGCATGGGGCCCAGCGGGGATTTTTTTTTTTTTTTTTTTTACAGAGGAAAGGTTGAGCATGGTCCCATGGCAAAGTTGACTAGATTGAGGAAGCGGGTAAGAATTTTTAGTATCATACTTTAATAGCTTCCTCCCCAACCTCTGCAGCGCTGCTAACTCCTGCGTCCCAACACCTTCTTGCAACACTGCTTACTCCTGCATTCCTTGCTGCCCTCTTCTAACACTGCTCACTTCTGCAATTGCCCACACCCGTCTTCCAGCACTGCTCACATCAGTAACCCCTCTGGGCACGCACCTTCTTCCAAAAGTGCTTACTTCCGCACTGCTTTTCCAGCAATGTTCACACCTGCAAATTTCTTCCAGCACTGTTCACTCCTGCACTCCTCCCTGCAAGTCTCTTCCGGCACTGTTCATGCCTGCACACCCCATTTAAAACTCTTTTTACACTACTTACAAACCTTTACAAACTACAGCTCTTTCCCTCCATTGCTTACAACTTACTTAAGCAGAACTCCAACCTCCAGCAGAAGAGGTACATGTGGGACAGTGAGCCATACCAGGAGGCAGATACAAATCACACAGCTTCTATCTACAGTCACCCACAGCTTAAAGCCTTGGGCTAGAAAAATGCATGAAGGGCAAAAGTATAAGGGCTGGTGGGGGAGTGTTAGGCAGTGATAACACTGCAGTCCCTGAGCTGAGAATGCAATTACTAAAACTGGCAAGAGATCAGGGGTGCAATCGAACCAGGGACGTAATATATTACAGAGAAAAACAGCATTAATGAGGCATCTGGTTATGCATCCAACGCCACATGCAGGTAGCCTATGTTAGTAAACAGAGATGAATTGGCTGTACAGGCACACTTGAGTTTTACAAGAGAGCAGGGGCAGGGGACAGCCCTAAACACACAGTGCCTGCATTAAGAGCTACAGTGGGGATCAAAATTTTGGCCACCCCAGGTAACAATTTGTATTAATGTGCATAAAGAAGCCAAGGAAAGATGGAAAAACTTCCAAAAGGCATCAAATTACAGATTAGACATTCTCATATGTCAACAAAAATTAATCATTTACACTTTCAAAATAACAGAAAACAAAAAAATGTTGTCTGCAAAAGTTTGGGCACCCTGCAGAGGTAATATCTTGAACTGCCCCCTTTGGCAAGTATCACAGCTTGTAAACGCTTTTTGTAGCCAGCCAAGTCTTTCAATTCTTGTGTGAGGTATCTTTGCCCATTCTTCCTTACAAAATTCTTCCAGTTGTTTGAGATTTCTGTGCCGTCTGTCACGCACTGCTCTTTTAAAGGTCTATCCATAGATTTTCAATTATGTTGAGGTCAGGAGATTGCGAAGGCCATGGCAAAACCTTCAGTTTACGCCTCTTGATGTAATCCCCCGTGGATTTTGAGGTGTGTTTAGGATCATTATCCATTTGTAGAAGCCATCCTCTCTAACTTCTGCTTTTTCACAGATGGCATCAAGTTACCATCCAAAATTTGCTGAAATTTTATTGAATCCATTTTTCCTTCTACTCGTGAGATGTTCCCTGTGCCACTGGCTGCAATACAACCCCAAAGCATGATTGATCCACCCCCATGCTTAACAGTTGGACAGAGGTTCTTTTCATTAAATTCTGTGCCCTTTTGTCATTCCGGCCAAAAAGTTCAATTTTAACCTCATCGGTCCACAGAACTTGTTTCCAAAATGCATCAGGCTTGTCTATATGTTCATTTGCAAGGTTCAAACACTGATTTTTGTGGTGAGGACGTAGAAGAGGTTTTCTTCTGATGACTCTTCCATGAAGACCATATTTGTACAAGTATCTATTTATAGTGGAATAGTGTACCGCAACTCCAGTGTCTGCCAGATCTTTCTGGAGGGATCGTGCAGTCAAACGTGGGTTTTAAATGGTTTTTCTCAAAATCCTGCGAGCTGTTCAGTTTGATATTTTTCTTGGTCTTCCAGATCTTGCTTTAACTTCCACTGTTCCTAAAGACTGCCATTTCTTAATTACATTCCGAACAGAGGATATTGACATCTGAAAACGATTGCTATCTTCTTATAGCCTTCTCCAGCTTTGGAAGCGTCAACCAGTTTCAGTTTTCTAGACAACTGCTTAGAAGATCCCATGGTGCTGATTGTTGGGGTAAGGTCAGATGAGTCTGGAGATTTAAAACCTTTGAGATTGACATAACCTGGTCTTCCCAGACGATGATTGAGAACAATCCATGACACTGGCAGGTCTCAGCCTTACAAAGGGGGCAGTGCATGCTATAAATTCTGCAGGGTGCCCAAACTTTTGCAGACACCATTTTTTTTGTTTTCTGTAATTTTTAAAGTGTCAATGATGGAAATAAAATCTAACTTTTGCTGACATAGAATGTCTAATCTGTAATTTGATGCTTTTTGGAGATTTTTCCATCTTTCCTTGGCTTCTTTATGCACATTAATACAAATTTTTACCTGGGGTGCCCAAACTTTCGATCACCACTGTATGCACCCATCCCTGTGTTCTTGTCATTTACTAACACAGGCTGCCTGAACAGAGCTCCAGATGCGTAAACGCACGCAAGAGCAGCAACAGTAGGCCAGACTTTGATGTCCAAAGTGGCATGACCAGCTTGCACAAGTAGGAATGGGGGTGTAAAGTAATAAACCCAAAACTAAAAATTTTATATATTGCCGCTTACCAATCATTAGATGTGGTGGCTGCATTGGGTTTGTTTTTTGTTTTTTTTTTATCACCCCCCCCCCCCCTGTTTTCACCTGGGGGTCTGGCCAGTAAAACCTCCTGTGTCAGGGCCGGTTCACACTATTGCGAGTGCGGCGATCGCATGTAATTTGGAGCGCACTGCTCCTTCATTACATGCGATCGGATGTGCGGATGCAAATTCAGCCATATGGCTGAAATTCGCACCCGCACAAAAGACACACAGGACCCTTTTTTCCAGCCGCATCAGGATCGGATCGCACAGTGGTTCACACTTGTGCGATCCGATCCTGTGCAAACTGTCAGATCGCACTGTGATATGCGATCAAACTGGGGGTGTCAACATTTAATTGACCCCCTCTGCGTATCGCATATGGCAGTGTGAACTGCCAGATGTGCGTTTGTGATGCGGGAACAGGCTGCGAATTCGCAGCCTTCCCACATCGCACAAGTGTGAACCGGGACTCAAAGTGCCTCCACTCTGATGGAGCACAGGGGGCAACTTTAGACAGTAGTATGGTCAGTCTGAAGGGAGGGAGTGTTCGGTATACTAATAGATTTAAATACAGTAACAAATTGAAGCCAAACTCCAACTTATACTTTATATACTATATTACTTTTTCCCTTTTTGGGATAAAGGTTTTACATAAAAGCTGATCATTGTAAACACCCCTGTCTGTAATAAATGTTTTTTCTCATGGCTGTAACAGCAAGAAAGCTTTTTCTGTTGAAAAACAGCAGGTTTACTGGCTGAATCACCAGAAGTAAATAGAAAGCCTGAAAGGAAAAAACTGAAGCAGCCATCAAAAAAAATAATAAAAATAAAGCTAAGAATTGGCAAGCTGCAATATAATAAAGGTTTGCTTTTTGGGTTAATATCACTTTAATGATCCTATGATACTCACACAGACTATCACAGATAGCGGAGACTCCTTTGAGCAATTAATTCACCAATTCACAATAGAACATTTATACCATCTGAAACTATATACTTAAGCCCCGTACACATGCACCGATTGTTGGCCGTAAATTTTCGGCCAACGGCCGATCGGCCGATTGCCGGCTTGTTAGTATGATGCTTCCGACAACCGACTGCGACTTTTCGGCCGAACAAAATCTGGTGTGCATGCTATAAAATTTGTTGGCCATCAGCAGAACGGCCGATTGTTCCTCAGTCAGTACAGATTTCGGCCGACAAAAATGTGATGATCAAGACTGGGCATGCTCAGAGAAGAAAAAACACACGAAAAGTAGACCAGAACATGACATCAATTCTACAGTTGGTTGTTGTTGGCTGACAAAATTTGTGTGCAGTCTAGAGCATATTTCAACTAACACAACAACACTGGACAAAAGACGGCCGATTGATCCGCCAACAATCGGTGCGTGTGTACGAGGCTTTATTCCTTGACCTTTGCTATCCTTCCAAGGCCATATGATTTACACAGCCGTGTATAGTTTAACCACTTGCCTACTGTGCACTTAAACACCCTTCCCATCCAGGCCAATTTTGAGCTTTCAGCGATGTCACACTTTGACTGACAATTGCGCGGTCATGCTACACTGTACCCATATGAAATTTTTATTTTTTTCACACAAATAGAGCTTTCTTTTGGTGGCATTTAATCATCTCTGAGTTTTTTATTTTTTACAAAAAAAAAAAGAATAAAGACAGAAAATTTTGAAAAAAAAAAAAAAAGTTTTTCTTATTTTCTGCGAGTAAATTTTGAAAATAAATTTTTCTCCTTCACTGATGTGCGCTGATGAGGCGGCACTGATAGGCTGCACTGATGGGCACTGATGAGGTGGCACTTATGGGCACTGATGAGGTGGCACTTATGGGCACTGATGAGGTGGCACTTATGGGCACTGATGAGGTGGCACTTATGGGCACTGATGAGGTGGCACTTATGGGCGATGAGGTGGCACTTATGGGCACTGATGAGGAGGTACTAATATGCCGCACTGATGAGCACTGATAGGTGGCACTGCTGGGCACTGAGAGGCGGCACTGATGGACACTGACGGGTGGCACTGACGGGCGGCACTGATGGGCAGCACCATCAGTGCCCATAGTGCTGCCAGTCAGTGCTCATCAGTGCCTAGATGAGCAGGCACTGACTAGCAGCACTATGGGCACTGATTGTGGGCATTGATGGCGGGCACTGATGGCGGGCACTGTGTGTGTTTTTTTACCTTTAGTAATCAGGGCACTGGTGATCAGTGCCCTGATTACATGTCTCTGTGTCCCCGGTGGCTAACGGCTCCCCCTCCTTCCTCACACTGCAGGCTGTGTGTGAGGAAGGAGCGCCGTCGATGAGAGATGATCTCATGTTTACATATGAGATCATCTCTCATTGGACGGCTTGATCACATGGTGAATGGCCGCTGTGATTGGCCATTCACCACGATCTGTGATCGGCCGTGTCCAAGGGACACGGCCGACACAGATTCTCCCTTATGCGCGCTCGCGGGAGCGCGCGGGGGGCGTGTCACTGGGAGGCCGTTTAAAAATGGCCTCCCAAAAATTCATGTCCGCACTGCAGCCGTATATAGGCTGTAGCGCGGATGGGAGCAGGTTAAACACTTAAGGACCAAGCCTATTTCCGACACATGTTGTTTACAAGTTAAAATCTGTATTTTTTGATTGAAAAATACTTAGAAACCCCAAACATATATATTTTAAGCAAAGACTTTAAGCAATTTTTTTGGGGGAAAAAAACTTCACTGAATTAAAAAAAACAAACTGTAAAGTTAGCCCAATTTTTTTGCATATTGTGAAAGATGTCATGCCGAATAGATAACCAACATGTTACGGTTTAAAATGGCGCACACTCATGGAATATCGACAAACTACGGTACGTAAAAATATCCATAGGCAACGCTTTAAAATTTACCGGTTACCAGTTTAGAGTTGCAGAGGTGGTCTTTTGCTAATATTGCTGCTCTCGCTCCGACGATTACGGCGATACCTCACGTGTGATTTAAACAGTTTACATTTGCGGGCGCGACTTACGTATGCGTTTTCTTTGGTGCGTGAGTACACAGGAATGCTAACATTTTTTTTCACTGTTCCTTTAAAAAAAACTGATCATTTTTATTGCCGTCACAAGGAATGCAATGTAAACATCCCTTGTGACAGTAATAGGCAGTGTCAGGGACTCTTTATGGAGGGAGACCCCAAATCCCTCCTTTGCACTTGAAAGTAGTCAAAACGCCAAAATCTGCATTTTTGAATACTGTCATTTTTTTTAAAATCGGCAGCATTGGCAGCCGAGTAAACTGGAAGTGACGTCGCTTCCGGGATACTTCATCGGAGACCCGATAGAAGCTGAATCGGACTTCGTTTGACACTCTGAACAACCAGCAGATGTGTCGGCTGGTCACTCGTGTCTTACCTCCTTGTAAAAAACAGAGCAGCCGCTGAGCCGCATCAATTATCAGAAAGCTGACCGCTGGCTCGAATAAAAACAAACAAAAAAAAAAAAAAAACTGTACCAGGATGATGCCTCTAGCTGCAGGAATCACCTCGGTACAACCACTTCTTCAAGCCGACATACAGGTTTGAGGGAAGTGACAGTCCTACCAACCATTTCCTTTAACCACTTGCCGACCGCCGCACGACTATCTACGTCGGCGGTCAGCCCCTCACAGGCAAAGTGACGTAGGGCTACGTCACTAGCTTGTGAGGGTCTAGGGAGCGAGCGCGCGCCGCCGGAGGCGCGCGCCCGCGTGGTCACGGACCCCCCCCCGCGCGTGTGACCGGCGGACCTGATGTCCGCCGGTCACTCTGCGATCGGCAGGGGGAGAGGGAGAAAGTCAGGCGGCTTGTGTAAACAAGCTGCCTGTCATTCTCCCCTGTGTATGAAGGATGATCATACGGTTCTACTATGTAGAATCGTTGATCACTCTTCATACATCTGAAACCACAGCCAATCACAGTAGAAAGCACGCCCCTAGGGACACACATAGCCCCTCCCTTTCAAAAAAGTTAACCCCTTCACTGCCAGTGTATTTTTACAGTAACAGTGCATATGTATAGCACTGATTACTGTAGAAATGTCACTGGTAACCCCAAAAGTGGCAAAAATGTCAGTCAAGGGTCCGATCTGTCAGCCGCAATGTCGCAAGAAAAAAAAAAAAAAAAAATCGCAGATCGCCGCCATTACGCGTTAAAAAAAAAAAAAAAAAAAGACAAAAATCTTTCCCTTTGTTAGTAAACGTGATAACTTTTGCTCAAACCAATCAAAATACGCTTTTTGCGATTTTTTTTACCAAACATAGGTAGCATAAAACAAATTGTCCGAAAATGTTAAAAAATTTTGATTTTTACATTTTTTTGGGGGGGAATTTCATATAAAAAAATGTGAAAAATATTGCTATTTTTGCAAAATTTACGCTCTTTTTTTGTTTATAGCGCGTGATCAAAAAAAAAAAAAAAAAAAAAAAAAAAAAAAAAAAAAAAAAAAAAAAAAAAAAATCGCACAGGTGATCAAATACCACCAAAAGAAAGCTCTGTTTGTGGAAAAAAAAAAGGACGCCAAATTCGTTTAGATACAGCATCGCACGACCGCGCAATTGTCCGTTAAAGTCACGCAGTGCCGAATCGCAAAATACCCCCTGGTCAGGAAGGGGGTAAAATCTTCCGGGGCTTAAGTGGTTAAACTATATAAAATGCTTCTCTCACATGAACCAATAAGGGCCTACCGTTTCACAAACAGCTGGAAACCTAAAACAAAGCACTGAACTTTCGTAAAGAATAGGGGGGAAAATTGCATGCCATTGCTGAGCTTGTCATCTACTAGGACCCCCAGGTCTTTTTCCATCCTTGATTCCCCCAGAGTTTTACTCCCCAGTGATTAACTTGAGTTTGTATTTTTGGCACCCAAATGCATTACCTTACATTTTGCAACATTAAATCTCATTTGCCATGTAGTTGCCTACCTAATTAATTTTATGTCTTCTTGTAAGGTTTCCACATCCTGTGCAGAAGTTACTGCCCTGCCTAGCTTTGCATCATTCGCAAATACTGAGATTAAGCCGATTATCCCATCCTCTAGATCCTTTATGAATAAATTAAACAGGATTGGTCCCAGGACAGATCCTTGGGGGACACCACATTCTACACCAGACCATTCTGAGCACTCCATTTTATCAACACCCTTTAGACTCACCCCTGAAGCCAGTTTTCAATCCAGGTACTCATCCTACGTACCTTAGTTTGTACAGTAAACGTTTGCAAAATCCAGATACACCACATCCACAGGCCTTCCTTTACAGTTGCGGCCGGTGCGTTGGGGGCGCAGGGGCGCCGGACGCATGGAGTTCAATGGGGGCTTTTTTTTTGGGCATCACCTGATTCTCTGCATTGAAAAGGGGCATGCTGGTCTCTCTGCATTGAAAGGGGGCACGCTGGTCTCTCTATACCTTAATTACTGAAGGCCCCTTCACACTTTTGCGACCTCAAAGTCACGCAAATTTTTACAGCGTTTTTTGCCGCAAAGCAATGCCTATTACATTTTTGTTTGCGCCCCCCCCCCCCCCCAAAAAAAAATTTTGAGCACCAGCCGCCACTGTTCCTTTATCTAGGTGGTAGCTCACTTCATAGGTTAATAGATTGGTCTGGCAAGAATGATTTTTTCATGAATCCATGCCGATTACTACTACGGATACAGTTTTCATTCCTAATATCTTGTATGGAGTCCCTTATTCCCTCCAATAGTTTGCAGACTATTGATGTTAGGCTAACTGGCGTGTAGTTCCTAGGGATATCTCTCTGCCCTTTTTTAAATATTGGTGCCCCGTAGGCTTTTCTCAAATCATCTGGTATCATTCCCATCAGTAGACTGTTAGAAAAATTAGGAAAAATGGTCTGGCTATCACCCGAGTTCCTTAAGGACCCTCGGGTGTAAGCTATCTGGTCCCGGGGACTTATTTATGGTAAGTTTTTCAAGTCTATTTCAGATTCCATCTTCTGTAAACCATAAGGTTGCTTCCTGTGACGTGTTATTAAGATTACAGTCTAGGTTACTGTATGCCCCAAATTCTTTTGTGAAGACTGAAGAGATTTATTCAGAACCTTTGCCTTCTCTCTGCCCTTTATAGCCAAGTTCCCTTCATCATCCTTTATGGGGCCAATATGTTCTGGCCTCACTTTCTTACTATTTATATACCTAAAGAAATTCCTAGGTGTTTTTTTGTTTTTTTTTTAACTCTTACACTATGTGCCTTTTGTGTTCCATCTTAGCTGCCCTGATTGCGCTCTTACATTTCTTATTGCATTCTTTGCAATGTTGGAAGGCTGCCAAAGACCCCTCTTCAGCCTTGTATTTTTTTAGGCCTTTTATTTTATATGAATTTTTACGTTGTGGATTAGCCATCCAGGGTTTGTTTTAGCTTTTAAATTTATTCTCTGTTGGAATGCACTGGCCAATACCTTTATTTCGTATGTTCTTAAAGCAATCCCATTTTTCCTTAGTTCTTTGTTCCTAGGATTAAATCCCATTTAATATCGTCTAGCAAAGAGCACAGTTTAGGGAAGTGGGCTCTTTTGAAATTCAGTGTCTTTGTATTACCCTTGTGTTTCCCATTTCTGTGATTTATGGAGAAACTAATTGACCTGTGGTCACCGTTTCCTAAGTTGCCCTGTATTTCTACAGCCTTGACTAGGTCTGTATTATCCGTAATCAGTAGGTCTAGAAACCCATTGTTTCTCCTTGGTGTGTTCACCATCTGACCCATAAAATTATCCTGATAAACATTTAGAAAATGGCGAGCCTTAAGACTAATCCAGTTTCTTCTGCCCAGTCTATATCTGGATAATTAAAATCCCCGATTATAATGACATTTCCCATCCTTGTCACCATTCTAAGCTGTGATAGGAGGTCCGCCTCCCTCTCGTCCCTCTGGTTGGGGGGGGGGGGGCCTATAGCATACACCCAGTATTACTTCCCCTTTGAAGCTCTACCTATAAGGATTTCACCTCCCTAGCTCGAATAGTGAAATCATTCCTCATATTTACTTGCACATCATTTTTGATATAGAGGCATACCCCTCCCCCTTTTTATCTCTGCGATAAAGGGAAAACCCTTGAATGGTTGCCAGCCAATCATGACCGCTGTCAAACCAAGTTTCTGAAATTCCCACAAAATCAAAATCCTCCTCATACATTAGCAGTTCCAGTTCTTCTATCTTGTTAGCCTGACTTCTAGCATTGGTATACAAACCTCGTAAATTTGTCAGGTCACACACTATAACCTAGTTAGATGCTATGAGGCTGCACTTCAGATTTGTCAACTTACCTTGTGTTTTGGAATTCTAGTCACCCTACCACTAATGCCCCCAATATTGCCCACTAGACCTTGCTTGCCTTTGGCTAGCTCTGCATCTGGGCACCCCCCCCCCCCCAATCACCTAGTTTAAAACTCCCTCTAACTTTTCGAACATCTTCTCTCCCACTAGGGCTGCACCCTCCCCATTTAGGTGCAGTCTGTCCCTGCTAAAGAGTCGGTAACCGACAGAGAAGTCGGCCCAGTACTCCAGGAACCCAAACCCCTCCTTTCTAAGCCAGCTCCTCGGCCACTTGGTAACTTCCCTAATCCCCCGCTGCCTCTCTGGCATGGCTTGAGGTACTGGTAGTATTGCTGAGAAAACTACCTTGGAGGTCCTACTCCTTAATTTCGCTCCAAAAGTCCCAGAAATTGTTTTTAGGACTCTCCATGTTCCTCTAAATTTGTCATTGGTACTCACCTGTACCATGACAGCTGGGTCATCCCAGCCCCACCCAATAATCTGTCCACCAGATCTGTGATGTGCCAAACCCGAGCGCCCGGGACAACATACAGTTTGGCGCTTACAATCTTTGCGACTGATTACCCTCTGTCCTAACAATTGAGTCCCCAATCACCAGAATCTGTCTTTCCTTACCCTCGTTCCCACCCTCACTGGAGGAGTTCTTCCCCTGGCAGCTATGGGCGTCGCTCTGCTCCAGCAATATTGGTGCCTGAATGGTTTCTCCAACATCACACAAAAAAGAGTGTTCTTATTGGGATGTTCCAGCCCAGGACCGGCCTCCTTGACTTTTTCCCTCTACCCTTCCTACATGTCACCCAACTACTCTGCTCTGGTGCCTGCATCCTTGTATCTCCACCCGCCTCTGTGCTGTCCCCTGCCAGATACATTACCATCTCTACTTTAGTATGGAGCATCTTCTCAGTTTTGCTAGTTTCTCTAGATTCAGGATCTGGGCTTCCACGAAAGCAAAATGCTTACATTTTGTGCAGCAGTATTCGCCCTCGATCGAGAAAAGCATACATGCCACAAGATGTGCACTGAGTCGCATCTCCACACCCACCGGGTATCGTACCCATTAAATTTAATGGGGATACTCCTAGGGAATTAGGAATGTTACTCTGTCCAAAAGAAGGATGGACCGTAGCCCTAGACCTGTATAGCATCCTGCGGCTGACAACGCACCAATGCAGGTAAGCACCCATGCAGGATCCAGTCCCCAAACCAAAATTACAGACTGTCCCTCACATCGTGTACGGCTCCCAAAGTTTTACTGAACAGCAATCAGGATACAATGCTTCTGTGTAGGCATTCGAAGACAGCAAAGGGTTTAGAAAACAAAGAAAAACCAAAATATTAAAGCTTTTTTTCTCTGCGAATCATCAACTTAACACACTAGCAAAAAACTAGGGAAGGATTTAAGGGAAGGCTCCCTGGGGAATTGGGGGGGGGGGGGGGTGTACATACCCATAAACCAGAGAGAAAAATGGATGTGGTCTGTAAAACCATGAGTGATAAGTCTCTATCCCAATTATATTTAAGCAAAAGGAGACGCATGGGTCAACGGGACTTTAGATGAGGCAAATCCCTTCAAGATTCAATGATACACATGATTATAAATTTATTGCATGATAGCAGGTTTCATAGTAGCAATTTTACGAACATGATTAAATACAATTTAAAAAGACATTTCATTGAGCTGAACCTAAAAGGTGATAATCATAAACACTATAATTACATAATATATATTGGTATTCATATACATGATGTTTGATGGAGAGATACACGATTAGGACAGATGGAAATACACGATTGCAAACTGTATAGCGAACCAAACATTCAAGGCATCCTGTAAATATGCGTTTTGTGGATCCATGTTCACTTTCTCAGGATTAGATGCAAAAGTTTATAGGTCAGCTCAAAGAGAGGGGAAGGGGAAAAAAAACCTTGCAGCCTCGTGGGTGGGGGGTGCCAGGGAATGTCTACCCCAGGGGCTGTGGCAACGTGCACCAAATAGACCCTGAGGAGAAGTGGAGGGCGGACCAGGTATCCATAACAGGGTGAGTCCATAGTTAGAATACATGGGTGATGGCACGTTGGCCGGTATTATATCAAATTTCAGAATAAGGAAAAGTTTGCCGTGTTCACCATCAAGAGAAAAATATTATAAAGACTAAAAGTCTTTATACTTTTTTTCCTCTTGATGGTGGACCTGGCAAACTCTTCCTTATTATGGAATTTGACATATTACTGGCCAATGTGACATCACTCATGTATTCTAACTATTGATTCACCCTATTAGGGATACCTTGTCCACCCTCCACTTGTCCTCAGGGTCCATTTGGGGTGCATTGTCACAGCCTCTGGAATAGACATTCCCTGGCACCCCCCAACCACAGGGCTGCAAGGTGTTTTCCCTTTCTCCTCTCCCTCTTTTTGAGCTGACCTATTAACTTCAAAGAGAATGGCTCATTTTGTATAAACTAGGGAACAAGTTAAAGGTACCACATCCCTATAATAGCAAATGTTGCCATAGTGACCAGATGGTTGATACTGGCCCGCAATCGAGCAGCTGCGCAGCTTCCGCATTTGCACGCATGCGCAGTCTATGTCAGGCACGGTTACGTCATCGCGGAGCGCCGTCCCTGCCGATGACGTCAGTGTTGACGGCCGTTATATGCCCCACGCTGCAATAGACAAGTTGCAGATGGTGGATGCCGCAGCACGGGACGCCCAAGGTAAAATACAATAGGATCAATGGGATTGTTATTTCTCTGTTGCCCATGCTATATGGATCTTAACTTTGGAAAAAGAAAATGTTGTGTCACTGCCCCATAGGAACCTTTTCATATGGTTTAGTTTGGCGCCAGGGTATTTACTGGGACACCCTGTTGACTGCCATAAACTATAATCATTTACTGCTAAAAATACTTATTCCTTGAGACCATTAATACAATATATATCTATCACTGTTTATGTTGGCAAGTATAAAGTGATACCCCGCTTCTCCTTTGCATATATAGGGACTATTTGGTTCCTCAAACATCTATCTACCAGCTAACAAACTTTTGGGTCCGTCTGCAGTGATCCATCCATCCCATCATCTGACATTCACACTTGAAGGCAGCGATACCGGTAAGTTTGATGATGGCTATGCCTTTTATCCTTCTCATTGCAGTGTATAATATACATTTATATGGCCAGTGAATTTATGAGACCATCGGGGGAGCTACATGCTTCCGTGTATGGTCTACAAGCACTTGAGGGATTATCAATCTAGCATATACACTTGCTTACTACCCTATTTCCGATGCATTATCCAGGTTATATACCTACCCTGTGTCTCTGGGGATATTCGTTGGGCCGTCCATGTCCGCCCAGGGGACTTGTATCCTTGACGCGTTCTCTCCTATCCATAGTCCAGCAGCCTTTTAAGGTGGGATTATCCTTGCTCTTCTTTGGCTTCCATGTTTGCATAATATATGATATGATACTGTTATATATAGTGCTTATGAATATCTTTTAATGAGAACCCAATGTTAACGGATGTTATGTATGATGTGCAGCAAAACTCCTCTGTAACTAATGTCTGTTTCAATTATTCAACAGTCATCCTCTCTAAACACCTATACCCCTGTGCACCCCTATACCCCTGAAGATGCGGTTCACACTGCGAAACATGTAGGGTGGTGGGTTATGGTTTACCTAGGGAATTTCTGACTGGTACCAGAATTGCCTTGGCCCAGCGTTATTTCCCATAGGTTATAATACCAACATACGAGGAATTTGTACTTCTTGTGATGTTTTTACTCTCTAACATTGTATCTATGTCTAGATCAATTGTTCCCTTTTCCTTTTGTAAATTTTGATTTCTTCTTTTCTTTGTTTCCATTTTTTGGAGATAGATATATATATATATATATATATATATATATATATATATATATATATATATATATATATATTAAACTTAATGTTTTTATACATAATTTTTGTATTTATTGGTCTTAGACGGTACCTATAAAGTCCTGACCCTTGCCCCACACTCTGTCGTACATGACCTATTAACTTAATTGGATCGCTCTACAATTTGCAATCATGTATTTCTATGTGTCATAATCATGCATCTCCAAACATAACATATATGAATACTAAAATATATTTATGTAATTATAGTGTTTATGATCATCTTCTAGGTTCAGCTCAATGGAATTTCTACCTTGTAATCTATCATGTCTAACATTGCTACTATGAAACTTGCTATCATGCAATAAATGTTTAATCATATGTACCATTGATTCTTGAAGTGATTTGCCTCATCTAAAGTCCTGTTGACCCATGTTTCTCCCTTTTTTCACCCATACACCATGGCGTTTGAATAGGTTGCCTGTGGCCTGTACTGTATGATTAAGATAGACAGTCCACTGCTGGATCATAGGGGAGTAGAGGAGAACTGCTTCTGGTGGTCCCCAGACCCAAATGAGCATTTAACTGTTGCAGTGTGGAGGCAGATCCACTGCAATGGATTCTTTTTTCTTTCCCCAAAGGTAGGCTTAAAGATTTACGGTGCATTAAAAAGCATGGAGTACAAGAAAACCGCTGTAATCTAAGTAGTTTGCAATGTCAGACCTACAAGCATTGCTACCCATAATACCTTAATTTCTTACCATGCTAAAGACTGGACTGCCAGCTTCAAGCATCTTGCATAATGGGACAAAAAGCAAAAATGCTTGAAAACAAATAAGTGGCTTTAAGATCTCAAGATGTAGGACGACAAATTTTCCAATTTTCATTTAAAGCCCTTTGTAATATAAGGGAATTTTGCCAGCCAAATCCTCCCTTCTTGAAAAATGTTTTTTTTTTTTTTTTTTTTTTTTTTTACAGTGTTCTAGTGAACTATACCAGTCAAGTTTGATGCAATGTCACATTTATTGACTGTATTGGAAATTGGCAGATTTATCAAACTTTTTAATATGGATCTTAATGCAGATCTATTTTTTTCTTTGTCCAAAGCGCATGACATTTTGTAAGTTTGTGCTGTGTTAAGACTTGTAAGGTCAAAATATACAATTCTTTGTCAAAGGTCAGTAAATTAAGAATGTACAAATATAAATGTACAAGCATACACACGTAAATGTAATGAAATCCAATGAAAGTTGATTTTGTGTGTGTAAACACATGCAGTTGTAATTGTGCCTAGGCAGAATGCTGGGGGGAAAAAAAAGCATGGCACTTCCTGGTTTGTGAGAGCGCCAAAGCATTGCTGTGCTTACAGATTCAAAACGTTTTAGTCTTACACAGCAGACCTAGACAGCCATACACTGCATTTTTTTCATTCAGCCTGAAGGCTAAATGAAAATATACAGCGCCAATGGATGAATCTCACTGTGTCCATTGTATTTGGACAGCCACTGTATCTGAAAAAATGCAGTCTGTTTCCAAAATGTTCCAATTGAAAGATGTTAGGTGGGAGGTTGGTGACCAGACCACTAGCATGAATTTAGAACAGTTCATTAAGAACTGTCCAGGATACGAATAGTGTATGGCCAGCTTAAGGCTCTGATGCCTATTGACTACTAGTCTCAATAGATTTAGAGCAAGCATCAATGTCACTACTGTGTTGCGCATGGCTTGTCCTGCTAGACGCTCTGACATGGGTGATGCAAAACTCTGCCTCTACCAAGGTGGCCACCTCTATATATACACACACAGTGCCAAATAAGTTAGAAGTAACTAATAGAGAAAAGATCAGCAGCAAGGAAACCACATGCAATACTTAACCCCCTTCTACCTTTTTCTGGGCTCAGCTTTCAGTTTCCCTAACCTTTTTGCCTCACAAACTTGCACCCAAAGCTATGTTTGCAATATGTACCCACACGCGATAAATTATGTTGTTGCTACTTTTGTGTTACTTTACAAGACCACGAATAATGACTTTCTCCCATCTTGATTATTTGTGTCTTGTTTTTTTCTAAGGGCCTGATGTCTAGAAATCATTTGATCACATAGAATATTCGCTAAAAAACAGTAGAATCACTTCCATTACAATAGGTTTGTGCAATCCCCTTAAATTCTTAACTATGCAGCAGGCACCAGAGCAGGTAGTGGTATCCTCCAAAGGGTTCACCAGGAATTTCAATGCAATTTCCTGTTGTTGCTACAGAACAAGTGGTGAAGGGAAATCTCCCCAAAAGGACACAAAAAGCAACAAATTCTGGTAGGGGGTTTACCCATCCCATTTTTTTTTTTTTTTTTTTTATAACTGAAAACTACAAAAAAAAAAAAAAAAAAAAAAAAAAAAAAAAAAGAAACGGACACCCACTAGGACAGGTAAACTGCTTGAGAGGACAGCTGGCTATTTTCACAATGCATACAAATATTTTGATAAGAAAATAAAGCAGTTTTTAACATTGTGTAAGGCTGGCCATACACTATACAATTTTCTTGTTCAACTTTCCTTTAGATTTACCAAAAACATGTAATATAGGGTCAAACCTAAACACTTTCAATTTGTATGCAGTCAGGCAGGCCCTTGCACTACATAGTTTAAGGCTGGTCATACACTATACAATTTTCTTGTTCAACTTTCCTTTAGATTTACCAAAACCATATAATATAAGTTCAAACCTGAACACTTTCAATTTGTATGCAATCAGGCAGGCCCTTGCACTACATAGTTGAAGGTAAATCTAAAGGAAATTGAATAAGAAAATTTTATGGTGTATGGCCAGCCTAAGTCAAAAAACCCGGTGACCTGGAACAACCAGTGGGGGGCCTCATCCCTAAATATGTATACAAAAAAAAATATATAGGAGGCCATGGGACTTTGAGTGAGGTCAACCACTTTACCAAAGTAGATATAGAGTAACCTACAAGTTGGTTAGAAAAATAGAATACAGTGAAAATATCTATGTATTTGAGAACTGACATAATTCATGATACAGTAAATACAATTACATGATTATATATATAAAAAACACATGATTGATATAGACATGATGAATAAAACCACTTGGCATCTTGACATGTTCCACGGAACCCTATCCGCTTCTTCAAGAGCATAATGCAAAGATCTAAAAATCAGTATCTACCAGCTTCTTCAA